>NC_051082.1:20137882-20506878 GCF_004664715.2 Peromyscus leucopus
GCTCCGTGCAATCGTGAAGACCTCATGGGCATGCACCCACCAGCCAGATGTGACGGGTAAGCCACACATCAGTGTGGGCAGAAGCCGTGTACTTAACATCCAAACAGACACATTTCTCGAGGCAAAGGAACATTTTTTTTTTAAAGTTTTGGTCCAACATGCCCTAGTTCCCATCACACCCATGCACCCCAACTCTCACTGCTGCTTACCCTCATCCAGTCTTTCCGTGGCATCTGCACAGAGGACCCAGAAATCTCAACATCTAACCCTGCCTCACAGTGCTCACTCAGCGATATGTACCAGAGGGAGGGAGGGAGTGGAAGACACAGGCAGACTGTATTCTATCCAGTCTGGAAAACAGACAGCTCCCCCCAACAAACTGGGTGGTTCCAAGAGAGATAAGCAGAGGCATCACTCCCAGGGCTGTGAGCAGACTACTGCATCAAAAGGCATGAAAGCTAGGTTGGAGGTGTCTGTGAGTTCGAGGCCAGCCTGGTCTACATTGTGAGTTCTAGTCCAGCTAGAGCTATATAGTGAGATTGTGTCTTAAAATCAAAAAGACATGAAGCTGGGACTACAGAGGTGATGATAGCTCAGCAGTTACAAGCACCATCTGCTCTCCCAGAGGACCCCCGTTCAATTCCAAACACCCATATGGCAGCTAACAACCTTCTACAACTCTAGTCTCAGATGCTATGATGCCCTCTTCTGGCCTCCACCAGCACTGCATGCATGCTGTACAGATATACATGCAAGCAAAACACCCATACACTTAAAGCCAAATAAATGAATCTTCTAAAAGAACAAAGAAGGGCTGGCAAGATGACCCAGTGGCTAACGGCACTCACTGCCTAGCCTGACAACCTGAGTTCCATCCCTGGGTCCCACAGGGTAGGAGCAGAGAACTGGCTTCTGCCAGTTCTCTGCCCTCCACACCCATGCTGTGGCATGTGTGTATGTGAGCATACACGCACATGCACGCACGCACGCACGCGCACACACACACACACACACACACACACACACACACACACACACACACAAAATATAATAAAATAATTTTTTAAAGAATGAAGCTCCCGAGGTTGGGGATTTAGCTCAGTGGTAGAGTGCTTGCCTAGCAAACACAAGACCCTGGGTTCGGTCCTCAGCTCCGGGAAAAAAAAAAAAAAAAAAAAGTAAAAAATGAAGCTCCCATGGGTCGTCACCATAGGTAAATCCTCATGCCAATAGTGAGGTGTCTCACAGCTCTAACAGCAGGTCAGCAGCTCCAAGGATGGACAGATAGATGTGGAAGGCCTGAGGAAATGGGAGGAATGAACACTCCACCTCTCTCCCTGGCTGGAGCTGGGACTCTAGCTCTGACAATCCCAGATAGAGTGAGACCTCTAATAGGACTCTGGACTGGAAAGAACATCCATGCTGGTGACAAATTGGTAGGGTGGCCTGTCCTGCCGTCACAGAAGCTTCAAGTTTGAGACCCTCCCTGGCCTCACCATATGAGGCTTTTCACCTGTCCTGATGTGTGTCTTTCATAAGAAGCCTTCTGTGAACCTTCCTGGGCTGAGCCTTCTGTCCTGTGTGTGAACCCGCGGGGCTGAGCAGACAGGAGAGCCCCCAGATCTGCAGACAATGAGTAAGTCAGAAGTCTGGGTGGCTTGGGAACCTTGGGCATGAGCTGCTGTCTGCAGGGAGGAGACAACAGGAAACTGTCCCTGGCCCATGAGATCTACCCAGCTATGACAAACAAAACCTCTGCAGACATTTCCAGTGTCCCTGGGTGTGGATCTGGTTTTTGTCAACTTGACACAAACCTAGAGTTATCTGGGAAGAGGAACCTCAATGGAGAAAACGCCTCCATCAGATGGTCTTTCTTCAAATCCATAGGGCATTTCGTGATTAAGATGTGGGAGGGCCCAGCCTACTGTGGGCAGGCAGTCCTGAGTGGTATAAGAAAGCAGGCTGAGCAAGCCATGTGGAGCAAGCCAGTAAGCAGGACTCCTCCATGGGCTTTGCTTCAGTTCCTGCCTCGTGTCCCTACCCTGAATTCTCTTCATAATGAGCTATGGTATGGAAGCTGGAAGCTGAAATAAACATTTTCCTCCCCGAGCTGCTTTCAGTCAAGTGTTTATCACAGCAATAGAAACCCCAAGACAGCATGTTCAATGAAGGCATGGTGGTGTATGCCTGAATGGCTCTGCCAAGTGCTCATGAGACTGCCGAAGACTGACAGGACATCTGATATCAGATTGCCATGTAAAGAAAAAAAAAAATCCTAGATGTAAAACAAAGATGACTGGACTGCTACTCAAAACTCCAGGGAGGCTACCTAGAAAACAGGACCCCAAGAAAGACACAGGGATCACCCAATGACAGAAAAATGGATGAGATCTACATGAACAACATGGACATGAGTGGAGGTAATGAAGGGCGAGGGTTGAGGGAGAGAGCTTAGGGGAGCGGGAGATCCCAGCTGGATCAAGAACAGAGAGGGAGAACAAGGAATAAGACCATGATAAATGAAGACCACATGAGAATAGGAAGAAGCAAAGTGCTAGAGAGGTCCACAGAAATCCACAAAGATACCCCCACAATAGACTACTGGCAATGGTCGAGAGACAGCCCAAACTGACCTACTCTGGTGATAGGATGGCCAAACACCCTAATTGTCATGCCAGAAACCCCATCCAATGACTGAGGACACTGGATGCAGAGATCCACGGCCAGGCCCCAGGTGGAGCTCCAGGAGTCCAATTGGCGAGAAAGAGGAGGGTTTGTATGAGTGAGAATTGTTGAGACCAAGGTTGGATAAAGCACAGGGACAAATAGCTAAACGAATGGAAACACATGAACTATGAACCAATAGCTGAGGAGCCCCCAACAGGATCAGGCCCTCTAGATTAGTGAGACAGTTGATTAGCTTGATCTGTTTGGGAGGCATCCAGGCAGTGGGACCGGGTCCTGTACTCAGTGCATGAGTTGGCTGTTTGAAACCTGGGTCTTATGCAGGGACGCTTGGCTCAGCCTGGGAGGAGGGGACTGGACCTACCTGGACTGAGTCTACCAGGTTGAACTCAATCCTCAGGGGAGTCTTTGCCCTGGAGGAGATGGGAATGGGGGATGGGCTGGGGGGAAGGCGGGGGGGGGGGGGCGCTGGAGGGGAGAGAACAAGGGAATCCGTGGCTGTTATGTAAAATTAAATTAAATTATAAATAATAATAATAACTTTGGGTTAGAAGAACATGAAAAGATTTAAGTTTCTAATCTCAAATAAGCAGACATATGGCTCATTTTAAAGTTTAAGTATCTTCTAAAAAACATAGATAGACCTAAAAAAAAAAAAACCACTGGTGGGATGAATCACATGACAACCTAGTCAATGTGCTGATATCTTCCCTGATTGGTTCTAGTGTTCCCTGGTGACATCCCTTGTAAGTCCAGGGTTTTGTGATTCTTCCCAGCAGCAAACACAACCCCACAGATCACCAAGCCTGGTGACACATGCTTGTCATTCCAGTGACTTTGGAGGCTGAGGCAAGAAGATTGCAAGTTCAAGGCCAGCCTGTGCATCTTAGTAAGATCTTGTCTCAAAAAAAAAAATAATAAAAAGAGGACTGGGGGTATGGCTCAGCAACCGAGGGCTTGCTTAGTGTGTGTGTGAATGCATCCCCAGGACAAACACCAAGGTCTGAGTTGGTTGGCCACCTTGGGATGGGTCTTCTAGTATCAGTCAACAACAGGCTCTGGAATTGATCATACCATCAGCCCTCAGATCCCTGGTTCCAAGACAATGTCCACAGTCGGAGATGGGCATGAGCGGGAGAATACATGTGTACTCTCCGCCAGGTCTGATTCTCACAATCTGACTCATTTAAGTCAATTAAACCACTTATCTGGCGGACTAGTTATAGGACTAGTCAATTGGCTCCCACCAATAGGAAGGATGGCTAAACACCATCTTCAGATGGTTTTTGGAGACTGGAGCTCACGTGCAATGTTCCAGGAGCCAAACTCCAGTTTCCCGAGGCTTCCTGGCTCCCCTTTCTTTTCAATCAAATGAGGTCGCTGTACCCTGAGAAAAGAAGAACTCACCGGCTACCCAGGCTACCACCTGGGGCAAACCTCTGGTGTTCTAACAGGAGAATGGGAACCCTTGAGGTGGGGGAGCAAGGATGCTGAGGTGGGGGAGCAAGGATCCTGAGGTGGGGGAGCAAGGATGCTGAGGTGGGCAGGGGCCGTGGAAGAATAAAGTTTGCAGCCACTCAGAAGTAAGGTGAGGAGCCTGATGGTGCAAGCCTGTCATCCCAGCTACTTGGAAGGTTAAGGCGGGAGGGTGGAAACCCTGGGCTACAGAGTAAGTTCCAGCCTGGGCAACTTTGTAAGACCCTCTCTTGAAACAAAAAGAGAGGTCTGGGACCATAGCTCAGTGGCCAAGCACTTGCCTAGCAAGTATGTTCAATAGGGGCGGGGGTTGGGAGGGAGGAGGGAAAGAAGCAGATATCCCCAGAGCATCTATTTTCTTCTCAAGAAAGCCGTCATAAACCTGGGGCATTAGTGAGCATCTCTGTCCTATTTTAACACGGAGAAACCAGGAAACACGGCATGTCTGCAGGTCTTATAGAGGCGTTTTAAAGGTCAGTTTCTGTCAGTTTATCTTCCTCTGCCCACGTACCCTCATTAGGCGGCTGCTTGTTTCTATAGCCTCCTCTCTTAGTAGTTAGGGATTTGTGCTGCTCTCGGCCCACTCATCAGCCCCCTCCCCCCTCCCCCGCATCACGCCTGCCTCTACACTGATGGGGGAATCTGACTCAGGCTGAACCCCTCAACATCTCCAAGGCAGTTCCTTGTCCAGCCTCCCAACAGAACAGAGGTGCTGCCAGAGCAGAGTGGGTGGGTCCCCACCTGGCTGCCCACTAAAGAGCCTGGCGCTTCTGCCTCTCTTCCTGAGTCTAGGGCTGGCAGTCAAAGTCCTCCAGATACCACCACATGGGCTGCATGGTGAGTTTAAGGCCAAGTTGGTATATGTAAATCCATATGGGAAAAAAAAAATTGGGGGGGCAGACTCGAAAAGTCCCACTCCGAATAAGCCACTGACAATTGATAGCTACTGAGAGGGGGTATCATTTTTCTTCAGGAATATATGGCCTGAGAGGTTACCCCATGCTCCAGTAGATGTCCCTACACCCATGCACATACAGGCTACCCTAAGTAGACTCAATGGATTAAAAAAAAGGGGGGGGGAGCATGAAGTTGGGAGGAATAGGGAAAGGATTGAATGGCTGGGAATGAGGGATGGGTTGGATCCAAACACATTATATACATATGTAAATATTAAATAAAGCATTTAAGAAATTGGTCAGTGCTCCAAATCTCAACTTCCAACTGGAGTTGACATGAGTCTGGTGTGTCCGCAGCTTCTTTTGAGAGAGGACAAAACCTTGGGAGGAAGACTGTGTGAGTGCTTATACAATGGGAATGTGTTAAACCTGCCAGCTCGGTTTGAAACAGCCCAATATAAAGAAAATATAATCTGCCTGGTTCCCAACAAGAGCAGCTGATAGGATACAGGATATAAAGTGATGAGTCAATGGTGTGTGTGGGGGGGGGAATCTGGCCAGCTGCTACCTCATACACAATCAGGAGCCAGCCCTTTTGTCTCCAGGCAGGCAGGGCCAGCAAGACCAATTCCTGCCGAGCTCAGGGCAGAACCTAGAGGTGACTGGGGGTTGCTGCCCCCAAGAGTTTGTGTCTAATAAACCATCTGTCCAGAGGACAGGATGGACCCAAGTTCATCAGTCCCTGAGAAATGGCCTCAAGGAGGACCCTCATCTCAAAGCCTCTTTTAAAATCTGTATTTTCTTTGGAGAGCCAGTGGCGATGTTAGAGGTTGGGATGGCAGTGCCCTGTCAGGGAGGGGCAGCCAGCATTCCAACAGGACAGGGTTGATGGCAATGTCACCCTTTCTCACACAACTTCCTCACGCAGAAATGTTGTGAGCAACCCCTTTATAAAAAGAGGAAAGAGAGTGATGCTCTACTTCAGAATGCTGTGCAGAGAAACACTTCACTTTCCACCCAGATTTGTAAATGGCTTTTAAACGTGAGAAAGACAAGTCAGACTTCTCTACAGATAAAAGAGACCCAAGTGTGAGAATGAATTTCCTTGGCCATAAACTGTACCCTGAACAGAGTGGATCGAGATCGAGAGTGGAGTGTGCTCTAAGATGGCCTAACTTAGAAAAATCAAGGAGGGAAGGAGGCCTGGCCTGACCTTTTTTCCTCCTCCAGCTTTGTGGGACAGTCTCCTATCTATCTACTTGCTGACCTTGGACTCACTATATAGCCCAGGTTAGCCTTGACCTTGCAGAAATCCTCCAACCTCAGCCTCCCAAGAGATTACAGGCATGAGCCACCACCCAGTTTATTTTGTTTTGTTGGAGACGTGGTCTCACACTCTAGCCGAGGCTGGCCTAGAATTCACAATACAGCCCAGGCTAGCTGCAAACTTGTGGAACGCCTCCTGTCTTGGTTCTACCTCTTTGAAGAATAAATGTTTCCTCTTCCGAAATCCATCCTGCTAGGATCCTCATGGGTGTGAAGTCTTACCTACAGTGATTTCACAGATAAGAACAAAGTTTGGAAGAAGCCCACACATCTAGATGATGTCTGAGATGCATGTCAAGGAAGAGCAAGGTATAGAAGAGTGGACAGAGCCAGGTGATGGACTCTTGTTGGCTGTACAGGATTCTCACTCAGCTAGTACACACTCATAACTATCTGCCTCAAAGGCAGGGGTCCTCAGGAGGCAGTTCGGTCCAAATCTGCCACCCCCTTGCAAGGGAGACATGCAATGTGTCTAGTAAAACGTTTCACTGGTTATTGTTGTGGAGTGTGGAGGCTGTCCCTCACATTCTGCTCGTGATTAGCAGGTGGTGTCAGGACACTGAATAGCAAAAGAGAGGAACGTCAGAAAGAACAACCATTCTGAGTGAAATCGATGCCTCTCTCGACCTATGGTTTGAATGAGAATGGCTCCATAGGCTCACGGTTGGTCCTCAGTGAGTGGAGCTGTTTGGGAAGGATCAGGAGGTGGGCCTTGTTGGAAGAGGAGTATCACTGGGTGTGGGCTTTGAGATTTCAAAAGTCCACACCAGGCTCTCTCTCTCTCTCTCTCTCTCTCTCTCTCTCTCTCTCTCTCTCTCTCTCTCTTTCTTCTTCTTCTTCTTCTTCTTCTTCTTCTTCTTCTTCTTCTTCTTCTTCTTCTTCTTCTTCTCCTCCCTCTCTCTCCCTCCCCCTGCTGCCTTCTGATCAGGATGTAAAGCTCTCAACCACTGCTCCAGCACCATGGCTGCCTGCCATCCCACTCCCTACCATAGACGAACCTCCTCCTAAAACTGTAAGCAAGCCCCCCAGTTAAACGCGTTCTTTTCTAAGAGTTGCCTTGGTCATGTGTTTCTTCACGGTGACAGAACAGTGACTAAGACACAAGCCACATCTTAGAGGCTTCTATTTGTAGTAACTGGTGAACAACACAGAGGCCCACAAGCGGTCAAAGTTCAAAAAAAAAAAAAAAAAAGAGAGAGAAAGACTGCTGTGGATAATTGACTGATAAATAAAATGCTGATTGGCCAGTGGCCAGACAGGAAGTATAGGCAGGACAAAGAGAGAGGAGAGGTCTGGGAAGTGGAAGGCTGAGGCAGAGAGATGCTGTCAGCTGCCACCAGGAGATGTTAAGATACCGGTAAGCCACGAGCCACATGGCAACTTACAGATTAAAAGAAATGGGTTAATTTAAGCTATAAGAACAGCTAGCTAGAAGCCTGAGCCATTAAGCCAAACAGTTTAAATAATATAAGCGTCTGTGTGTTTATTTTATAAGTAGGCTATGGGACTGCAGGGGCTTGGTGGGACCCAGAGAAAAACTCTCCAACTACAAGAGACTGCAGAATAGTCAGTCCTAAAGGGAACATATATATCACTCTCCTGCTCCCAAGGCTCAGGGATCATTGCAGAAGAGGGTGCAGAGAGATCATAGACTCAGAGGAGGTGGATAAATACAAGGAAATGTCTTCTGGACACAGCAAAAAAGCTGCACCTATGAACCCATAGCAGCCGCAACAGCATGCACCAAAACCTGTGCAAACCCAAGCCAGAACAAATCCCTACATGGAGAGAAGAATTGAGTGTACAACTTCACCCCTATCCATGGATCAAATGGCAATTGTTAGCTGCCAGGAGAGACAGTTTTCTCTAAGCGTATAGTCCCTGGTAAGATGACCATTCTCCAATGAAAGACTACACAGACGAGAATATTTAGGCAATGCAAATTGGTCTTAAAAAACATTTAAGAAAATAAAAAAGACACAAAGGTGGATGGGTAGAGCAGTGGGGGTCAGCAGGAGATCTGAACCCTCAAAGAACTAATTTTAAAAAGAAATAAATGACTCGTGACAAGCATCTTAAAAGTTCTTATTAATAAAATCAAACCTGAGGCCAGTTATTGGGGTGAATGCTGGAAGATCAGAGAAGCAGAACAAGCCACAGCTACCTCACCTCGCCAATTCCTCAGCTGATCCTGTTTCCTCAGACTGGAAGCCTCTCAGTCCTCATCCTGAATGAATCTCAGCTGAACTGTGCTGCTCAAAGGCCTGAAGCTTAACCAGCCAAATGCTCACCCAACTTCTTCCCAACAAGGATGAGTAAATAGAACATCTGCCCTTCCACAAAGATGCTTCTCAGTAAAACGCATGTCAGCCTTGTATATCATTCAGTGGAACTAAGGACTCTCAGAGTTGTCTAGCTGTTACCTCCAATGGTTCCAGAAAGTTCTCATCCCCCACTGTGTTCTGAGCCTATTAAACATTAGCTCCCTGGCCCCTCTGCTCCCCGAAGGGAACCTCCATTCCACCCTCAGGCTCTGTCAATGCGCTGCAAAGTTTCCTGAAGTCGATGTCACACCTCATGCTAACAAGCCCAGGTTAAGCAATACTTTCAGATGAACTGAAGGTCACGGGTGTTGATTACAAGTACTTATAATTAAGAGATGTTGATTCTTTTCCCATTCCTCCCGCCATGTGACAACCCCAGGCTAGTAATTCTTAGAGACACACATGTGACCAGGACAGGCCTCAGTGTCCTCATAAATCTGGACCCCACAGTTGTCCTGTGGAGCCTTGGGAGCACCCAGCATTCCTGTTCCAGCAGGAAAGATGCCACATCTACAAAGGAGGACCAGAAGCTTCCTTTCCATGCCAGCTCTATGTGGAGACGCAGGGCCCTATACAAAGTAGAACCATAAATAAAGACACATGGTCCTGAATGGCTACAAGGAATTCACACCTGCCTCTCCTGCATCTCCACATGATACAGTAAACCTTCTGGACTGAGCCATCCAAGTTCTGGCCATTCCCTGCTGCGAGCATTAGCCTAACCCACAGCAAGACACATATGTTAGCAACTAAAATCCCCACAATGCATTGCTCACCGGGGGCAGTTAATAGAAGCTGCTGCTACTGGCAGCTAAAATAGTGTCTTTAAAGTTACAATATGCCAAGAAAATATGGTCTTCCGAGAACTTCAGATTGCATCAAAAATGAAAATGATGGATGGCACAGTGTATGCTTGGCATTTTATGGTGGAGCCAGCAGAAGCATGGAGATGGAAAGGCCCGGTTGGATCTCCCCCCTGCCATGGAAAGCACTGTCCAATCCCTGCTTAGACCTTACCATGCTATGGAGGAGCACACGCTAACAAGAGACCCACTCACTGTGGCTGTGCTCAGAAGGGCAGGGCCGTGGGGCTGGAGAGATGGCTCAGTGGCTTAGAGTGTGCTCTGCTCTTACAGAAGACCCAAGTTCGGTTCCCAGCACCCATGCTGGGCAACTCACAACTGCCTGCAACTCCAGTTCCAGGGGATACAACACCCTCTTCTGGTTTCATCAGGCACCCAGGCAAAACATGACCATTTGCTCACATAGACACACACAATACACACATAAGTAAAAACTAAACAAATCTTAAGAATAAAAGAGGAAAAACCTGTTTCCACAGGATTGTGGCATTACAGATGTGACTGTCCATCTTTCAGATACAAACTTTCAGATAATATAACAAAATATTTGTCCCCAAAAGATTTGTAAGTAAATTGTATCTTTTTAAAGAAATGGGCAGTCCTATTTGATTTGCTAATTACTCTAGGGCCATGAGAGGTTTAGGTAATTCATTTTTAAGGTGGGATTATTAGTCAGGTGTTGTTGACACGTGATTGTAATCCCATAACTGGAGGCTCAGGATTCACAGCTTTCTTGGTCACCTTAGGCTACATAGTAATTTGCTTTGGCTGTAATGGGTTGAATAGTGCCTTCCTTCATCATCAGAGTACTGTGACCTTACTTGGCAACAGGACCCTTGCAGATTTAGTTCAAGTAGACATGAGGATCAGGCTACCGCTCCAGCTAGTAAGTATGTCCCTAGAAGAGACGAGATGCATGGGAAGAGTGATGCCAGCGCAGAGATGTGGCCACAAGCCACGGGGTGCAGAGGACTGAGGACCACTGGAAGCTGGAGCAGGAACCGAAGGACCTCCATCTTCCCCGCCTACCCACCAAGAGCATGACCTGTCAATCACCTGACCTTGAATTTTAAGCATTATAAGATTAACTTCTGCTCCAGAAGCTTGAAGCAGCAACACGGTGGTAAGACTTTTTAATCTCACTATGTTCCGCTGTCTTCCATGGACTCTGCAAGCCTGATCCAGGCACCATAGCCTGGCTCCCCTTTGCATCAGCAAATCTGGCCTCTCTGCCAGGAGGACCCTTCTGTGCGATGCTCAAGAGACAGGAGTCTCTTCACAGAGCCATACTCTATTCCTGGTGGTTGTTCCCTGGATGGAGCCATGGACAGACGCCCAAGACAGACAGACATCTCAAGGAAGGAGCCTTGGGTCTGCGGCTCACCTGGCCACACATCCCAGATGCCTCCTATATCCCATTATCTCAAGCTCACTGCCCTTCTCTCAAGAGAGAAAACCCACCCTGACCTGGCACTGGAGGTCCCTGCAGTTGTCCTGGCTAAAGTGCCCTCCAGACCACAGTCACCCACCTCCTCTAGGGTCCTTCTGAATGAAGAGTCATTTGGGTGTCATGAGACACCCATCACAGATCTTTCTCATCTTCATACTGAGAGCTGTGACAGATATCCTCTGCCCCCAGGGGCTGCTTGAGCCATGGGGTGCCACAAACAGGAAGCACCAGGACACTGAAGTGTGACGTGCACTCCGAAACCATGAGGCCACTGTCACCTTCCCATTGTCCCCCTTGAGACAGAAACAGACAAGGGACCTGATGTTGGATTCATGTCACTCTGCTGATCCCAACAGCAGGGCCTCATGGTCCGGTGCCAAGTATAAATTCAAGGATCTGCGGAGATTAGAGGTCATCGCTGTGTCGGAGGACGAGAGTCTGCCAAGACCATAACTCGACACAAGGCAGACAATGGCCCAGTGCTGGCCCAGGGCCCGGCACACACAGCTAGGACAGTTATCACTTGGCTGGGTCCACAAGGGCGAGGCCATGTGTTCCAACACCAACAAGTGGGTATCTCCTGCCAGCTGGCGGGATGCCACTGAAGGGGCTCCACAGTCCAGCTGGGAGCCAGAAGGATGGTGAGGAGGAGCGGGTGAAATGGAAGGCGTGCCGGGGAGAGAAGCAGAGAGGCAGGACCCAGAGCAGCCCAGAACACAATGGGAACTGGGCAGCCCAGCTTCCTGGAGAGCAGCAAAGGTTTACGTCACTAATAAGATGAAAAAGCACCCCCCAAGAGAAGTTCCCATAAAGAAATTGTCCACTTTCTAACAGGTTGACTATTTCATTCACTCACTCTGTGTGTGTGTGTGTGTGTGTGTGTGTGTGTGTGTGTGTACATATAGAAGTCAGAGGACAACTTGCAGAAATCTATTCTCTTTCCACCATGTGAGTCCCTGGGACCCAATTCAAGTCCTCAGACTTAGTGGGTAAGTCATCAACCCCTCCCTGCTCCTGTTGTTTTGAGATAGGGTCTCTGATTTGCCAAGTAGGTTAGGCTGCTTCGCCAGAGAGCCCCAGAAATCCACCTGTCTCCACCTTCTCAACTCTGAAATGATAAGCATGTCACAAGCCACCGGGCATTTTTTTTTAACATGAATTCTAAACAGTGGCACTCGGGTCCTCTTGCTCCCACAGCGGGCGCTTTACCCGCTAAGCCTTGTCCCCAGTTCTACCTTACCTTTCTAAAGTGGGAATAGCATGAGAGCTTTCCCAGGTTGCCCTTGGCGGGATGTAGTCCCCACACATGTCTGTATGTGGTTCTTTTCCTAAACCACAGGGAAACAAGACCGCCATGAGAGGCAACAGAGCGCACCTCCCCCACCGGGTGCGTTCGCTAAGCGTGGACTCCTTTTCCTAAATTCCCAGGTACCCTCATTTGCTCTCTGGTGCTGTGAGGAGACACTGGCCAAAAGCAACGTGGGGAGGAAAGGGTTTATTTGCCTTACGAGTTAAGAGTCCGTCATCGCCGGGCGGTGGTGGCGATGGTACACGCGTTTAATCCCAGCACTCAGGAGGCAGAGGCAGGCGGATCTCTGAGTTCGAGGCCAGCCTGCCTGGTCTACAGGGTGAGATCCTGGACAGGCACCAAAACAACACAGAGAAACCCTGTCTCGAAGAGCCCGTCACCAAGGGAAACCAAGGCAGGAACTGAAGCAGAGGCCATGGGAGAACGTGCTCCCCCCGATGTGCTCAGGTTGCTTTCCCACACAATCCAGGTGATACCCCCACTCACACACTGTAAGCTGAGTCACCTCACTTCAGCCATCAATCAAGAAATGCCCCACCTATGTGCTCTCAAGCCAATCCCTGGAGGCTGACCCTCAGCTGAGGGTCACCTCTTTCCAGGTGTGTTAAGTTGACAAAAAAAACTACAAGCAGCATGCCAGGTGACTAGAACCTGAACAAAGAACACCCGTGAACATTGCATTTTATAGGTACAGCATGGGGGCTTACGACATCCATCCCAGCACTCAGGGAGGCAGAGGCAGGTGGATCCCTAAGTTCAAGGCCAGCCTGATCTACATAATGAGACCCTGTCTTGAAACAAAAGTTAGGCTTTTGAGATGGAAACCTCTAGATCACAGAGGGGAATCAGAAGAAAAACACTTAAAAAAATTAAGAGTCTCACCGGGCGGTGGTGGTGCATGCCTTTAGTCCCAGTACCCGGGAGGCAGAGGCAGGCAGATCTCTGAGTTCGAGGCCAGCCTGGTCTTTAGAGAGAGTTCCAGGACAGCCAGGGATACACAGAGATACCCTGTCTTGAAAAACCAAATACATACATATTTATTTATGAGTCTCCATTCACCTGGAGTATACATGTTTCTCTACTAGGAAAGACTTTTCCTAAGAAAGTATAAGAATTGCTTGCTTGCGAGTCATGAGTTTGAATTTTCCCAAACACGAAGCTTGCTCCTGGCATAAGCCTCTGGGATAGAGCCTCCATAGGAAGAGCATAACTAGTGAGTGCTGGATTCTCACGAAGTGCAGCCCCAGGGAGGAGGGGGCGTCTGGACTCCTGCCCTGGAGGGTTCCATATGATCTCAGGATCAGAGGATAGATTTCTTCTTTTCACCAAGGGAAGCTTCCAACCTCAGCCCAGGGGCGCAAAGCCTAAGTTCTCTGTAATGGGGCTGAATGAGGACCTAGGCCTAGACTGCCATGGGCCAAGCCCCCAGATCTGCCCAAGCATCCGTACAGCTCCCCCCTCCTGCCCTGTTCTCCCTCTTTGTCTCCCTGCCAACCCCTTCCTTCCCTCTGATTATCACGAGCCCTGTAACTGCCTGATTCTGAGCAGCAGATGACAAACGGTGGCCTGACGGGTCCATTAGTCTCTTTTAATTTATTACATTTTAATTAATAAAGGCGCCTGTGCTAGTTCACAGAAATAAATCTCCTGACACCCCCAGGCCTTTCTCCAGCTCAGCATCTTCATTTTCTCTCTGTTCTCACCCCCACCCCCACCCCCACCCCGACCCCCAGTCCCATCCTGGCCAAGAGCAGGTCACAACCCTGGATCGAGATGCAGGTCCTGAGCACAGCTGGTCTGATGAGTGCAAGTGGGGGGGGGGCCCTCACACACTCCCGGCTAGTATACATCACCCTGTCATCTATAGATATAACCAGCCCAGGTGGTGCCATGGACAGCGACCAGTCACACAGGACAGGACAATCAGGAAAAGTTAACGCTACAAGAGATAAAGGAAGGCCCTCCCCCTGGGGTTAATTTGCATATCCCCGGAGAGTCAGAAAACTCAACACAACTGATAAAAATCGAAACCGCCCACAGAGATTATCTGTGTGTTCCCAAAGACATCTCAAACAAAGACGCTAAAACTAAGACACAAACCGTGCTCAGGGAGGAAGGTTCGTGACCTTGACTTTAACTTAATCGGTGTTCATCTCTAAACCTGCACTTGTCCCATGGTGAGTCTTTCTAGCCTCAAGGATCGGGCTTTATCAGAGTGCTGGGGAGCAGGCAGGGAGGAAAGCTGCTGAGCCTTTCCACAGCTGCGCGCTGGCGGGCCTGGGTCTCCCCTCCACAGCAGACCTGGGTCTCCCCTCCACAGCAGACCACCTCACATTCTCAGGAAACAGTTGGAGGTGTCGACGTCCCCCATAAATAGCTACCTTCTCCACCCCCACCCCCACCCCGTATCTCCCTTTGCTGAGGATAGACCCTTCGCTCTGTGAGATGAACACACCACCCCCACGCTGTGCTTAGAGGGGGTTGGAACAGCAGAAAATAGAACTGGGGACACTTCACCCCCACCCCACCCCACCCCGCTCCACAACAACAGCATGGACAAGTCCTGGGGACTCCCCATAGTTGCCAGTTTAATACTACAAGGGGCAGAAAAAAAGCTAGACTTCTCAACAGCTGAGACTGTGTGGTGATTCCAGAAAAATTCCAAAACTGTCCACACCACAGTTAACAAAGAAATAACCCCACATTCCATCAAGGAGCTGGGAGAAAGGGGGCTGAGTTGGCACATCTGTGTACGTGCATGGTGGGTGGAGTATGAGTATTGGTGGGGGGGGGGGAAGGGTGAGTTCTTTCTTTGTTTCTACCTGTCAAGGTCCTCCACGGTGAAGACAGAAGGCTCTAGAACCAGCATCTAGACTGGAGTCTTGGTCCCCCTCCCCAGTCCCAGATACAAAGCCTGTGACTTTGGTCAAGGGGCCTGACTTCGCTGGGCTTCCTTGCCCATGCATAAATCTGGTGTGGGGTAGCAACCATGTAGAAACCTCATGAAAGAAATGCTTGAGCCGCGCAGCCCAGCCATGCCAGTCTGGTCCAGGACATCTCCTTCTCCACCAAGGGTCCAGAGGAGACGATGATGGCCAGCAATGTATTCTTTGCCATGAAACACTGCAGTTCCAAGGTCCACGGTCAGGAGAAGTAGGTTTCCTGCCAATGCCTGGAAGCCAGAAGCAGCCCTGGCTGCCAGCGGTCCCGCAGAGAACTTTGAGCAGCAATTAGCTAATGAACAGAGAGAGACTTGCTTCTTACTCCACTGGCTTCCTGCAGGCCCCCATCTAGGTAGGTCCACTCCGTCCCAGCTAGTCCTGGGTCGCCTCACAGTCTTCCCAAGAATCCCTAATTCACGAATAAGGAAATTGTCACCTGCTGTTGGTGTTTGAAAACCACCTTGTTTTAAAATTTGAGTGGGAAGAGTGTTTTCAAATGGACATCGGTGAGTGGCAGGTGGTGGCACACGATGTAATCCTGGCAGTCGGGAGACAGAGGCAGGCAGATCTCTGCATTCAAAGCCAACCTGGTCTACAGAGTGAGTTCCAGGATAGCCAGGACGACAAAGAAAAACCCTATCTTGAGGAAAGAAAAAGAAAAAAAAAGACCATTGATGTTCACAAGCTTTCAAAGGACATGTCGCTCACTCTCAGGTTCACTGAGGAGTGAGTTCTGCCCATCCCCTACCCCCACTGCCTCCATGGGCTGGGAGGTGGCCTGGCTGGGTGGCTGCTGTCCCTGTTCAGCCCTGGAAGGCCTGGCTGAGCCTCTAATTGGATCCACGGAATTTTAACAACCCCCCCCCCCCATGACTCGCCACCATGAGCCCTGATTAGCGTTCCACACACGCTGTCAAGGCCTCCTCTGGGGTCTGGTGGCTTTCCACATCTGAGTCAGAATCGATGGCTTTAATGTACAGTGTACACGGGCTTGCTTTTAAGTGGGGTTTGTTGGGAGAGAAGAAAGTAAAATAGGATTATAGGAGCTTAGGGGCTGCAGGGAGCAGAGAGACTTCTAGAAGCATGGGAAAAATCTAGAAGCAGGGTTTAAATCCTCGGCAACACAGGAGTGGGGGATGGGCCCCCAGCGCAGGCTGGAAAAGTGAACCCCACCAACTCACAAAGGGCCTTGTGCGAAGTCCCCTTAAACATCCCGTTTTCTGTGCCCAGGACCTGACTGGAGAAGCCTCCTTCTGAGTCGAACATCAAGCGCCCGCATCGCCCGACAAGTCACAGAGAAGTCACTGCCCCTCCCGGTGATGCTTTCCCAAAGCCAGCTCCCAACTTGATTTCTTTTACTTGTTTGTTTTGTTTTTAATTATTAACTACAACATATAATTTATTTATTATGTGTGTGCAACGCACACATGCCACAGGATTGATTCATGTGGAGATCAGAGGACAATTTTGCAGAATCAGTTCTTTCCTGGGGATCGAACTCAGACCACCAGTCTTGGTGGCAATCACCTTTACCTGTTGAGCGGTTTTGTTGACTTGTCCAACATCTTTATCAAAAAATAAAGAAAAGACCGGGCGGCAGTGGCACACGCCTTTAATCCCAGCACTCAGGAGGCAGAGCCAGGCGGATCTCTGTGAGTTCGAGGCCAGCCTGGGCTACAGAGCAAGATGCAGGACAGGTAGAAAAACTGCACAGTAGCTCAGTTGGCAGAGTGCTTGCTTAGCATGTTTGAAGCTTTGGGTTTCTTCCACAGCACTACATAAAACGGGCATGGTGACCCACACCTGCAACCCCAGCATTCGGGGTAAAGGCAGAAGCATCCCCAGCCTGGAATACATAGAATCTCGTCTCAAAAGAAGTAATTATAGGGACTAGGGAGATGGCTCAGCAGTTAAGAGTACTGTTAACTCTTCTGGAGAACCTGAGTTCGATTCCCGGCACCCTCATGGTGGTTCACAACCACCTGTAACTCCAGTTCCAGGCACTGATACCCTCTTCTGGCCTCCTCTAGCACCAGCACACACACACACACACACACACACACACACACACACACACACACACACACAGTGCAGACATACATGCAGGCAAACACTCATCCACATAAAAATAAATCTTTGGAAACATAATCATTTTTTAAGTACATAAAGGCAAATGTTCCCTAAAAGGGAGTCTTTAAGTTTTTAAGTCTAGAAGCCATCCTGTGTCGTGGGAAACCCTGAAGGGTCCCCCCACTCCCTCCCACCACAGGTCTGGCGATCGTGTCCACCGTGGTGAAAAGCCGGGGTTTAGTCCCTGTTTTACTGCCTTCTGACTGTGGAGTCTCAGCTAGTGATTCACCTCTCCACGCCTCAGTTTCTCCATCCACACGGTGTGGATGATAGTAAAGCCTGGGCTCCCAAAACAAGCTAGAACAACACAGGGTAATGGCTTCTCACTTTTGGAGCCATAGTGTTGTAGAATATTATTTTAAGGTGTGTTGCTTTTGTTTATGTCGTCTTTGTTTAACTCTGTGAAGCTGTGTTCCTGTGCCTGTGTAAAACACCTGATGGTCTAATAAAGAACTGAACGGCCAATAATAGCGAGGCAGGAGAAAGGATAGGCGGGGGTGGTAGAGAGAATATATAGAGGGAGAAATCTGGGAGGAAGGGTAGCTAGGAGCCAGAGAAGGAGGAAGACTTCAGGGGCCAGTCACCCAGCTACACAGCCAGCCACAGAGTAAGAGTGAGATTTATAGAAGTAAGGGAACAGGAAAAGCCCAGAGGAAAAAGGTAGATGGAATAAGTTAAGGAAAGCGGGCTAGAAACTAAGCCAAGCTAAGGCCAGGCATTCATAATTAAGAGTAAGCCTCCGTGTGTGATTTATTTGGGAGCTGTGTGGTGGAACCCCCCAAAAGCCAAAAAGAGTAAAAGAACCACTACCACCATAGATACCAATACTCAAGATATGACCAGGCTTGCAGTGTACACAGGCTTTGGGGACCACCTCCTGTGGCTGCCTGCCTCTGAAGTCTTCAGGTAGCCACAACCAACCTTACCCCTGCCTCCATGGCCCACAGCTCTGTGGGTGTTTTCCTCTGTCTCAGACCCCGCCCCCCAACCTCTTAATAACAGGAATGCATCCTGCTCCCTAAGAGGCAGGACAAGGCCCCGCCCCCACACAAGAAGACCTGACCTTCTTGGCAACCTTTGTCACCCTTAAGGGATTAGGGTGGCAACCTCACCAGGGCCAGTATTCAGCCCATGCATTTGTTTTATAAGGATGCTCTGAAAGGGGGGGGGGGTGCCGCGGGGCATGTTGCCAGCTGCTCCCGGGCTGACCTTGCAATAAATATCACAGTAAGCGTCTGGGCACAGGCCTGCTCTCAGGATGCAGACTTGGAAGGCTGGGCACCCCCTGCATTCATCAAGCGGTGCCATATATACATTAACTTTATTTAGGGGTGACGTGCAGTTTTCAAGTATAGCTCTCATCTACAATGACATTAAATTATGCATGTCTTTTTTTTTTTAAAGCACACTTACTGAAAACAGATAAAGTCAGTAAAATACAGGCAGGATTTCACACGAGCATGGAAGGGGCGCTGAGGTAGAGAGAGTGATGTTATTGGGGTCTGCACACTGCTAGCCAGCAACACCAGAGCGTGAGGAAACTTCTGTGATCCCCATGTCTCCAGGGTAGAGCCCGAAGGATCGGACCCCAATGGTAATAAGCAATAGAGTCTCGTGATCCTTAACTAGAGAATGCAGGCCAGAGACAGGGTTTGGGGCAGTGGCTTTGTGCTGACCTTGTGTTCACTTCTGGGAGAAAAGTTTCCCACATCCCGCTCTCTATGATAGTGAGCCGCAGGACGGTGCTGAGGTGGGGACATGGATATCCCTGAAACAACCAGTTAGAAGAGCCAAACTACCACACTGGTCTCGCTGCCCCCTGTCAAACCCAAGATCACATGTTAAATGTCCCCTGGGAAACCTTGGGGTGGGAGACCTGAAGGTCGAGAGGGTGATGAGGCAGGCCTGTGGCATACTGGTGGTGTTCCATTTTCTGGCATGCTGTTCCCCACACACGCTTTTCACATAGATGAAGCCTCAAGCCCAAAAGCAGAAAAGAAGCCCCCAGACCGCAAAAACTCCTAGGGCAAGGCCAGCATGGCCAGGGTCCTGGCTGATGATGCCGGTGAAGGGTCTCAGGCTGAGACAAAGGTTCGGGCTACCTCTCTCCAACCCAAACCATCATGGGGACCCAGGGACACAGCCAGTCACAAGTGTGAAAGCCTCTCCCTCCCACCATGGCCACTGGCTTTGTATTTACTCTTGACAGTGAAGCTTGTAAGAAAGGAAAAGTCACATGCATTGCAGAAGGGGCTATAGAAATTCTGGGCTGTGCCTCACGGGGTCACAAAGCTCCACACGCTCTTGCTTTTCGGAGTCAGGTGGTGAGCTCTGCTGCTCAAGACTGTGGGCTCTTGGCGTGACCCCCTCTACCAGAGCTCCCAGCCTGGCCTAGCCTGAACTGGAGCATCCTGGGCTCACCAGGTATGGGGTAGCACAGAGGAATGAGCCAGCCATCACTGGGCCACTTCTGTGAATCATGTCCCAGCGACACAGTGTGTCCGTCCGTCCAACTGCTCCAGTCACTAAGATCAGGGAAGGG
The DNA here is from genome assembly GCF_004664715.2 of Peromyscus leucopus. NCBI lineage: Eukaryota > Metazoa > Chordata > Mammalia > Rodentia > Cricetidae > Peromyscus > Peromyscus leucopus. Next base: position 20,157,826 of record NC_051082.1, read on the forward strand.
AGGAGGAGGCGGGCGACTCATACACCATTTGAGCCAGGTTGAGAAGGGCTGGGCATGCCCCTGCCATCACAGAGCCAAGTTCAACACAAGCGGAATTGAACATGCACCCATCTGCTGGGCACAAGTGGGGATCGGTGGTGGTTTGAATGGAAACGGGCCCCCACAGGCTCAGAGGGAGTGTGGCACTATGGGGAGGTGTGGCCTTATTGGAGCAGGTGTGGCTTTGTTGGAGGAAGTGTGTCCCTGGTGGTGAGTTCTGGAGTTTCAGAAGCTCAAGCCAAGTCGCGTCTCACTCTCTCTTCCGGCTGCCTGCCAATCCAGATGTAGAACTCTCTGCTCCTTCTCCAGCACCATGTCCGACTGTGCACCTTCATGCCTCCCTCTGAACCTGTAAGCCAGCCCCAGTGAAACGTCTTCCTTTATGAGAGTTGCCATGGTCATGGTGTCTCTTCACAGCAATAGAAACCCTGAATAAGACAGGGAGCAAATCTCCAGGACCTGGCCCATGCAGCAACTGTGAAACCACAGATACTTCCCAATAACTCCATTACTATCTTGATGGCACCTCTCCTTCTGGGTCTCTTCATAACGACAGTGGCCTGTCCTCACAGCTTTGCATGGTCAATTGTCTTAATTTTCCTTTCTGAGGTGCAAAAGTGACCTTGCTTAACTCCTCATGTAAGTTCAACTGGGTACGATGGCCGCAGTGAACATCACTAACCATGGCACTGGGCAGGGCAGGCTCCCAGAGGGTGCCCTGTTGTAACGGTCACTGGGCTCCAAGCTGCCTATCAAGGATGGCAATGGAATTCACAGGATAACCTCAGTGGTCCCAAAGGCCAGTAGGGACTTCTCTCCTCTCTCCTTCCCCTAGGGATACAAGCGTCTACTAATCTCTGTTTGTGCTCTGATATCCCAGAAACCCACGAGGGTTGTGTAACCTGAAAATTCGGAAGAGCCAAGTTTACACTTGGGGTCCAGATCAACTGCTGTCTTGGAGCAGTGCTTGGCGTGATCCACACAGAGCTGTGGACAGTTAGTGGCCTCGGGGTGCCTCTGACCTGTAAATGAACTGCAATGGGCCAGCAGTCGGGAAGTCTGGGAGTCTAGTTCCCTGCAGGAATGCTGTGGGGCACCAGGGTGGGAGGAGACCCTGCGCCAGACGTTTGTGCCCTGTGCTCAGTGTTCACACAGAACGAGGCCACCAGGGGGCAGCAGAGAGCAAAGGGACCAGCCCTGCCCGCTTGTGCAGGAGGGAGAGAGATCCCCGTCATACAGGTCAGGCAGGGAGGGACTCTCAGAGAAGTGACCTCTGAACAGAGCCCTGGACAAGTGGGCAGCTTTGGGTAGAGGCTTCTGGGCTAAGATGTAAGGGAGAAAGAAGGAACACAACCACATCACGAATGCCGGGGGCGGGGGTGGGGTGGGGGTGGGGTGGGGGTGGGGTGGGGGTGGGGTGGGGGCAGGGGGTTCTAGGGACCTCACAGTGGCTCTGACAGACACCAAATATGACAGAGCTCCCACGACACAGCAGGCTAGACCTGCGGTCATAGGACTATGTCATGCTGCGTGGCCTGAAGATGAGAAATGGATGCAGGAGGCCAGGGGCATGAGTCACACAGCCCGTGAGGAGATCTCAGGCCAAGGCCATCGTGAGAGAGGTCAGACTTCAATGCAAAGGGAAAGGGGGCAGTGGTAGAGCTAGAGGGATCTAAATGAATGTCTAGATAAAGGGAATGCCCGGTCAAGATAGGAGGGGGGGGGAGGGGGGGGGATAGATGCTTTATGCAGGCTTCTGCTTTCAGCCGTAGTTCTGACCAGGCAGGGGTTGTATCTCAGGAGGAGAATGCTTGCCCATAATCCCTCAGTGAGGAACTTGGGTGTGGCTAGAGCAACTGCCTAGAATCCCCCCAGTAAGGGACTGGACTAGAGCACCTGCCTACTATTATGTGTGAGGCCCTGGGTTCCATTCCTAATCAGTCTCTCTCTCTCTCTCTCTCTCTCTCTCTCTCTCTCTCTCTCTCTCTCTCTCTCTCTGTCACACACACACACACACACACACACACACACTTCCGTTTTAAAAATGCCCCCTATACATCATGATGTAAGTACTCACCCAGCAAAAAAAAAAAAAAAAAAACCCACAATTCGCTACATCCCACAGTGTGGGGGAACCCTGAGATGGATGCAAAGGCCACATAACACAGACCGCACGTCACAAGTCCCTCACGACATGCATTACACAGAGGAATGGCATGGTAAGTGAATTATGCCTTGAGAAAGCTGTTGTACAAATGTTGACGCCAAACGGGATGTGGTGACACATGCCTGTAATCCCAGCATTCGGCAGTTGGAGGCAGGAGGATCAAGAGTTCAAGGATAGTTTGGACTGCAGGAGAACTTGGGGGGGGGGAATGGGCCAGCAAGAGAGCTCAGTGAGTAAATGCACTTGCTGCCAAACTTACAACCAGAATTTAGTCCTCAAAACTCATAGGGTGGAAGGAGAGAACTGATTCCCACAACCGACCTCTGATCTGTGCACACATGCCATGGCATGCATATGCCCCCACACATATACACATACACACAAATGAATGAAGGAATGAAGGAATATTTCTTTCTTTCTTTTTCTTTTTCTTTTTTTTTTCTTTTTTTTTTTTTTTTTTTTGGTTTTTTCGAGACAGGGTTTCTCTGTGCAGCTTTGCGCCTTTCCTGGAACTCACTTGGTAGCCCAGGCTGGCCTCGAACTCACAGAGATCCTCCTGCCTCTGCCTCCCAAGTGCTGGGATTAAAGGCGTGCGCCACCACCGCCCAGTAAATATTTCTTTCTTAATGCCGTCCCTCAGCACCTACTCTAGGAGCCAGAGGCCAGGACAAGAGTGGTTTTCAAAAGCTCCAGCGATGGAATCGAGCACGCACTGGGTCCAAGGTTAGTCCCACTGTGTGCCGCTGCCATGCCCACTGGGATGGAAAGGGCAGGGTAGGGCTGCAGTACAACAGGGTTTGGAGTCAGGAGACCTAGACGTGGAGCGTGGGCTGTCCCGCCCCCCCCCCAAGTCACATGATCTGGGACAAGCCACTTCATCTCTGCCGGTCAAGTGGGGAACCAGTGCCTGTGAGCCACACGTAGAAGTAACACTCTTTGGCACGTGCCAGCATCAAGCAGCGCCACTCTGCATATTCCCAGTGACAGCCGCCTATCATGCCCTGGAAGCAAGCCATTGACTCTGTGTGTCCCCCACCTCTCCCCGCCAGTAACATCAGCCGGGGGGAACTCTCAGTACCCTCTCAGCATCAATGAATGAGTCCTGTCCCTAACATACAGAGTGGGGGAGAGGGGAGCGATAGGAAAGGGTGACAGGGTATGAACTTTGGTACTTCCTTTACCAGAGAAATAAGAGGAGCAGGAATCACAGGGTACAGGGAGAACTGTCACAGTGACTAAAAAGTACCACAGTGCCGTGTGTCACAAGACCAGGAAGCCTCCTACGTGGCCAGGGCAGCCATCCCTTTAGGGCACATGGGATGCAAACCCTCACACTGACCACTCGGCGATACAGCACAGAGCAGTGCTCACTTGGAGCCACAAGGACCCTACTGTGCGCCAGGGCTCTGGCGATGCCTCAGCTGCCTCCCTGGGGAAAGGGGCCAAGAACACGAGTGGCGGACCTTGTGGAATATTATGCAGCAGTGGTCAGAGCAGCCCACCAGAACCGAGTGCCCAGAATCACCCAAGGAAGCAGAACCCAGCAGGAGGCTGGAGCGCACCGGGTTCGTAGTCATCTAAAACCTGAAGACAAATCACGCTGGGTATTTCCTGCAGACCCCAAAACAAGGTCACATACCAAACAGGAGCAAGGATTTGGCTGAGATGGAGACAGTTAAAGAGAAAAGAAAAGAAAGGGTGGAGTTAGATAAAAAGAAGAGAGAGATGGAAGCAAGGAGAGAAAGATAGGGGGAAAAAGACAGAAAGGAGCTGGCCCCATCCTCCCATGGACAGTACGTCAACAAGAAGAGCAGGCGCTCCCCAAGGCTGGCTGGCCTCTCCCACATCACTGGGAAATGACACCACTCTCCGTACAGGTGGACACAGTGAGAAGGCAGGGAGCAGGATGGAAGGTTGTCGATGTTTTCAAGATGGGCCTGAGGGATGCAGGGGAGCACTCTGGAGACTGGGACCTCCTCAAGCCTTCCCGTAGACTGGAAGCTCTCCAGTCAAACTGCCCATGCGCTTGAACCCCAACTCGCTGTGGCACCGCCGGGAGCCGCCTGGGCACAGAGGAGACTTAAGGCCACTTTCCTCTGAGCCTTTGTGTCCCGGCATTGCTACTTACATGGCTTGTAACCGTGCTCCATTTGTGACCCCACCAAAGACTAAGGGAGCATGGAGAACATTCGCCAGAGTGGCTTAGTGTCCTTTTAATCCGGGGGTGTTCATATGGGGTCCCAAGCAGCAGCAGCCACCTCTGGGAACTTTTAGAAAGGTAGATAACCTGCCCCTCCCCTACACTAAACGGTAGAGTTCCTACAAACCTGATGTGTCTTTGCAGACAGGCATGTGAGCCCAGCATGGCCCACTGCACACTGGGGAAGCCCCCTGTGGCTCCCACATCTCCCCATCTTCCCTCACGCTGTCAGTGAGAGCAGAGGTAAAGGACCCGCCGCTCCCTCTACCCTGGACCACTGGAAGAGCTGAGCTCTGTGCCCTGGGTACTGAGCCATTTGGCAATGATGGGGTCCTAAGCCCCATGCCTCTGTCATACACACCCCTAAAGCACCACACTGTCTGGAGCTCAGAAGTCCTGGCCGCAGAACTCATACAACAGAACCACAGATGTTGGGGGCCAGCAGCTGTCGAGATGAGAAAGAAGCCAGTTTGGAGTTGGAGAGACTCTAGTAAGTCTGGGAGACATGGGGGATGGGGCAGTTTTCCGAGGTCCCATGCTGGTCACATTCCACACCCCGGGCTCATGTGAGATGCCCCCAGCTCTCGGCTCCTAGCTCAGAACTGGACAGAAAAGAAATTGTTCCACCACCTGCCACAGAGGCCCAGGGCCCTGGGTACCGCCTCCTCCTCCACACTCTCCCACATCCAGAACCACCTCCCTCTTCCTAGTAGGCAGCTCCATCTGTGACATTCCCCTCTCCCTGACATGAGTTGTCTCCCACCCACATCTCCATCAGGGTCCTTCAGAAGGGTCTGTCCTGAAGCAAGACCTTCTGCCTCTTCTCTCCCCCAGCCCCCCAACCCCCTGAGGATCTATAACACAGAGACACTTTGCAGAGGAGTCTAGTGAGCCCCAAGTTCAGTCCCCACAACCCACAGTGGACGTGCCTCCCTCCACCCAGGCTGGGGACGTACTCCTTCCTTCCTGCTTTCCTTCCTTCCTTCCTCCTTTCTTCATTCCTTCCTTTCTTCCTTCCTTCTTTTCTTCCTTCCATCCTTCCTTCTCTGCCTTCCTCCCTCCCTTGCTCCCTCTCTCCTTCCTTTCTTCCTCCACACTTTCCTTCCTTTTCTAGTCCTTCCCTCTTTCAATCTTCCTCCCCTCTTCCTTTCCTCTGTCCCTCTCTCCCTTTCTTCCTCCCTCTGGTTTCTTCCCTTCCTTCCCAGTTGCTCTCTTCTCTTCATCTCCCCTCTCTCTTCCTGATCTGATCACCCAGACAGCTCAAGGGACAGCCAGTATGCTCTCCCTGGGGACAGAACCAAACTGCTCCCCCAGAGGTCCCAGCCAACCATCGCCTCCCTCGGGCTCTGTCCACACCAGCGCCCTGGCAGGTCATCCTGTAAACCTGCCTTTCCAGGTGGAGGGGAAAGTCTGTACACACACACACACACACACACACACACACACACACACACACACACGCCCTGTGCCGAGAACATCTGTCTCCACAAACAAACCCTTGCAGCCACCACTGGCTCCGGGACACCGTTTGACAAATTCACATTGCACATTTCAGTCCGCGTGGGCAGTGGATGGCGGAGCGACGGGGATGCTCCGAGCCCGCTCCCTCCCCCGCCTGCGCCGTCCCCCAGGAAGGCGGCCCCAGGCCCCAGGCGCCCCGTCTGAAACCCTGAAGACCGAGTTGCTGCCCTCAGGAAAGGCTCTGCCCCAACAGCGCGGTGTCAAACTTTGCCCAGAGGGGCTTTTCTGTCTGAAAGGCTGGGGACCCACGAAGACAGGGAGAGCCACAGCGCCACCGTCATCGCCATCTCCGCTGACACAGTACGGATGAGAGAAGCCCTTCCCTTCACTCTGACAAGGATCCCTTGGTGGCAAGCCACACGAAGACAGGAGCCACAGTAGCATCCCTCATCAAGCGTCACCCGCGGCAGCCTCTTGTCCTCGGCAGCCACCACTGCCCACCCAAGGCCGAAGGGCATCCTCCCAGTGCTGGAAAATAAACTTCACCGGGGCAAAGAGTTCCCTGCTAAGCCCCTGTCACCAGGGCCACTGCGGCTCTAAGAAGAAAGGTGAATGGAAGAGGAGCTATTTTTAGGAGGAAAAAAAAAAATTAAATCTCAAATCGCAGCCTACCTTGGATGTTCTCGGTGCCCAGCCTCCCGGGCTCCCAGAGAGGGAGAGAGACAGAGCCAGAGCCTCTGCAGTACACTGTGTCAGATTACAAACTGGGGCCAGGGGGAGGGAGGAGAGAGAGGAGAGAGAGAGAGAGAGAGAGAGAGAGAGAGAGAGAGAGAGAGAGAGAGAGAGAGAGAGAGAGAGATCCAATCAACACTGAAGGGCACGGGTGTGTGGGCACGCTTGGAATCAGCTAGAAATTATTCATTTAATTTTTGCAGGGAGAGAAGAGAGAGAGAGAGAGAGAGAGAGAGAGAGAGAGAGAGAGAGAGAGAGAGAAAGAGCCACCCGACAGAGAGCAGTAGCCAGAGCTTGGAAAAGGCAGTGTTTTAACACACGCGCACACACACACACACGCGCGCATACACACACACACACACACACACACACACACACACACACACGTGCGCACACAAACGCGCATGCACACATGCATCCCAAGATGGCTCTGTCCCTTCCCTGCCGGCGTCTCTCACGGAGCTGTGGTCAAAAGCAGGGCAGAAATGGAGGCGGAGCTGGGGACCTTGATGCAGGGCTCAGGGCTGAAGAGCTCCCCTGGCGGCCCAGGGCCGGGTCTGCCCCTGCAGGTGGTCCAGGGCCCTGCAGCCAGGTGGAGGCAGACGCGGATGTGCCCACCAGGCTGTGCTAAGGATGCAGAATGAGGCGGCTATGCAGAGCTCCCCGCTGCCTGGGTCCCTTATCCCTGTCCAATCTCCCTCCCCATCCAGCTGCCCATCACCCTCATGTGCCCTTTCTATCCTCAACTTGGCAATTGCCAGATGTACCAGCTACCTAGCAACAGAGGGGCAAGAGAGAATAATATCAGGAAATGGACACACACACACACACACACACACACACACACACACACACACTCCCTTGGGGTCAGAATCTCACTGTTAACTCTGTGAAGATGCTAAACAGCCCCTGCTCCTGTGAAGGGATGCCTCAGGCTGGCAACATCCTGATCGAGGCTGCTGCGTGGGGCCCTGTGGCCTGTGTAGGAAAAGACTGAGGGAAACTATAAACAAAGCTGGCACACATATCACCTGCAGCTCCTTCCTCCCAAACAAAGGGCTTCTGGGAGCTGTCTGTGACCTCTCTGATTAAGGGACCCACTCCCTGAGAGTTCACTCGTGGATCCTGAATGAACCACAGCAAATAAAACTAAGAGGCCAAGGGATGCTCCCACACACACACCCTGCCCCCAAGATGATGCTCCCTACCACAAAAATGTGTTCAGTAAAATATTCAGAGCCCACATCAGCATCAGGCAGCTCACCACTGCCTATAACACCAACTCCAGGGGATTCAATGGGTACCTGCACACATACACACACACACACACACACACACACACACACACACACACACACACACACAATCTTGAAGAAAAAAAAAAGCAAAGCTTTCCTAATCGGGACTCATTTTGCATCCTAAATATGACTCTGAACTTGCCCTTGGGAAGGGAGGCTTCACTCAGGCACTCGTGCCCCAAACATAGGTTCACACTGAAGTTAGGAGTCAGGGAGTGAAATGCCTGCCATACCCTACACTTCAGAGCCATTAGGTCCTAGCAACTGCCAACATCCTGAGACCATGGAAGGCACCAGAACCCACTCAAAGACTCACGTGTGCTTCCTCATAGCAGTAATGTCGTAGTAGCTACTGGGAAAGCAGCTCAATGTCCAGGGACCAATGGTTGACCCATACAACAGAATAGTATTCAGCCATGAGAAAGCATGAAGGACTGATTTCCACTATGCAATGTAAACACTTAAAAATTTTTGCTGACTAAAATGTTCAGGATAGATGATTCCACAGAAATAAAAAGCAGATTGGTGATGATAAAGATTGGAAACCAGTTTAATGGGGCTGGGGTTTATCCTGGGGCCATAGACATATCATGGAACCAAAGGGATAGTGGTGACACATACCACGGATATTCCACATGTCATTGTTCTATACATGCTTGGCAACAGCTGAGGTGTGTCACCTAATCTGGGGTCACACAGGCCCAGCACTGATCCTGGCTTTCCACAAGGCCTTGAACAGGTCAGTCTGCTCCACACCTGCAGAATCGCCATCTGTTTGAAGCAGCCCGCCAACTTCATGGGGCTTTTGTGAGAAACAAAATAGCTCATGGAAGAAAACAAACCTACTACTGCTCTAAAAGACTCATTCTGAGCCAGAACAAAGCGCAGACCTGAAATCCCAGCACTCTGGGAAGCTGAGGCAGGAGGAGCGCTGTCAGTTCAAGGGCAGTCTGGGCTACAGAGACCCTGCCTGTAATGGTCGGTCACTGATTAATAGTTATATGGGCTGGGCTGTGGCTGTGTAGTAGGGCACCCTGGGCTCCATCCCCCCACCACAGAAAACAAAAATTTGGGACTGGAGGGATGGCTTGGTGGTGAAGAGCACTGGCTGCTTTTCCAGAGGACCCAGGTTCAATTCCCAGCACCCACTCGGGGCTTACAACCATCTGTAACTCCAGTTCCAGGGGATCCAACGCCCTCTTCTGGTGGGCACTGTGCACACGTGATACATAGACTTACACGGAGGCACAATCTAGATAAATCAAATTAAATAATAAACCCTTTTTAAGTAACAAAAAATATTAAAATTGGATGGCTTTTGAACCCTACTTCCTTAGCAAAGAGGAAGTCATTTGCAAAGCATTCCTACACATCCAATAGGTCCCAAGTCCAAGGCTCACATACTCTGTCCCTTCCTGCTGGTGTCTCTCAGAGTGGTCAGAAAGCAAGACAGAGCTGGGTGGTGGTGGTGTACACCTTTAATCCCAGCACTCGGGAGGCAGAGGCAGGCAGATCTCTGTGAGTTCGAGGCCAGCCTGGTCTACAGAGCGAGATCCAGGACAAGCACCAAAACAACACAGAGAAACCCTGTCTCGAAAGAACCAGAAGGAAGAAAGAAAGATAGAAAGAAAGAAAGAAAGAAAGAAAGAAAGAAAGAAAGAAGAAAGAAAGAAAGAAAGAAAGAAAGGGAGAGAGGGAGGGAGGGAGGGAGGGAGGGAGGGAGGAAGAAAGAAAGAAAGAAAGAAAGAAAGAAAGAAAGAAAGAAAGAAAGAAAGAAAGAAAGAAAGAAAGAAAGAAAGAAAGCAGAGGTGGATCTGCAGCCCTTGCTGCCAACCTGAGAAATCCTGCAGGACAGTGAGAATTCTTACACAGTGCACTGTGTAGCTCAGTGCACACTGTTTCTTGGTGTCATTTCCTAATTACACACACACACACACACACACACACACACACACACACACATACACACACACACACACAAAAAAAAGAACGAACTAACAAGGGTGAGTTTGTGCATGAGATGCTGGAAATGGCGTTAGACTCTCAGCTTTGTGGGCACATCTCTTGAGACAAGGTGATATAGGTGAGGCCAGTCTACTCCAGGATGGATGAAGGCTGGTCCAGCCCAGCAGGAAGAACTGTCAAGTCTGAAATATGGAACAAAGGCAGTCACCGGTTCATGCTGGTCCCAGCCCATTCACTCCTGAGCAGAAGACAGACCATGGAGCTCCCCAGGTCACCAGGCTGTCACAAACTGTGACCAGTAACACATCACCAAGAGTTTATCCCACGCTGGATAAAACACCTGCAGAGGATGTCACAAAGGGGTCAGAAACTGAGCTGTGTAATGAATGCCCCTTCCATGCCCCAGCCCTTGCCTGGTGGGGGCACACAGCTGCTTCCACGGAGTTCTGTTGCCAGCAGAAGCATCAGGCATTCCGGTTACAGTGGGGTTCTGAGGGCTCAGCATTAAACAGGATCTACGTACGTTGTTTGAAATGTGCCTAATAATAGGTCTCTCTGCTAATGCTGAGCGTCAGCGCCCCAGCAGGCCGTCACAGAGCACAGCCAGCTTCATATCCAGCCAGCTCCAAAGTGGGCAGAAAGTGAAGCTAAGTCCTTGACGCAGGATTTTGAAGCCAGGTGTTGACATAAGCCTAGCACTGTGCTAGGAGTTTCTTCATAGAAAAACCTATGCAATTCCCTGTGGGCCAGGAAGGAAAGTCTAGAAAGTAGGGAGGGCTGGGAAATATGCTGAGACAGTGATCTCCCTGAAACCAAGGGAAAGCATGGAAACAAATGGGTGCTATTAAGAAACTGGATGGGAGGGATGGATGGAGTATGGATAGAGATGGGGATAGAATGGGCATGGGATGGGATGGGATGGGATGGGATGAGATGGGATGGGATGGGATGGGATGGAATGGAATGGGATGGCATAGAATGAGGATAGGGATGAGGGAGGATGGGGATGGAATGGGCATGGGTTGGGATGGGATGGGAATAGGATGCAATAGGATGGGATAGAATGGGGATGGGATGGATGGGATGGGAATGGGATGGGATGGGCATGGGTTGGGATGGGATGGGATGGGATAGAATGGGGATGGGATATGATGGGGATGGAATGGGCATGGGTTAGGATGGAATGGGGATAGAATGGACATGAGTTTGGATGGGGATGGGATGAGATGAGATGAATAGATGGGATGGGTGGATTGGAATTGATGTGGTGAGATAGGATGCATGGAGTAGAAGGATATAGATGAAGTGTCATAGGATGGATGGAATGAGTATGGTGTGGAATGAATGAAAGAATTGGATGGAGGATGGGATTAGATGGTAGGGGATAGGATGAATCATGTAAAAGGATGAGATAAGATGAAATGGGAATGGGATGGATGGTGGGATGGGATGGATGAGATGGGAGGTCAAATGGGGGATGGAATGGGAAAAATGAAAAGAAGACCCTACATATATCTTGTTAGAATAGAATAATTATTTTTGGTAACAAAAAAAATCATGTATATAATAAATATCTGCACATTAATGCAAGGAAAATATGCAAAGCTCAGCAACATTCATATGTGGGAGCAATAACCCACAAGGAAGGTGAGGGGAAGGATGATCCCACTCAGAGTAAATTCCTCCCACCACACCCCCCAAAAAACTTAAGTATGCATGACTCACACCAGGAAGATTAAGGAATGAAAAGGGGACATTGAGTTTAAAAAGGTGGCAGGGTTGGCAGTATGATGGCTAATCTTGTTGTCAACTTGACACAGCTGAGAAGAAGAAGCCTCAGCTAAGGAACTGCCTCCATTAGCTTGACCTGTGGGAAAATCTGAGGGTCATTTTCTTGATTAATGATTGATGCAGGAGGGTCCAGCCCACTGTGGATGGAACAACCCTTGGAAAGGTCATCCTGTGTTGTATAAGAAAGCAGGCTAGAGCCGGGCAGTGGTGGTGTGCGCCTTTAATCCCAGCACTCAGGAGGTAGAGCCAGGCGGATCTCTGTGAGTTCGAGGCCAGCCTGGTCTATAGAGCGAGTTCCAGGACAGGCACCAAAACTACACAGAGAAACCCTGTCTCAAAAAACCAAGAAAAGAAAGAAAGGAAGGAAGGGAGGGAGGGAGGAGGGAGGGAGGGAGGGAGAGAGAGAGAGAGAGAGAGAGAGAGAGAGAGAGAGAGAGAGAGAGAGAGAAAGAAAGAAAGAAAGAAAGAAAGAAAGAAAGAAAGAAAGAAAGAAAGAAAGAAAGAAAAGAAAAGAAAGTAGGCTAAGAACCAGAAGGAGCAAGACAGTAAGCAGTGTTCCTCCATGGCCTCTGCTTCAGTTCCTGCCTCCAGGTTCATGCGTGAGTTCCTGCAGTGGCTTCCCTCTGTGGTGGACTATAACTTGTAAGCCAAATAAATCCTTCCTTCCAAGTTGCTTTTGGTCAGTGTTTTATCACAGCCACAGAGAAGCGAGGCACGAAATGAGATAGAGCAGTGAGGATACTTGGATTTTTATAAAATTCTCCTTAAATCAACTCGGTCATTTACTGTATCTCAGTTACTTTTTCGGTGGTTGTGATAAAACACCATGACAAAGGTAACTAACAGAAGAAAGAGTTTATTTGGGCATAGGGTTCCAGAGGGATAAGGGTCCATTCCGGTGGGGTGGCATGGCAGCAACCAATAGGCATGGGAAGCTGAGAGTTCACCTCTTCAAATGCAAATACAAAGGAGAGAGAGAGAGAGAGAGAGAGAGAGAGAGAACAGGATGTGGGGTGGAACTATAAACCCTCAAAGCCCTCCCTCGTGACATACTTCCTCCACCTCCTAAAGGTTCCATAATATCCTCCCTCAAACATCGCCACCTACTGGGGAACAAGTGTTTAACTGCCTGAGCCTGTGGAGGACATTCTCATTCAAACCACCACAAAATCAGCATCATCATGCAAAGTCGGGAGGTTTCAGACCTCTGAATCCTGAACCTGAACTTGCGATGAAAATTAGGCTCCAAGTTCAACCTGGAATGCCTCTTCTTCAAACAATGAGAGGCAGAAGAAGGCAGCAGCTTGAGCAGACACTGAAATACAGCACAAAGAGATAAGTAGTCTGGGGAGCTGACTTAGCAGGTAAAAAGCACCTATGTGCAAGCATGAGAAACCTGAGTTCAAATCCTAAGCATCCATATAAAGATCCAGGCATGGTCACCTGTAACTCCAGAGCTGGGGAGAGGAGGTGGCGACAAGCTCAATGAATACCTGGGGTAAGGGGAGAGCTGAAAAGATGGCTCAGCAGTTAAGAGCACTGGCTGCTCTTCCCGAGGTCCTGAGTTCAATTCTCAGCAACCACATGGTGGCACACAACCATCTCTAGTGGGATCTGATGCTCTCTTCTGGCATGCATGAGTACATGCAAATAGAGCCCTCACATACATAAATAAACCTTAAAAAATCCCCAGATGGGTTGCTATTTCACATTGTGTGTAAGCACTTGATTTACATAGACTTCATTTGATGTGTAAAATTTTTGTCTTACTAGGGTTCTCTTCCACCTGTCTAGCTCCGGCTTCAGTGACAGACCCTGAACCCCCAGTGAAAGATAGCATGGAGAGTGAACGAGACAGGTATGTAACACTCTCCTCTGGTTTCCACGTGTGTGCATAGCCACACACACCTACACACACCTTCCCATATATATACACCACCACCACTCCAAACACACAAGAGATAAGCACTTTGATCCTGATGCTTAGACAAACAGGTTGATAAAATAATAGACTCACCAAATTAACTAAAGATTAATTAAGACAAAGAGACACTTCTAGCAGGAGAGATGGGCTGGGGTGGTGCTCAGGGGTACAGCGTTTGCCTAACATGCACGAGATCCTGGGCTCCATCTCAGTACTGCAAAACAAAGATGGTTAACTCAACTAATGTTCAGGAAACTGGATAATTAAGAAACATGACCTAGCCAGGTGGCGGCGGCGGCGGCGGCGGCGGCGGCGGCGGCGGCGGCGGCGGCGCACACCTTTAATCCCAGCACAGGAGGCAGAGGCAGGCAGATCTCTATGAGTTCGAAGCCAGCCTGGTCTACAAATCCAGTTCCAGGACAGCCAGGGCTACACAGAGAAACCCTTTCTAGGAAAAAAGAAAGGAAGGAAGGAAGGAAGAAAGGAAACAAAACTTTGCTGGGTATGCTGGTACATACGTTTAATCCTAGCACTGGGGAGGCAGAGATGGGTGGATCTCTGTGAGATCAAAGCCTACATAACAAGTTCCAGGGAAACAGAGAGAGAACTTGTCTCAAAAGAGGGGGAGGAAGACAAAATCTTACACATAAAATCTGGTCCAGGTAAATCAAGAGCTCACACATAAAGTGAAATAACAACCCAACTGGGTATTTATTGAACTCTATCATTATTTTATTATATTTATTTTTAGCCTGTTTGTATCTAGAAAAATCTACCAGTGCGTTTTGAGAAAAGGTTCAATGCTTATTGAATTTCCGAGATTGCTCAAAATTAATCCTAACTAGAGAGCCCATAGGCATCTTGATTTAGATGCTGGAGATGGAAAATTCACAAAAATCATGAGCCCCGGGGGCTAAAGAGATGGTTCAGCACTTAAGAGCACTTGCTGCTCTTGCAGAGAACCTAGGTTCAATTCCTAGCACACACATGGCAGCTCACAACCATCTGTAACCCCAGCTCCAGGGGATCTGATGCCCTATTCTGACCTCCAAGAGCACCAGGCATGCATATGGTACATAGATATACATGCAGGCAAAACTCTTATACACAAACAAAATAAATAAATAAACCTTTATATGCATATGTATATATGTATGTATGTGTGTGTGTGCGCATGCGTGTGCGTGCTTGTGTGTGTGTGTGTGTGTGTGTGTGTGTGTGTGTGCTCATTTTGAAGAAATCCGTGCCACTGAGCTTTCTGTCACTATAACACCAAGGGCTTGGTGGAAATAGATGGCAGAATCCAGTGTTTTAGTGTGATATCATCAGATGCTTGAGGTCCTTGGACTTTCATCAGTTCTTGACTTTCTAAAAAGACATCAGAAGTACAGGACTACAGTAGTGACTCAGTGGGTAAGAGTGTGTATTGGTGGTGCTCGCCTTTAATCCTAGCTCTCGGGAGGCAGAGAAAGTTGGATCTCTGTGAGTTCGAGGCCAGTTTGGTCTACAAATCCAGGGCCATCCAGAGAAACCTTCAAAAAACCAAATAAATAAAAAGGGCTGGAGAGATGGCTCAGTGGTTAAGAGCACTGACTGCTCTTCCAGAGGACCTGAGTTCAATTCCCAGCAACCACATGGTGGCTCACAACCATCTGTAGTGAGATCTGGTGCCCTCTTCTGGCCTTCAGGCATACATGCAGACAGAACACTGTATACATAAGTAATAAATAATTCTTTATTTTTTTTTTAAAAAAAGTGTGTATTGTTTTTGCAGAAGACCTGAGTTCAAATCCCAGCATCCACAAGGGGTGGCTCACAACTGCCTCTAACTCCAACTCTAGAGAATCCAATGCCCTCTTCTGGCATCTTCAGGCACTACACCCACATACACAATCACACACACACACACACACACACACACACATTTAAAAACAATTGAGGGATAGAGGGATGGCTCAGCAGTTAAGAGTACTTGCTGCTCTTCCAAAGGTCCCAAGTTCAGTTCCCAGCACCTATGTCTGATGGCTCCCACTGCCTGTAACTCCAGCTCCAAGATATCCAACACCCTCACACACACACACACACACACACACACACACACACACACACACACACACACTTCCCCTTTCCACCTAATTATACTGGGACAAAACTGAAACTAAGATGTAAACCATCTACAGCCCTCAGGAACTGGATGCACTCAGAACACGGTCTGTGTGTCAGCTCAACCCAGGAGAAAAAAGTCACAGCATGTGTGGTTTTAAGCACAGAAATGTGATTATTCCATGGCCATGGCTGGTGTCACCTAGCTGATGGTAACCTGGGTGTCCTTACCCACATGCGTGTGTCCTAATCCCCACCTGCAGCCAAGATGTAGTCACACTGTGGGGAATCTGTTTCAACATAAGCATTTCTTTAAAGACCCAGCAGCCACATGCCCTTGGCATTCTCTGACACTATTAGCTCGAGCTTCCATTTGCAGATTTGAAGGACACACCTCAGCCCATACTGTGAGGCATTCCCACAAGTGGCCTTGTTAGGAAGTCACTGTCACAACCTGAGATCCAGAGGAAAGCAGGTGCCACAGGGCAAGAAGGTGGAGGATGAGCTGGGAGCTGCCCATGGGTGATGGACTCTCTTCAGCTATCTTGTAGGTGGGTCCCAGTGTACCTCTGTGTGTTAAAGAGATAAAGGTGACCAACAGAGGGTTAGTCAGGCTGAGTACATAGAGCCTCATCTGCATAAAGCAGTGGTTCTCAACCAGTGGGATCTGACCCCTTTTGGGGTCATATATCAGATATTTACATTGTGATTCATAACAGTGGCAAAATTACAGTTATGGAGTAGCAACAAAATAATTTCATGGTTGGGGGTCATCACTACATGAGGAACTGTATTAAAGGGTTGCAGCATTAGGAAGGTTGAGAACCACTGGCATAAACTCTATGGACACCAGGTGAAGCAGAAACAGACGGCATCATTAGAGAAACTGGGTGTCCGAACTGTACCCCACAAAGGCCATGGCTGGTGTGGATCCTAACTGCTTCCAGCCAAACCTTTGAAGAAGATGACAAGAACTCCCATGCTGTGGGATGGTCTGTATGTCAAATTGCTCTGATTGGTCAATAAATAAAACACTGATTGGCCAGTGGCTAGGCAAGAAGTATAGGCAGGACTAACAGAGAGGAGAATTGAGAGAACAGGAAGGCAGAGAGAGTCACTGCCAGCCTCTGCCAGGACAAGCAGCATGAGAAGATGCAGGTAAGCCACGAGCCATGTGGCAAGGTATAGATTTATGGAAATGGATTAATTTAAGCTATAAGAACAGTATTTAGCAAGAAGCCTGCCACAGCCATATAGTTTGTAAGCAATATAAGTCTCTGTGTTTGCTTGGTTGGGTCTGAGCGGCTGTGGGACTGGCGGGTGACAAAGATTTGTCCTGACTGTGGGCAAGGCAGGAAAACTCTAGCTATACTCCCATCTCACATGGCCACCTCTGGGCCCCTGAATGGGCACTGTGGTGTGGCAGACAGCAGAATATGAGTGATATTAGATGAATGTGGTGATATTGTGTTCCCCAAAATATTGTGCACCCTAATAAACTTATCTGGGGTCAGAAAACAGAACAGCCACTAGATACAGAGGCCAGAAAACGGTGGCATGCACACCTTTAATCCTAGCATTCCAAAGGCAGAGATCCATCAGGATCTCTATGAGTTCAAAGCCACACTGGAAACAGCCAGGCATGGTGATTCATGCCTTTAATCCCAGGAAGTGATGGCAGAAAGCAGAAAATATATAAGGCATGAAAACCAGGAACTAGAGCCTAGTTAAACTTTTAGGCTTTTGAGCAACAGTTCAGCTAAGATTCATTCTGGATGAGGACTCAGAGGCTTCCAGTCTGAGGAAACAGGATCAGCTGAGGAATTGGCGAGGTGAGGAAGCTGTGACTTGTTCTGCTTCTCTGATCTTCCAGCATTCACCCCAATACCTGGCTCCAGGTTTGTTTTTTATTAATAAGACCTTCTAACAATTCCGTGCTACAGATGAAGACAGTCTGGGCTCAGAGGAGGGCTGGTGTCCAGCCAGGGGTCGGTCCCACAGGCCAGTCCCTCGAGGGGAGCAATGCTAAGAACCTCCATTTGCAGATGACCTTTTATTTGCCATGGGCTCATGTGCCCCTCGTGTGAGGTGGGGAGGTGGGGGCTCTGGGGGGACTCTTCACTTGGAGCCCCTAAACATTATGCATGAGGTCCTGAGCCTGACCTGGCATGGGCAAAGCCTAGTATCACACTATTTAAAAAGTAATTAAGCGGGGGTTGGGGGGGTGGCGCACACCTTTAGAGCCAGGTGGATCTCTGTGAGTTCGAGGCCAGCCTGGTCTACAGAGCGAGATCCAGGAAAGGCACCAAAACTACACAGAGAAACTCTGTCTCGAAAAACGAGAGAGAGAGAGAGAGAGAGAGAGAGAGAGAGAGAGAGAGAGAGAGAGAGAGAGAGAGAACTGCTTCAACTCTTCCGCTTTTGTTTTCTTATCTTATGTGTATAGTGTTTGCCTACATGTGTATAGGTTTCAACCTTCCCTGGAAAGGAAGAAAGGTCACGCATGGGGAGTCATCTGGAGGTTGATCTCTGCCCACCCAAGCTGTCCCTTTCCATTCCCAGGTTCTCTTCCATCTTCTAAGAGTGGCAACCCAGCTACCACATGTGGAAGTCAGGGCCATTCTTTTTTTTTTTTTTTTTTTTAATAATATTTATTTATTCATTATGTATACAGTGTTCTGCCTGCAAGTATGCCTGCCGGCCAGAAGAGGGTGCCAGATCTCACTACAGATGGTTGTGAGCCACTATGTGGTTGCTGGGAATTGAACTGAGGACCTCTGGAAGAGCAGCCCGTGCCCTTAACCACTGAGCCATCTCTCCAGCCATGGGCCACTCTTGACCGACACCACCTGATGTTGTCCCCATGACTAACAGTTGTCTCCATGAAGTCCTGCAGCAGAAACTTCTACAGCTATCTCTCTGAGCCAATGAAACAATAGATTGTCCCAGTCAACACTGTGCCCACCCTTCCAGAGGGAGCCAGCATGCACTCCCCTCCTCTGTTGACTGTCAGGGGCTTATCCTCAGAAGCATGGGACTAGACACCTGGGACCCTGTGCTCTCCAAGGATGGGCTCCGGATGCCACGCCTACTCCAGATTGGCCCTGAAACCCAAGTCATAGGACCTGCTCTGCAGATCCAGAGCTAAGGAGCTGAGTTGTAACCATGGCCTCCACACTCTGTGGTCCCACAGCCACAGAGGGGCTTGGTTTGGGGGTGGGCTAATCTGAGCACTAAGTTCACTAAGTCCTGGGGTTTCCTCCCTCCACAGCTCTGCCAGCTCCCTTTCTCTCTGTGGACAGACAGATGTAAATAGGACAGTTAAGAGACAGCTGGACAGGTAACAGATTCATGAAGACAGACACAGAGAGCTAGATGACAGATATCTTGATGATAGATGATAAACTCATGCATGGATAATGAGAGATGACTGATAGAAACAGATGATAAATGATTGATAGATCATTAGATAGATAATACACAGTTGGTGGGTGATAGAGGAAGATGATAGATCAAAGATACAAAAGCAATAGATGATAGATGGGTAGATGATAAATGATAGATAGGTACATAGATGGTATATAGACACATAGACGATGAATAGATTAGATTGATGGATCTGGCGGAGCTGGAGAGATGGCTCAGTGTTAAGAGCACTGGCTGCTCTTGCAGAGGACCAGGCTTGGTTCCCAGCACCCACGTGATGACTTACAAACACCTATAATTCCAGTTCCAGATCTGACGCCCTCTTCTGGCCTCCTCAGGCACTGCACAGAGGATGCATACATACATTGGGCACACACACATACATATAAAATAAAATAAATAAAGATTAGCTGGGCAGTGATGGTCCACGCCTTTAATCCCAGCACTCGGGAGGCAGAGCCAAGTGGATCTCTGTGAGTTCGAGGCCAGCCTGGGATCTCTGTGAGTTCAAGGCCAGCCTGGGCTACCAAGTGAGTTCCAGGAATGGCACAAAGCTACACAGAGAAACCCTGTCTCGAAAAACCAAAATAAATAAATAAATATTAAAGATTAACATAAGGGCTAGAAGATGGCTTGACAGTTAGGAACACTTGCTCTTGCAGAAGAAGACTTGGTTCAATTCCCAACACTACATGGTGGTTCACAGCCATCTGTAACTCCAGTTCCAGGCGATCCGACGCCCTCTTCTGGCCTCCTCAAGCACAAGACATATACATGGTGTAGACCATGTGTGCAAGCAAAACACTCTTACACATAAAATGAAATAAATAATCTAGCAAGCCGTGGTGGCCCACGCCTTTAATCCCAGCACTCAGGAGGCAGAGGCAGGTGAATCTCCGAGTTCAAGGCTAACCTGGTCTATGGGGCAGGTTCCAGGACAGCCAGGACTACACAGACAAGCCCTGTCTCAAAAAAACCATCTGTAATGAGATCTGGTGCCCTCTTCTAGCCTGCAGTCACATATGCTGTATACATAATAAATAAATAAATAAATCTTTTTTTTTAAAAAAAAAAAGAGTTGCCATGATCATGGTGTCTCTTCGTGGTAATAAGAACCCTAACTAAGACAGTGTCTTTATTTCTATTTCTAAGCCTGAGTCCCTGGTTCAATTCTTTACTTTGGGACACACAAAACCTAGATGCTTTAACAGAGGTCCTAGGACCGAGTTTGTCTTGTTTGGGCTGCCAGGGCACAGGCTCCGGCCCTAATGTCTCTAATAACAAAACAGACTGAATCGAACCCCTGATCCAAGCAGAACCGGGGAGTGCTCTCCGCTGCGCACATGACCCTGTATTCCTTCCCTAAACTGGACAATGGCCTCTTCTTTCAATCACTGATACGCTGCCGGTACACAGAGTGTCCCCACCACGTTAGTTGAGAAGACTGATTGCACCCACTGCCTGTCCCTGGTGTGCTCAGCTCACACCAACTCACTTGCTGGGGGCTCTTCCCATCCTGTCATCTGTATCATCGGCCTGGAGGAACACACTCAGAGAGTCACAAAGGCAGGGAGGGGGCTCTTGGGAGCTGAAAACATTGATGTGGACCAAGAAACCTTACCTGGGGGGTCCTTGGTCCACACAGACCCCCAAAGGAAAGCCAGATCCAAAACCGGTTTTCTCCAGTCCCAGATAGAGGGAGGAAAGTCTCAAAGCCTGCCTCCTGGGGCTTAGCGTGGGACCCAGAGAAGGAGCAGCCATGTGTGGCCTGATAATGACTCTTTAGGAAGTCGCCTCGGCTCTGGTTGCTCTTTCAGGCTCAAGGTGCACCTTTAATCCTGAGCAGTGATTTGTCAGTATCTCTCATGGCATGTCCCTTGTTCCACAGTGGCCCCAGCCATCAACTAGGCTGGCTCACCTAGAACGATCCATTGCTCTCTGGTGCCACCTAGAGGTTCCTTCTTTGAACCCAAAATAAGACAAAAAGCAGAGACTAGACTGGATGATGTCTTTTCTTTTTAATTACATTTATTTTGTTGTTGTTGATGATGATAATGCTGTTGTTGTTGATGTGTGTGTGTAGAGACTAGAGGACAACTTCCAGGAGTCAGTTCTCTCTGTCCACCGTGTGGATTATGGGAATCAAACTCAGGTCATCAGGCTTGCCAACAAGAAGAGCTGTTAAGGCCAAATATGGGGACATATGACTTTAAATCCCAGCACTAGGGAAGCAGAGAGAAGAGGCAGGGGGATCTCTCTGAGTTCAAGACCCGAGGCCAGCCTGGTCTACATTGCATGTTCCAGGTCAGCTGGGGCTACATAGTGAGAACTTGTCTTTAAAAAAAAGGGGGGGGGGGTTGGGGATTTAGCTCAGTGGTAGAGCGCTTGCCTAGCAAGTACAAGGTCCTGGGTTCGGTCCTCAGCACACACATACACACACACACACACACACACACACACACACACACACACACACCCGCCCCGGGGGAGAAAAGGCCTCTGCCCATTGAGCCGTCTCCCCCTGCCCTGGGCGATCTCTTCTACATTCACTGTGGCCATGGAGAGAGGCCACTCCATCTCCTGAGGCACAAAGAATGCCTCATCATGGCACCCACTTCCTGAGCGACTACAGCTGGGGTTTCTGCCCGTTTATTATGCAGTGTGTATAAAATCACATTCATTGTCTGTTTTCCGCACCCAGGGGAAAACAGACATGTTATTTTATCTTGTTTTCTTAAACTCTTATCTTGCAACTGATTTGTTCTGCTGGATAAACACTCTCCTGTGATATCAATTGTTTTTTTTAAGTAGTGACATTTGAACACTTGGAACATTTGAGAGCCAGTGCGGCTTTCATCTTCGGCTGTATGGCTCCTTGCATGGTTACATCTTCCTTCTTCTGTAGTGATCCCTGGATCTCGCTTGTACCCGGGGGCAGAAGGCTAGCGCGCACGCAAAGACACACACACACACACACCCTCCTTGCAAACTGCCTTCCAGGTGTGTCTGTCCAGCCATGAGGAATGGCTGCCCCACCCCCACACCAGCTCCAGATGTGTGGGAAACGCTGCTTGCTTGGCATGTTAGAAATGGCATCTCTGGGGCTGGGCTGGGTTTAATCCCTTAGCACTGAATAAACCAGGCAAGGCATGATACTGCTCACCTGTCATCCCAGCACCGGGGAGGTTGGGGGAGGAGGATCTGAAGTTCAAGGTCATCCTGGACTACATGAGACCGTGAATCAGAAGCAAACTGTTAGAAAGAAGAGATGGTGCTTCTGTTGGGGGCCCAAATGGTAGGACCTGCCTCTGCACACACCCTCACATGGCCACATGCTAGCACATCCCGGGATGGGTGAGGGCTGGGTAAAGCAGACATCAACACTGAATGCACGATCCTAGAGTGCGCATTCCCTGTGCAACTCTTGCTTCTTTTCGGTTGAAATTGCCATGAAAATCACCAGCAGGGGCATGGCGGCGGGAGGTGATGTCACGTGACATCAGATTTGCATCTAGGTGGTAAAATACGTCGATTGCACAGAGAAAAGGTACAAGAGGGCCACTGTGCTAGGGAGAAGCTGGGGAGAAATAGTGGACACGGTGTCCCACATGATCAGCAAGGTGACCAAGCACAAAGGACATCTCCTGGCAGCTAGCTAGCTATTCAGGAAGGATCTAGAAGAGAGAGACTTAGAGTCCCCAGCACAAAGCAGTGACAGATGTTTAAGGAGGCGGACATGTTCATGACCTGGATGTGACCATTTCATACCGTGGACATGCTAGACCCCAAAATTGCAATTATGGTGAGTCAATTTAAAAGGTTAGAAATACATAATTTTTAAATTAAAAAATGTCGTTGATCAGCTGTGGTGGCCGAGGCAGGAGGATGGATAGCTGAGAATGTGAGGCCAGCCAGGGCTATGTATGTAGCAAGATCTTTTCTCAAAAACAAAAACAAAATAATTGTTGAGTAGGCTGCTTTCAATCACAGTTTCATTTCCTACATGGCCACATCCATATTTGCCCCATCCCCTTGAGATCTGTCACCCTTGACAGACTTTCAATTGTCACAGCATGGCATCTTCCAGAGGACCAGAGCTGCTCTGGGGGCTTCCTTCCAGTTCTGTCCTGGCCAGGTGATACCATGCATACATGGAGCAGAACATGCCCCACAGCCTGTCAGTACCTAAGGGTTAGCAGCTCCAAAGCCAATAGCATCACTTACCTCATCAAACACAAGGCCTGGGGCTGGAGAGATGGTTCAGTGGTTAAGAGTGTTTCATAGGATCAGAGTTTGGTTTCCAGCACCCATGTCAGGTGACTCACAACCACCTGTCACTCCAGCTCCAGGGGATCTGATGCCCTCTTCTAGCCTTCTACAGCACCAGCGCGCCACCCACACACACACACACACTCTCTCTCTCTCTCTTAAAATTTTAAAACCTCTTAAGCCACCCAAGGCTAGCATCACCCAGCTCTCTGCACACAGAACTAACATCACAGCCTTCTGGTTCACCTTCCCTGCATGACAGAAGGCGAAATGGCCCCCCTTGTCTCTAGTCATACCAACATGACTCAGCCTGAACCCACCTCCAGAAGCCTACAGCCTATCTGGATCTCATCAATGAAGTACTGATCCTGCCGATCCTGTGCTTCAAGTACCCGCCATCTGGGTGGTTTGCACCAATTTGATCTTAGGAATCCAAACGTCTCAGAGAGCCAGGGCTGGTGGCTCAGATTCCCAGCCCTTAGAGGCTGAGGCTAGAGTATTGCAAACTGGTGGCCAGCCTGGGCTACACTGCAAGACACAACCCCAAAATGCAAAACAGAAAAAAAAAAAAAGCGTCGAAGTTAAAAACAATTCCAGCCTTGGGCTGGTGGGATGGCTCAGCAGGTAAAGGTGCTTGCTTGCTAAGCCTGATAACCTGGGTGGAAGGAGAAAATTGATTCCTGCAAGCTGTCCTCTGACCTCTACACCTTTGGAATGGCATGCACATATGTGTATGTGCCAGCACATAATAATTAAATAAAGCCTCTTTAAAAAACAACAACCAGGGTGGGGCTGGAGAGATGGCTCAGTGGTGAAGAGCACAGACTGTTCTTCCAAAGGTCCTGAGTTCAATTCCCAGCAACCACATGGTGGCTCACAACCATCTGTAATGAGATCTGGTGCCCTCTTCTGGCCTGCAGGGACACATGCAGACAGAACACTGTATACATAATAAATAAATTTAAAAAAAAAAAAAAAGGACTCTCCAAAACAAAACTCTCCAACCAGAGCCAAAGTGACTCAGAGCTCACAGTGCTATTGCATTGCACCAGCTCCTTGAGGTCACCAAGGAGTTGCTAAGCATTGTGGGAGACTCCCCTGCTCTATTATTAAAGTTCAGGACATTGCTCCATTCCGACTATTGATCAGACAGAACCCCTTCCTCCCAGAGGTCCCTTGTGTGTTCCCACAGTCTGACCCTGCCACCCTGAGGTCCCTCACAGGCGCCCGCCTGTAGTCTCTGCTGGACAAAAGCATTCAGAGCAGGGGGTCTTGAGGGAGCAGTGTCCCCCAGGTAGTCATTGTTCGTGGGTCATTCATGTTCTGCTGGCTCTGAGGCCTCCAGTTGGAAGGGGTCCCGTCTTCAGAAGCAACAATAAACGGCTCTTAATGGGTCGTACAGGTCAGGGGGAAAATGGGATTTGATTGACACAGATCCTTATTGCCCAAGGGTAAAAGAAACCGCATTCCACTGCTGGGCCAGAGTTTGGACTGGAGCGCTGTGAGCGGGCGCCCTCTGCTGCCTGCGGGACGCCCTGCAGGCTGTGAGGGCAAATGATGGGAAATGGGGACACCACACAGAAGCAAGGTGCAGACACACGTAATGCTGGAAACAGCTTCAATGGCTCACTGTGATTGGAGTAGTCTTGGTTTTGTCAAGACACACCTTGGAGGAGGAAACCTCAATTGAGGAACTGCTCCCATCAGATTGGCCTGTGGTCCTGTCTGCGGGACATTTTCTTGATTACTAATTGATGTGGGAGGGCCCAGTCCGCTGTGGGCGGTATCCTCCCTAGGCGCGTGAAGTGTAGATCATATAAAGGAGTTGACATCCTTCGAGGGAGGCAGAAAGCAGGGACACGCTGTGGTTTCCGCTTCAGGCTCCTCCCTTGAGCGCCTACCTTGGCTTCCCTAGATGATAGACTGAAAACTGAAAGGTGACATAAACCCTTTCGTCCCCCACAAGCTGCTTTTGGTCAGTGTTTGAACACGGCAATGGAAAGCAAACGAGGACATTTACCATCCATTATATATATTTTTATACGTAATGAGGAGGCGCTCAAAAGCCCCCAACACCGAGAGAAGATGAAACTGAAAATAGACCTACTGTGTGTCCCAGGCACACCACTCCCAGATGTTTTCCCAGAGGACTCTAAGTCAGGACATCACAGAGACACCTGCATGTCCCTGTTCACTGCAGCACTGTTCACAGTGGCTGAGCTAGGGAGCCAACCAGGGTGGCTATCAACAGAGGGCTGGGTGAAGATGCATCTCAGGGTCAGACAGTGGAAACAGACCTGGGTGGGGAAAGGGCTCTGTCTCATCAGTAGTAGGAATGAAGCACTGGCCTTGGCCTTAATAACAGAGCAGGGGAGTCTCCCACAATGCTTAGTAGCTCTGAGTGAGCCTGAGGAGGAACAAATACATACACACATATGTGTACATATATATGTGTGTGTGTGTGTGTGTGTGTGTGTATGTGTATATATATGTATATAGAGAGAGGGAGAATGGAATTGTTTTCAGCCATAAAGTCTAGCTGTGTCATTTGTAAAAAATGGATGCAACTGATGATAATTGTATTAAGTAAAAACTGAGTCAGACTCAGAAAGACAAATACTGGAACTGGGGAGGTGGCTCAGTGGTTAAGAGCACCGGATATTTCTGCAGAGGACTCAGGTTTGACTCCCAGCACCCACACATGGTTCACCACCATCTGTAACTTCAGGCCCAGGGGATCCAACACCCTCTCCTGGTCTGTGGACACTGTATACATGTAGTGCACAAACATGCACATAAAATATTGTTAAAGAAATGCAAATATCACGTTCTCTCTCATTGATGGGGTCTTGGCTTTATATAAATACATGAAATCTTGTTATGTACAGATGATGTGAGAGTCAAAGTAAAAATGTCAGGAACAAAGGGGCTCTTGGGAGTTGGGGATTTAGCTCAGTGGTAGAGCGCTTGCCCAGCAAGCACAAGGCCCTGGGTTCGGTCCTCAGCTCCAGGGGGAGAAAAAAAACAAAAACAAACAAAAACGGGGGCTCATGGGAGGGGAGAGGGAGGGGGACGGTGGAGTTGTGACAAGAAGGATACACTCAAGTATACTTGCCTGAAAATGGTCGTGTAAGGAAATATAAATAAAAACATGAGAAACTAAAAATATGGCTCAGTGGTTGAGAACAAGTACTGTTCTTGCAGAGGACCCAAGTTTTGTTCCCAGCACAACATCCTATAACTCCACCTCCAGATCTGACACCCTCTTCTGGCCTCTGTGGGCACCTCATGCACTGCACGTGCGCGCACACCTCTCTCTGTTTCTGTCTCTGTCTGTCTGTCTGTCTGT
Source organism: Peromyscus leucopus (assembly GCF_004664715.2). Taxonomy (NCBI): domain Eukaryota; kingdom Metazoa; phylum Chordata; class Mammalia; order Rodentia; family Cricetidae; genus Peromyscus; species Peromyscus leucopus. The sequence continues at coordinate 20,184,550 of NC_051082.1, forward strand.
CTGTCTCTCTCTCTCTCTCTCTCTCTCACACACACACACACACACACACACACACACACACACACACACACACACACACACAGAGACTAGGGAGCAGGGGAGATACACCAAACAAAAATAAAACAAATTTTTTTTTTTTGTTTTTTGTTTGTTTGGTTGGTTTTGGTTTTTTGAGTCAGGGTTTCTCTGTGTAGCTTTGGAGCCTGTCCTGGATCTCACTCTGTAGACCAGGATGGCCTGGAACTCACAGAGATCCACCTGGCTCTGCCTCCCAAATGCTGGGATTAAAGGTGTGCGCCGCCGCCGCCGCCGCCGCCGCCGCCGCCGCCGCCGCCGCCGCCGCCGCCGCCACCACCACCCAGCAAAATGAGTAATTTTTTTCTTTCTTTCTTTCTTTCTTTTTTCTTTTTTTTTTTTTTTTTTTGGGAGCTGAGGATAGAACCCAGGGCCTTGTGCTTGCTAGGCAAGCGCTCTACCACTGAGCTAAATCCCCAACCCCCAAAACAAGTGATTTTTAAAAGATAGCAGTGTCAAACACCCTGATCCAATAATTGTTTGCTGTATTGCATGTAGTAAAATATCTCAAGGTACCCCATAAACACACACAGTTAATACACATTGACCGGACACTTTGAAATGTTTAACAGAAGATGCTAATGACCATGATTTGATCATGTCACACTGTATACATAAATTACGATCATTTGGAATCTCTTAGTATGTATAGGAAGGGCCTGGAGAGATGGCTCAGTGGTTAAGAGTGCTGGCTACTCTTCCAGAGGACCCAGCTTTGATTCCAGCACCCACATGGTGCTCACAATCTCCTGTAACTCCAGTCCCAGAGGACCTGATACCCTCTTTTGGTTTCCATGGGTACCAGGCACACACTATGCATAAACACACATATAGACAAAACACTCGTACACATAAACATGAACTAAAAGTATGTTCGGCAAACATCATAATTTCAAAATTTTAAGTGCAACCGTAAAGTTGAGGCGAGGCTGCAACTTTTTATGTCCCCTCTCAGGACAGTCGATGGTTTAATGCAAGTCTAACACCACGCAGCCATCTCCAGAACCCAGATCACTTCCTGCCCTCCAGAGAGCTGCTTTGCAGTCAGGCCCTGGCCTGGCCCTCAAGCAAGCTTCCTGCCTCACCTGTCAGGGTTTCCAGATGGATGGTGTCAGGCTGTCGTTTGTGTCTGGCTTTCTGTCACGGGTTGGAGGTCCACTGCAGGGTGGAGCGAGCCAGTGGCCTGCTGCCTCATACTGCTGGGAGGCTCCTCGCTATGGGGCTAATCGTATCCTCTGTCACCAGCGACGGTTGTTGGAGTTGCTTGCCGTTGTTTGAGGAATACTACTGGAGTCATTGTATAAACGAATGTTTTCATTCTCTTGGGCAAACGCTCAAGTACAAAATTTCTGAATCAGAAGACAGCCTGACTTCTTTTTTAAAAGATTTTATTGTGGGGCCGTGGTGGCGCACGCCTTTAATCCCAGCATTTAGGAAGCAGAGGCAGATGGATCTCAGTGAGCTGGAGGCCAACCTGGCTTACAAATTAAGTTCCAGGACTACACAGCCTACACAGAGAAACCCTGTCTTGAAAAATATATATATATTTTTATTAACGTGTATGAGTTTACCTGCACATATGTGGGTATGCCATATGTATGCCCAATGCCCATGAAGGCCAAAAGACTTGGATCCCCTTGAACTGGAGGTACAGATGGCTATCAACTACTGCATAGATGCTGGGAACTGAACCCAGGTCCCTGGAAGAGCAGCCAGTGTTCTTAACCACTGAGCCATCTCTCTCCAGCGCTTCTCAAGAAATCCCCAAGTTCTCTTCTGCAACTCCTGCCTTAACGTCCCACTGTTAGAGCACAGGCCTCCTGTGCCTTTCCCGCTTACCTGCACGGGCAGGGAGTTCTGGTCGTCTGCCTTGCTGTGGCTCTGATATGAAAGCATGCCCCGAAAGGCTCCTGTGTGGAAGGCTTGGTCTCAACCGAGAGGTGATCGATTACAAGAGCGCTAGCTTTATCAGTGGGCTATTGGGAGGAAGCAGGCCTCTCTCGGTTACTTTTCTGTCGATGGGAGAGACACCATGACCACAAGCAATGTGGGGGCGGGGGGGGGGAGGCTGGCAGTTTATTTCAGCTTACAGCTCACAGTCCACCACTGAGTGAAGCCGGGGTACGAACTCAGGGAAGCCACCTGGAGGTACAAACTGAAGCAGAGGGGTGTGGCTCACTCAGCCTGCTTTCTTAAGCACCAAGGACCACCTGCCCAGGGGTGGCACCACCCACAGTGAACTGGACCCTCCCACGTCAATCATCAATCAAGAAAATGCCCCACAGGCTTACACGCAGGTGAATCTTAGGGAGGCATTTTCTCAATCAAGGTTCTTTCCTCTCAGATGATTCTAGCTTATGTCAAGTTGACATAAACCAACCAAACAAACAAAACTTTAACCAGCACTATGTCCCAGGGGGGCATGTCTCTGGGGGGTATACTTTGTCCCTGGCCCCTTTCTGTGTCTCTCTGCTTCCTGTCATAAGGTAAACAGTCTCTGCCACACTCTCTGTCCCTACCTCTGTGCCAAAGCAATGGAGCCCGGCCACCATGGCCAAAACCCCAGAAACTGGAAGCCAAAACAGGCCCTTCCTGAGCTGTTTTTTTCCCATGTATTTTATCACAGTGAGGGGTAAAAAAATCCTTTTAGTACACACCTCTTCTGGACAGAACTCATGTCACTGGCCTTTCTCCGTTCTGGATGCTAAAGTCCTGATTAAAGGGTGCTGCCATACTTGCCCACACTCAAACAAAGGAGTCAGTGTATTAAATCAGCTGTAGCATTTAAACAGAAGGACATGCGCCGGCACTGGAGATGGTGACTCCTATCCTGAGCCTTATTTTTATATGTATGTATTATTTTACATGGACACACATATATCTATCATATTTTTATGTGTATGTTATGTATCAGACAACTGCGCCATAGAGCACAGTGAGCAATGCTGCCACCTGCTGGTCAGATCAGACAGTACATGCGTGAGTTATTTATGAAGAGCTGAGACGGTCTCATAGGGGACAGGCCATGACAGGCCTCTCTGAGCAGGTGGCCTTAAAGCCAAAGCCCCTGCACAGTGGGGGAGTGGGTCATATGGGCATCTTGGGGAGAATGTCTTTTCAGAGCTCAAATCTGCTAAAAGACATCCAAAGCAAACCATTCCACCAGCACGGATCACAGCCTCCAGAAAAACCAAGGTGTGACAGCTACTAAGCCCGCAGATGTGAGGCCAGCCTGGTCTACAGAGTGAGATCCAGGACAGGCACCAAAGCTACACAGAAACCCAACCTCGAAAAAACGAGAGAGAGAGAGAGAGAGAGAGAGAGAGAGAGAGAGGGAGAGAGAGAGAGAGAAAAAAAGCTTGTCTCAAAAATAAAAAAATAAAAACAAACAAACAAAAGGTCTGTCCTGGAACTGGAGAGAGCCATCCCTCCGCAGTAAAAGCACTGGCTGCTCTTCCAGAGGAGCCAGGCTCCATTTCCAGCACCCACCTAGTGGCTCTTGGTAACTCCAATTCCACTGGGTATGACGCTCTTCTGACCTCTTCAAGCACTGTATGTGGAGCACAGTCATACATGCGGATAAAACGCTTATACGTACAAAATAAAGTAACAAAACAAACTCCACCACCACCCCCTTTTTCAAGTGTGTCCTAGAAGATACCCAACACAATCCCAATCTGGGGCTCAAGCGACTTTCCAGTGGAAAAGGATGGCATCACTGATGAAGGTGGCTTGGGCGAAACCAGGAGACCCGATCTCATGACGGGAGGCACCTGTCTGGCTTTGCATCTGTCCATCCTGACCTCTAGTGGCAACCTTGACCTCTGCTTTTGTTTTTTCGAGACAGGGTTTCTGTGTAGCCCTGGCTGTCCTGGAACTCCCTCTGTAGACCAGGCTGGCCTCAAACTCATGAAATCCGCCTGCCTCTGCCTCCCGAGTGCTGGGATTCAAGGCCGCTAGTGCCTGGCGGTCTCTGCTTTTATGTGATTCTGCTTCTGGTTTTAGTTGTAGGGTTATAGTCCGGTCTCGGGACAGAAACGTGTTGCTTGAAGAGAGAAGTCAATGCAACAGCTGTGAGCAGTGACTAGGGAACTGCCTTTCAGGGCACAGCAGGCACATCTGGATGGGAGGTCCCCAGCACTGGGCCTCAGCCTCAGTAGCAGCTCCACAGGTGTATCCTGTGAAGGGGCCCCAAAACAGCTCGACCACACAGCAGCCATGACAGGCTTAGGGGCCTAGACACAGCTTCTGTGACAGGCTTACTGGCAGGCGACACCCAGATCCAGGAAAAGCCTTAAACTGATACCACCCAGGGATCCACCCAGGGGTGAGGAAGTACCTGACCCCCCAAACATTCCAACCATTAGATAAAGTGGCCAGATGTCCTTGAGTTTAGAGCACACCTATTTTTGTTTTACAGATACCCCTAGACAAATGTCAGCCAATCAATGTCCTGGACCCTGGAAATCCCCTCACCCCAACCTCTGCTATGATTCAAAACTCTGCCCCGCCTGAGCTCAGGGCTCTCTGCACAGTGTTGGACTGACAGAGGGACCAAGCTCTGGAGCTTGGAATAAAGGCTCTTTGCTTTTCCATTCGGGATTCAGTCTCCATGGTGGTCTTTTGGGGGTCCCCACGATCTGGGCATAACATATCCCACAGGCCGCAAGGCTGGTGGCCGGGAAGGTGTCGGGCCTGTGGGATTCTAAAACCAGCATCGCTGGCGTCGAGTGCACTAGGGAAGGAAGAGAAGCGAGGACCAAAGCTGAGGGAGGGAGGAGGGTGGGAAGTGGAAGTTAGGAAGACAGGAAGTGGTGCAGGATGGGAAGGAAGCAGGGCAGGAAGTACAGTGAGATGGGAAGTGCAGAAGCAACAGGAAGCAAAGGAGGAAGGGGAAGTGGGACAGAACTCAAGGCAGGACCAGGAAGTGAGGCAGGACCAGGAAGGCAGGCAGGCCAGGAAGTGAGGCGGGAACAGGAAGTGAGGCAGGCCAGGAAGTGAGGCAAGATCGGGTACCCCTCTGAGAGGTGTGGCTTCCTGCCCTGCCCCTCTGGATTACAGACTCCATGGGCCCAGACCTTACTTGGGTACTTTTCTGCTGCTCCCAGGGTGGACTTGCCAGGCTCGCAGATGGTATATACGGGCATGGATGGAGCAACAGCTGATATTTCATGGAAAGAAGGGAGATGCATCCTTCTTTGTAGAAGGGCGATTTGTGGGTGTGTATGTGGGTGTGTCTGTCTGTCTGTCTGTCTTAAGCTGCAGACTGAAGCCAGGGAAGCCCTGTTGAGGAGGCCAAGTCTGCCATGGAGTGATGAGACAGGGTGCTCCCTTTTTCCTACACCTGGACCAAGAGAGGCCATGCCCCTGCAGAGGACCTGGGGCCAAGCTATGGAGCTCCAGGTTGAACAGTAAGTCCTGTGGGACTATTTTTATAAAACATTGAAGACAAGGTGGGGTAAGGTTACTGTAGCCCAACTAAACTCCAGCTGCTGGTACCGCACAGGCCCCCAGCACACATAGGGACCTATGCTTCACTGTTTCCGGATCTGGGCCCTAGCCCCATGTGGGTCTTCTCCAGGTACTGAACCGAGGGCGAGACTCCATAGGGTGCCAGGTTCCTGGGCCCTCTTCCATGTTCTCACATTCCCTGTAGTCAGGGTGAATCCTGGGAAGACATAAAGAATGCCCACTGAGGGGCTGGAGAGATGGTTCAACGGCTAAGAGCACTGGATGCTCTTCCAGAGGGTCATAAGTTCAATTCCCAGCACCCACATGGTGGCTCACAACCATCTGTAATGAGACCTGGCACCCTCTTCTAGCCTGCAGGTGTACATGCAGGCAGAACACTGTATACATAATAAATAAATCTTAAAAAAAAAAAAAAAAAACAAAACTTCAGCCACTATAAAGGGGCATCTAAGCCGGGCGGTGGTGGCGCATACCTTTAATCCTAGCACTCGGGAAGGCCAGGTGGATCTCTGTGAGTTTGAGGCCAGCCTGGTCTATTAGAGCAAGCTCCAGGCACCAAAACTACACAGAGAAACCCTGTCTCATGAAACAAAAAAAAAAAAAAATGTCCACTGAACTTAGCTAGAGAGGACACCAAGAGACCCAAGAGAAATTCCATTCGAGTCCTGCTTGGCGAGCCAGTGAATTTACTGTGGTCACTTACAGCAGCCTATTGCATTAAGATTTGGGGAAAGCTGTACCACGGGCAGTCCCTGGGCAATTTCACGGGTAGCCCCAAGCCCCGGTCAGCCTGTGCCCAGCCCTCCAGGGTGACAGGCCTGACCAGCAGAGGTCTCCTGTGGTCATCTCAGGTGCTCTGCTCTAGGTGATGATGGCCATGTCCTGCCTGGAAGACACAACTACACAGAAGGTGTGTTTAGACTTACTGTGGCCTGTGGTTGGTTCGTCTGGAGTGAGTAGACATCTGTTCATGTCTCCTCAGAAAGTATCACACAACGGGGCCTTATGGAATGCAGAGCTCCCCAAAAGTTCTTCTATAATGACGAGGCAGACAATACTTCTCGTTTGCTTCTCTGAGAACTTTTTAATGTAAACACAAAATTTTTGAAGAAATCGTTGGAAAAAGTAACAAGACAATCTGTAAATGTATTTTTAAACAGGCTATGAAGTCAGCATAGAAATATATCCTGAGGGCTGACTCGCTCACCCCATACACCCCTGCCTCACTAGAAAGCCAGATTCAGGCACCCGCTTGGTCAAGAGGCCACCTGAGCACATTGCGGGCCAAGGACTCAGGCTGGACTTGAAGTGGTGGGAACCTGGGTGGCATGCAGGTCGCTGCAGCTAAGTCCGATGGCACTGGAGCAGAGGGCGGGAGCTGCACAAACACAGCCCCATCTGCAGAGCTGGCCGCTGCAGATGAGCTCTGGACCAGGACGCTAGCCCAGCCTCCTGCAGGCGCTCTCGGCACGCGGGGTGTGAGGCTGGGAGGTGGGAGGAGGCGAGTGAGCGCCTCACCACTGTAAGGGCTGTGCTTTCTAAACAGTTCGGTATCTCTCACGATTGGTGTTCCGAATCAGCATGGCTCCATCAGATCCAGCCAAGTGAGGCCGGGACAGAGTGAGCATCCACACACGCGGTCGGCAGTCAGCAGTCAGCACGGGTCACGAGGCTCTGGTGTCCTTCGCATATTCAGTTGGCGTATCGGCATACAGATCCGCAGTCACTGGGCCACACGGCCCACATCTTCATACCGTCCATCATGGTTTCCTAGGAGCTCTGGGCATTGGTGGGGGTTCAGCCGAGCATCTGGTCCTTCGGATGCTGCCCAAGAAGGGCTCTGCCGCTGCTGGGACTATTCCCTTGAGATTAGTGAGCACCAAGTCTTGGTTCCGTCATCGACTTGCCTTGACACTCCGCCAGCACCAGTGAGCAGGGAGGAGGGCCACGGGAGTACAGCGCAGCGCATGAAGTCGGTAGAAATGAGCTAACGACAATCAAGACTTCTCCGACCCTTACACTTCCTAGGTCAGGGTCACCAGGAAGCCCTGACGAAAGGCCTCGAGGGCCGCAAGACCACGTTCTCTGTGACAACAGCAACCTGTACATGGCTGCCTAGGGCCTGCCCATTGTCCTTCTCAAGGCAGTGTCTAGCTTAGAAAAAGGGGGTTTGGATGTTAATATATTAAGGAATTTAATTTACAGATATTTAAAATTATGGATACCTTACAAAACAGTTCTGTGATGATTCTGCAAGCAAGACATGAACAGAAATCAGGCCCGGTGCGAAGTCTCCTCATTATCACTGTCAGCGAGCACAGAGCGCACCCTAATTAAACTGCACACAAATCTGTAACACTGACATCTTTTTTCAGGATTTTTCAATCATTCCTATTTCAATATTTCAAGGCTACCGAGACAAGGCCACCATTGTGAAATCTCTGCGGTGTCCTTCAGAGACCAAGGCTATCTGGGCTGGCATGCTGCGTCCACTCGGCTCATGGTGTTTGCATGGTATGAAAACCTCTGTGGCGCTTTATTCTTCATCACCGAAAAAACCTCAGCACTCGGCCCAGGCCTGAGGTCTGAGAGTCACATGTGAAAGGACAGGACAGGACTCTGCTGCAGGTGTGGCCGGAGTCCCTGAGGACAAAGAACTCTTGGGGTGCTGCGGTTGCTATGACAATGCTGTTGCTAGGATAATTCCAAGGATCACAAGCAAAGTGACTACACAAATGAGGATGAACATCACCTTCTGCAAGAAAAGAGACAGGAATCTACAATGCAGAGAGAAAGAAGCACCATCCCCAGGATGCCCTGCTCTAACTGGGCAATCAAAACAACTGTCCGTCATTAGCAAACACGCTCCAGGGGAGAAAGCAGGGAACAGGAAACCATCTTTCTAGACAGGGCCCGGCTGACTGGTCTAGTTTTATGAATGAGTGAATGAGTGTGCATGTATGCATGTGTGCATGTGTGTGTTTTAACTGCAGGCATTATGGCAAATGTCCAGCTGGCCCAGGCAGAGGATCACACCTGATTTCCGGGGCCTAGCAAGAAGAGCCCGTGGGCACCCATAGAAAGCAAGCCCTTTCCTGACCACGCTGAGAGCCACCAATGGACCTCTGTGACCATAGTCAGCTGACCTCATTGTGCTACAGAGAAAAAAAGTGCATGGTTGTACAGAGACTTATGAAAATATTGAAAAATACTGTTTTTTTAGCAGAGAAAATCCAATATCATCTTTTTCAGTAGACTAAGAGGATGGCATCGGGAAAGATGTATAAACCTCCTTTCCAACAGACATGGAGCTGCAAGTCCTTCTCGTCCCAGGACGGATGCTCTCTGTGCGATTCCGAGGCCCGCACTGACCCCAAGAGCACACTGCTGCTGCCCATGGCAGCCATGCCCGCCCGACAGCTGCTCAAATCATGAGAAGCCTCGCGGGTGGAAAGGCCATGAGGAACTGCAGCTTGGGAGAGCCTTGCCACCACAGTAAAAAAAAGTGTCAAGCACCACCACCGAGTGCCCAGTGTTCACAAGGATGCAGTGCAGGATTGGGGGGGCGGGGGAAATGATCGACAAAACAAGACTTTCCACACAGACAGTGCGACACTCATGGTCCTGCCAGAATTAGCAGGCAGGTGATCAAATTATCAGGGTTTTCATTTTAGTAAGGGTTTGCTGCCAAGGAGGGACCTGAGAAGACTTTGGTCTGCTGCTGTTGTCCACAGCTCAAGCTCCATGCTCTCAGTTCCGTGGTGAACTGAGCAGTGAAGAGTATTTCAGTCAGTCTCAGCTGTGCCCAATATTCTCAAAGTTACAATATAAGAAGCAGGCTGCAGCGGTGCATTAGTGTCCACTGGGGACAGGCTCTGTGGACCAGTGGCCACCCTGCGCAGAGCTGAGTGGCCTCCCAGCCTGTGTCACCTCAGTAAACAGAGGCCACTAAGACCTCCACCGAGCACTCAGCGGACAGGCCCCCGTGACTCTTAAGTGTATTAACACTGGGCAAACACACTAGGGGCTGATTGAAAAGGTTAATAAGTAAATTAGTTGATTAGTCACTTACTGCCACCCTGAGGGAGAGGCAAGCACCCAGCGCCAGCTACGCAATCATTTGCCAACCGATAAGCCAATGATTAGAGCCAGGACAGCGATGACAGCCACCACCACAGCAGCAATTATCCACTTTTTCTGTCAAAGAAAAGCAGGCTGATTATACCACTCTGATTGCACACTGCCACGGTCGAGGGCATCCTTCACTGGGAGTGGAGCGAGTGCCAGAACTCATTTTCAACTCTAACTTACAGGCCCTCTCCTGACGCCTGGAGCAGTCTTTACTTCCCAGGGTGGCTTGATCAATAAGATCAGGCCTCTGAGAGTCAGTCTGCGCTGTAACAAGGGAACACTAGCTTTCTCCGGGGCACACAACAGGCTCATACCGGTTTCCGCTGGACTGAAACATGCAAAGTCAGAGCTCTGACAAGGGAGCCAGCCCACTTCCGCCTCCCTCCCACCGGGGGCAGGCAGTGATGCCCTTTGCAGGCCCTCAGCTGTCCTGGAAGAGCTTGCACGCCCCTGTGGAGCTCTGAAGAGGCAGACAGAGGTGTTACAACTTGTTGCCAAGCAGACATCATCCTCGGCAGGCAGCAATGTGGAACCCAACCCGCCTCCAGCATCAGAGATCTGTCTGCCTTTGAGACTGCCTCCCAGGGCTCCTACCCAAGACACCAGGCCTACCCACGGCCTCAGACGGCCACTTACCTAACAGAGCAAACAGCTCTCACATACAATGGGTCACCAATGATTTTTAGCTGAAACCCAAATCCCATCACCTTGTCCCTCCCTCCAGATGATAGTCAAAGGGAACAGAGCTCAGAAGAGGCAGGCTCGTCCTGACTTGAGGTTCTTAAGGGTTTTAATTACTTACAACACTAAATGGCTAATATACAAATAAGCCAATCAGCTTGGGAAATTTTAGTGAAAAGAATTATTTTGGTTTTAAAATAAAACACATATTTAAAGCACTTCCACAGCTAGAGACCACCCTAGGGCTCAGTCCTCAGCACACGCAACTCACCCGCCTGGCTTTACTCTGATATTTGATGGCTTTCTTGGTTTCTTCCTTGGCGTGTTCGACATAGTCTACAGCATTCATCACGTTTCTCTCGATGTTGTTGACCATTTCACCCTGAAAACAAGCGTCAAACTCAGAAAACGTCAAATCCCTCTGCCGTGTCTCCTGAGACGGCTCTCACGGAGGCCCAGCATGAGAGGGATGGAGACAGGAGGGCGAGGCTGGTGCGGACGTGCCAGCAAACGCAATCCAGTCCCATTCATGTTTCAGAAGCAGCTGAACGGGGTGGGCAGTGACGGCGACAGGTGAGGACTACGGATGAGTTATGACCTGACATATCTTCACAGATACACAGTGAAGGGAGGACCGCAAGCTCGGATTCGTCTCATGTTTTACTGCTGTGTAAAACATTCCACACACAAAGGATGATGTCTTTTCTAAGAGGCAGAAAGTCACCACTGTTTATCTTTACAATATCAGCGAACTAAGGACAGCCTCCGGGTGACAATGAACTGATGACCAGACATGAAAATGGAAGAGACTCCACAGCATGTTGGGGGGATGGGGTGCATTACCTGGGTCCTGTCCAGGAGGAGAGAGAGTCTGCAGCAGCCAATAGCAAAGCATTGGAGAAGGATGGACAGGTAACTATCATTCACAAACAAATGCACTACAAAGTCCTGACTCTGTGTTTCTGGATTATCAACGTTAACACAATGTCAGACTTCTAAAAGGTAGCAGGGAAGTGAGGCCACCAATGGTGGCTGGTCCTAATGATGCTTCATACCATACACTAGCTTTGGAGTGATCATAACTAAAGCCTGAGCCATTCCAAAGCTTTGTGACTTCAAAATCAATCTAATATTCTTATGACACAACTACTTCCCTCTGAACCTAGAAAGTCAACAGATACCCTGCTCCCCAGTTCTTAGACCAAGTGACAACTAGTCCATCCAAGGTCAAAAAGAAACACGTGTCCATCTCTGCCCATCAATGCCCATCCCTGCCCACATACCAATTCCAACCCACCAGTGCCTATCCTTGCCTCTACATAACTGTTAGCATGCTCCACAGGCGTATGGTACTTGAGATTTTTCACACTTTTTTTTTGGAGCTGAAGATCGAACCCAGGGCCTTAAGCGCTCTACCACTGAGCTAAATTCCCAACCCTCACATGTTTTTATGATAAGGTTTATCAAAATAAACACCATTCAGGGCATGTGGTGATGGATATCCTAAACCCTTTACTTATCCAGACAATCACAGAACATCACTAGCTATCAGTCACGACACCCTGACAGCTGCCTCAGAAAGAGGAGAGGAACAAAAGCTTGTCTCACGGAGGCCAGCTGCACTGTAGCCTGCCCCAGACTCTCCTGAGGGATCTGGAAACCCTGGAAGACCAGTTCAGTCTCTGCAGGTTCCCACTGCAACTGAGTCAGTATGGACACATCACACATGCACACACAACTCGACGTTATACTTGCAGGCACTCTGTGGTCCTCCCTGCCTGAGCTGCAGAGCAGGCAAGAACACCCTCATAGTCTCATAGTCAGTCTCACGGATTTTCCCTCAAGGTTAGTCTGGAGACACTGGCCTGACGCTTGCTCAGCCGTTCTTGTAGGCAACAGCCCCAAGAGAAGAAGACCAACGCCCCCCCCCCACACACACACACAGTCCTGCTGTTTTCAGGGTGCTTGGCTTGGCCACCTCCATCCTCTGGGAGCACTGCTATATGTAGCTGAGGTCACATGATGTGTGTTCACCTATATTTACACTTATACATATCCATGGCTACAGGAAGGTTTCTGTATATCCTTTAATTTTAACCTAAAACCCACCACAGACATTTGAAGGTTTCGTTATTCTCCATGAACAAGCACTTGGTTCAAGCACCTGGTGTTGCCTGTGGCTCTCTATCTAAGTCGCTGGCCTGTGAGCATGCCACGGCTCCTGGAACTAACCAGTATCCTACTGAGGAAGTGTACACTCGGGTTTCAGTTCAGCATTAACACCACGAACAACTCCTGAATTTTGAGCCTGGATACCTAGCCATGGCTTTTTTGGCCAGAGTAGGCTGACTCTCCACGACCAGTGGAAGGTGCCTCATTACCTGGGTCTCCACGAACATGGCCATATCCATGAACATCTCGTGCAGCTCTCGGATGCTGGTCTCCAGCTTCATGATGTCTTTGTGACGTGACTCGATCTCGTTGAGAGCTTGCCTAGTGATTTGTGAATCTGATATAATCTTCCGAAGAGAAAAGGAAAAGTATCACTAACTCCAGACTGGCTGGAGAGTTAAAAGCAAAAACTGCCCATCTAGGCTAAATGTGTGCATTCGCAGCTGAGGCACTCACATCCGAGATGAAGATGGACGGCTTCCCGCTCTCCAGCATCTCCTCCAGCTCATCGTCAGTGGTGGTCCTCCCAGCTGAGGGACAACGGAACTGCACTGAGGATGCAGCCGTGGCTCAACAGCCAGGGCTGGCCAACTAAGGGGGCCCCTAAGATCTAACTGGGCCACTGACATCGCCAACAGGGCTTCCCTGCCCTTCCTAAGAGCCTTTCCGTGGCAGAAATGTGACTGAGATGTGTCACAAACCCACCCCGGTGTGACACAGGAGCGGCTGTGCTCTCCTGCAGGTTCACCACAGGCTTCTGGCCAGAGGGAGCTCAGCTGAAGGCGGCCTGTGACAACCGGATGACCAAACCCATGGGAGGTCATCTCCCAGCCAGGCTGGAGGGGCGGCAGGACACAGACAGGCCTGAAGAAATCAGGACCTCGCGCTTTCCAAATGTGACTGACAGAAGAAAAGCAACGGCAGTTCCGAGCGACTCAGCACCTGCCCCTCACTCCAAACTCTGAACACATCTGGCTGACTCTAGGCCCAAAGCCCAGGCATTATTAGAAAAGTTAAGAGGTGTGAAGGAGCCGTGAAGAGTGTCTCCCACACTCTCCCCACTCACTGATCTCTAGCTGGCGCTGGATTCGGCCTTTGCTTCGCTCCCGAAACAGGATCTGTGCTTCATTGTACTCCGTCATGACCTCCACAAACTTCCGGGACAGCACCGAGTGCTACAAGGTGGAAAAGACGGCATTACTGTCTGAGAGTCATTCCTTCCCTAGGAGTGGGGAGCTCGGACTGTCACCCCTGCCAGCGGAAAATAGAGCAAACGCAGCAAGGGAGGCTGCATGACCTGGGCTCCCTGGGCCGGGCCATGGTGGCGCACGCCTTTAATCCCAGCACTCAGGAGGTAGAGGAGGGTGGATCTCTGTGAGTTTAAGGTCAGCTTGGTCTATGAGACTCTGTCTCAAAAAAAAAAAAAAAAAACACCAACAACACCAACAACAAACAAGCCCAGGCCTACAGCCGTCAGCTGACTTCTGAAGGTAGGTATTAGGGGAGGCTGAAACCAGCTGCGAGGCTTGGTCACACCGAGTTGAACTTCCGAGGTTTCGATCATAAACCCCAAACAGTTAAGACCAAACCACTAACATCCAGATGATTCAGCTGGTCCCCTGCTCTGTGGCACAGACCATGTGGGTTTCTGGGGCGTCTCTTCACAGTGAAGAGATGCAGCCCACAGGCGGGCGGCCGGTGACCAGAAAGATGAAAGAACTGGGCTCGGATGTGGCTCGGTGACAGAGCTCTTGCTGAGCACATGCAGGGCACCAGCTCCAATTCCCAGCACAATAAAAAAAAAAAAAAAGAAAGAAAAAGAAATTGCTTTGAGGTTGGACAAAGTGAAATGCCGTTCTTCTGCATCACTTCAATCTAACTGAGGCTGGAAGGCTGACCTGGGTCCGTCGTATCCGCAGGTCCACAGAAGTTCGGTTCCCACTTTCGTCCTGATCACAGCTCTGCTCAATAGCTAGAAGGAAGCAGGGCAGTCACTCAGATATGACAGCAGTCTCAGGATGGCCTCAATTTTCCCCATAAAACGAAACAACAGGTGACCTCTTAAAATAATCCTCTAAAGCAGTGGTTCTCAACCTTCCTAACGCTGTGACCCTTTAACACAGTTCCTCATGGTGTGGTGACCCCCACACACCATAAAACTATTTTTGTTGCTACTTCATAACTGTAATTTTGCTGCTGTTATGAACTGCAATGTAAATATCTGATGTGCAGGATATTTGATATGGATCCCCCAAAGGGGTCAGGACTCACAGGTTGAGAACCACTGTTCTAAAGACTAGCCATCAGAAGAAATGCTTATAACACTGCACACACACACACATGTATTCAATGACAGACATGCGCAAACACCTGTGTCTACACACATTAACACACATGTAAACACATACAAATACCAACAAACAAGCATGCATACAGTTGCATACATAAATGTATGCATACACACCAAAACCATAAACACATGCATACAGAAAAACACACAAAAAGCAAAAACACGCACGAATATGTACACGGGTATGTGACTGTGCATGGGCCTTGTATGTTAGTATTTATGCATTTATATGCTTGTATTTGTGTGTATGCATTTGTGTAGCCACACGTTTGTCTCTGTGTTGTTCTGGTTCTGTCTGCATGTGTGTGCATTTGTGTTTTAAGTATTTGGTGCGTGTATTTGGGCTGTGTCAGGTGTCTTTAAACATCCAGTCACTGTGACGAGTCTGAATTAGATATAAAGTGGTTGTACTCTTGGGAACAACATTGTTTTTAAGGTGCACACTCTCAGGGTCCGCCTTGAGACCAGTGGGGAGTGCATTAGGACCTGGCCAGCATGTCTGCCTCCGGAGCTGCCGCCCCTGGAGAAGAGGGTGTGCCACGCAGAGATGAGATTTGTCCCCTTTGATGTGTCTCTGTGAGTTCAACACGTCTTCCTCACAGATCAAGGAAGGCAACTTGTATTTAAGCACTGTGCGGAAAGCCACAACCCTCACCCAGGCCAGGTGTCACGCTCCACACAGAGCACCATGACCTCAGCTGGGCTCCTGGTGGCTGGAAAGCATGTTCTAGCTAAGAGACCCATCTGAGAGCTTTGTGACTCACTGTAAAGGCTATTCCCCCTTCTCAATGCCACCAACAGGGCCACAGTGAGATGTAGCATGGGAACCAGCGGCCCAGACACACATAGCCAACCTACTTAGAAGTAGTCTCAATTTTTATTTTGGGAAATGTGAGAGTAATAAAAGTCCAAGGAAAAGGTACCAATGTCCACACCACACCAGCACCCTAGAAGGCAGACTTACCCTTTAGCTTGCCTCGGATCCGGTTAGCGGTTTTCTTGATCTCTTTGTTCAGGTCTTCCAGCTCTTCTTTTATTTCTTTAAAAGGTTCAAATAAAGCATTTGAGCTGGAACACTCGACCCCTGCACATCCACGCATGCGGGCCAAGCACGGAAGCATCGGGCTTTCTCTCCCCAGCGCCTTCCCAAGCACGCTTGCCCCAGCCACCACTGCCATGCCCAGACCAGCTCCTGGTACACCCTGAACTGTGCCATTGGATGCAGCTGGTGGGGACCAGAACTGCAGGCTCACTCCTGCTAACCTTCACCAGGACGGGAAGTGCAACAACCACACTCTGGAAGAGGCCTGCCCTGGCATCAGAGGTCCCTCCTGCTGGGACCATCCTCCCAGTCCTCCTTGCTCCATGGGACACACCATGCATGCCACTCTCCAGGAGACCTGGCTCTAAACCTTCAGAGCCAACTCTGGTGCCCTAGCTATTCTCGGGGTGAAAGGTCACCTGCTACGGCTAACTGACAATGGTAGTCCCTCAAATGACTGAACCCTTATGACATCTAAGAAGGCTCTGGGGGACCCCACCCAGAGTCTTTCTTGCAATCTGAGGTGAGGTCAGAAAAACACCCATGGAGCTGAAGCATACCGAGGCCTGGCAGATGCCAGGGAGGCCCTACAAATCCCCAGTGTGACCAGAAAATCAGAGACTCTGAGGCTCCCCAGGAGGAAGCAGAATACGCAGCCTAAAAACAGGCAGACTGGCTCCTTGGGTCAGCAGAGTAGCCAACGGTCAGTGAGCTGGCCTAAAGTTACAGTGTGCAGAAGCAACCAGACACTGGGGGAGGCTCCACAGGCCACGCCTCATTTCCTGGCTTCTTCTGTAAGTGGTAGTCAACCCTGAAAGTTTCGAAACAAAGGCATTCGATGTTTCTAAGCAGAGCTGAGATTTAGAAAGATTATCCAGATATTCTAAGGCACGGGGAAATGGAAATGCCCGCTGAGTCCAGTCCCACCTGCTCTGTAAGCACACGGCACACAGCTGACCTCTAGATTCAGAATCCCTCTCAGTCTTGATCACTAACCCAGCTCTGGCAAGCAACCACTGCTTTCCAAATTAGCCTGTTGTTAATATCCGCAAACACCAGGTGCACCGTCCCTCAATGGTGGGCACAGTGCAGACCACTGTCATGGCTGGAGTCCCACCGGGCACACTCACATATCCTTTGGATCCTGCCTCGCAGTGGTCCTCACCCAGCTGGACTCTGACACCCTGGAACGCCAAGGGGGCCTGGGCCTGCTCAGATGCATGCGCATAGGACTCCATCTAAGGGGAAGCTGGAGGACAGACAGACAGGCGATAGACTTACTTCCTTCTGGGTTTGGGGCAGAAAGGATGATGCTGTGGTTCTTCTTCACGTCTTCCACGTGCTGAGCAATCCTGGCTATGCTGCCTCGAATCTCCTCCACCTAGGAAAGAGACACTGGTAAGGTCAAAGCTGCCACTGCTGTCCATCTCCCAAAGAGGGAGGCTGGATTGTCACTTAAAAAAACAAAAACAAAAGGGTTCAGTGGGTCAAGGTGGCTGCCACCAAACCTGACGATCTGAGTTTCATCCCTGAGACCCACAGTGGAAGGAGAGAGCCAACTCCCCAAAGGTACCCTGACTTCCACTTGCCTGTTGTAGCATGCACATGAGCGTATACACACGTGTACACATACACACACACACAGACACACACACACACACACAAATTAAAATGTAATAAGGACATAAAGAAATCCACCATATTACCATTAGGATTAAAGCAGCTGGGCGGTGGTGGTGCACACCTTTAATCCCAGCACTTGGGAGGCAGAGCAGGCGGATCTCCGTGAGTTTCAGGCCAGCCTGGTCTACAGAGTGAATTCCAGGAAAGGCGCAAAGCTACACAGAGAAACCCTGTCTCGAAAAACCAAAAAAAAAGACCTATGGCCTAGTTGGAGGATGTGTGTCACTAGGGGTGGGCTTTGAGTTTTCAGAGGCTCAAGCTAGGCCTAGTAGTTCACTCTCTCTTCCTGTTGCCTGTGGATCCAGATGTAGAACTCTCAGCTACCTCTCCAGCACCATGATGCCACCATGCTTCCCACAATGATGACAATGGACTAAACCTCTGAACTGTAAGCCAGCCCCAATGAAATGTTTTCCTTCATAAGAGCTGCTGTGGTCATGGTGTCTCTTCACAGCAGTGAGATCCTAACCAAGCCCCAGGGTGATCTAGCTGGTCCTACACAATAGAGACTAAAGAACTCACGTCAGGAAGGAAGATGTGACGTGAGAAAGGAGCACTGTGCTGTCAGGAGAGAGGGGCTGCAAACCAGGAAAGTCGTCTCCAGACCCAAGAGCGGTCCCTCCTTCCTCTGCAGCATTTCAATCTTAGCTTGACCTCAGCCTGTAATGCTCCCTGAAGACAGACAGACAGCTCTAGAGCTAGGAGACAGGATGTGCTGCTTACAGCTCCCAGTCTCTGGTCACTTGTCACAGCAAAACAGGAAACACACATTTGCACATTTTGTGTATGAAAAAGTACTTTCTTTCTTGTCATGGTCTGGATGGGAATGTCCTCCACAGGGTCCATATTTGAATACTTGGTACCCAGCTGGTGGCACATTTGTGTAGGTTTCAGAGGTGTGGCCTTGGTGGAGGAAGTAGTCACTGGGGGCAGGCCTTTAGGTTTCCCCATCTCATACTATCCCCGATAGCCAGCTCTCTGCTTTGCGCTTGCAGTTTAAGATGTGAGCTCTCAGCCTGCTGCTCCAGCTGCCATGCCTGCAACTTACTGCCACGCCTCCCTGCCATAATGGACTCTTATTCCTCTGCAACCGTAAGCCCAAAAAACTTTCTCCTCCGTAAGTTATCTGGGTCATGGTGATTTATCACAGCAACAGAAAAGTAATGAACACACCTCCAGATCAGTGAAACCATACACAGCGAGGCACATTATGTATAGCTAGATTGGCTTTCTATGGAGGCAGCCTGGTCCTGTGTCCCAAGTTACTGCTGAACAACTCTGTCCCTGCACCTTCCTGGGGGTGCAGGAGTGAAGAGGCACACACCTCAGTGTCACTGTGACCCTTCTGAAGGGCAGTAGGGGGGGCAGGAAACCACAGCCCAAGGCCC
This sequence comes from Peromyscus leucopus, assembly GCF_004664715.2. NCBI lineage: Eukaryota > Metazoa > Chordata > Mammalia > Rodentia > Cricetidae > Peromyscus > Peromyscus leucopus. The sequence continues at coordinate 20,203,544 of NC_051082.1, forward strand.
AGAGACATTCTGAAAACCGAGGTATTAAAGAAAAATCCCACATGTGACTCCACTGTTGCAGGGCGGAACAGTGGCTCCACAAGGCTGGGGTGGCATAGGCCATCTCACTCACCACTGCTACTACACAGCACAGACAGCACATACTAGGGAGTGTAGTTATAGTAACCATGGAAACCACAATAAAAGCTAGTGGGGGGGGGGGCTGGAGAGATGGCTGGGCAGTTAGAGCACTGACTGCTGTTCCAGAGGACCTGGGCTCAATTTCCAGCACCCACATGGCAGCTCACAACCATTTGTAACTATAATTCTAGGGGACCCAACACCTTGTCCTGGCCTCTGTGGGCAATGCATACATATGATGTACAGACATATATGCAGGCAAAACACCCATAAATATAAATTACTTTAATAAAAATGGATTCTTTTAATATCTTGGCTGTGTTGCTGTGGAGGCTGAAATCAAGGGACAGTTGCTGGCTCCAGTGCAGAGATGGCATTTCAATTTGCATTAGAAAGTACCACTTTCGACAGGCGGTGGTGGCACACGCCTTTAATCCCAGCACTCGGGAGGCAGAGCCAGGAGGATCTTTGTGAGTTCGAGGCCAGCCTGGTCTACAGAGCCAGATCCAGGAAAGGCACAAAGCTACACAGAGAAACCGTCTCAAAAAAAGAAAAGAAAAGAAAGTACCACTTTCAAGAGAGTCTCTTCCACCCATTATAACTATCTTCTCAGGAAGTTCTCCACTCGGGGCCTTGCTTTATTGGTCTTTAACCAAACCCTCCCTGGTCAGGAGCAAATTCTGTCCTGTGCATCATTCTGTGTGATGTGTACAGTCTACAGGCCCTGCTACCGGGGGCCTTCTGCTAACAAGCCCTGGGTGTTTCTCTGTCTAAGGTGTCACTTCACAGGAGCAACTATGAAATAAGAAAGTCAGTAACAAATAAATGCAGCTTGTGCTTCTGGGAGAATCAGATAAATACAGTCACAGTCAAAGGTCTCGGAGCCCAAGTACCCTACTTCCCACGTGGCCAACACCCACAGCAAATGAGGTCCCAGACACTGAGCTAGAAGTCAGGATTCCTGCTTCCAAGGGGCCAAAGAGCCACTCCAGAGGTGTGGCTGGCTTCCCAAGGGAGGAAGTACTGCTTAGGACATTGCAGCTCCAAGTCATAGAAGAGCAGCAAACACACAGCCCTGACCCACCCACCCAGGTACACTGGTCCCGCGTCCCACAGTGCCTCCATCCCTGTGTATATCCAGCCCTCCCTCCCAGGCTGTCCGAATGAACAGTCACTGTGTCAATATCAAGTGTAATTGTGATGCTGCTCAAAGTCCCAAAGAACTTAACATATTTCAAACAACTTTAAAAACAGCCACGGTCAGGAGGCTGAGGCAGCGGGATGGCAGGGCCAATGGTAACCTGAGCCACACACGGAGACATTATCTCAAAACTCCAAAATCAAAAAACCTGCAAAAATACAGTCACGTGTCAGTCACGATGGGGAAACTCTGAGGACCATATGGCTGGGTGACTTGCCGGTGGGAGTGACATGGAGTACAGATGGCTTTGACGGTACCAGTGGCACAACCTCATGGCACCACGGTCAGATAGAAGGTCCACCGTTAGCGAAGACGCGGTTCCGGGGTGCATGGGTGTGCTGTTTCACAGGTGACCACAAACACTGCTACAGTAAGGTAATCGGGGCCAAAGGTAAAGTCTGAGGCTGCCCGTCCTGAAGCACTTACCTGATGGAAGAAATCGTCCATGAAATGGTCCTTCTCAGCAATGACGACAGCACTGTCTCCATCGTCACTTTTCCTACACTGCAAGGGAAAACATCTTCAGAGTGTCTCACGGGCCCCACAGCACCTCCGCCCACTGAGCACCGAGTGCAGCAGAGCTGCCGCACTCCACAGCCTGCAGCCACCTAATTCTGGTGACACCAAGGGGGGGGGGGCGGGGAGCCCAGGAAGAAAACAAAGGCCAGATACCTATGCAGGTGGTCAGCCAGGGCCACTCAAAACAGGTCTGTCTCATTATAGATGGTTGTGAGCCACCAAGTGGTTGCTGGGAACTGAGGTGGCTCACAACAGTCTGTAATGAGATCCGGTGCCCTCTTCTGGCAGGTAGGCATGCATACAGGCAGAACTCTGTATACATTAATTAAAAAACAAAAACACAAACAGGTGTCTCCAAGAACTGAAGTACTACTGTACATACACACATACATGCACACACACATACACACAGAGTCATCCCAGGGATTGACTCTGGGCTCTGAGCATGCTAAGCAAGTACTCTTAGCACTGGGCTACATCATTATCCCTGTAATATTTATATTTTCTGTAAAGATTAAAAATGCTACTGGGGGTGGGAGCTGGAGAGACGGCTCAGTAGTTAAGAGAATTGGTTGTTCTTCCAGAGATCCTAACTTCAATTCCCAGCACCCACATGGAGGCTCACAACTGTCTATAACTGTAGTCCCATGGGATCTGATGCCCTCTTCTGGTGTGCAGATGAACATGAAGGCAAGATACCATATACATAAAATATATAAACAAATAAATCTTTTTCTTTTTTAAGGTGGGTGGCAGCAATACATGCCTTTAATCCCAGCATTCAGGAGGCAGAGGCAGGTAGACCAGCCTGGTCTTCAGAGCAAGTTCCAGGATAGCCAGGGATACATAAAAACCCTGTCCCAAACAATAAAAAAAAAAAAAAAGGCCGGGTGTGGTGGCGAACACCTTTAATGCCAGCACTCGGGAGGCAGAGGCAGATGAATCTCTGTGAGTTCAAGACCAGCCCGGTCTACAAAGTGAATTCCAAGACAGCCAGGGCTGTTACACAGAGAAACCCTATCCTGAAAAACAAAACAAAACAAAAAGTAAAATAGATAAAATAAAATGCTACTAGGTTTGGTGGTGTACACCTATGATCCTAGCACTTGAGAGGTAGAGGCAGAATGACCAGAAGTTCCAGGTCAATCTCCACTACAAAATGAGATCAAGGCCAGCCTGGGAAACAGGAGAGCTCATCTAAAAACAAGCAAAACTTCTGACAGCACTAGCTAACTTTTGTAGAGTGCGTACTAACTTCCGAGGTGTGTCAGCTGGCATCCTTTCTTTCTAAGAGGGTAACGATCACCACACTGTGTTAATAATAAGAAACATTAGGACACGGAAAGAGGAGTTGGGGAAACCAGAATCAAGTAACTGGAGAAGACAGTAACATCACAGACACAGCTAGAACCGAGCTACTTTTTAGCAACGGCCTAAACAGGACCAAACATACACAGAACCAGACACTTCCTTAAGCCTGATGCATGGCCTTGGAGATCCTGAGAACGCTGGATGACGTACTAACTAGCCCAGCTGTTGCTGCCCTTGGGGCCTGGGGCCTTGTGTCTGCACAGGATGCTAGTGGAATGCTGGCATTGCCTCCCTTCCACGCCATCAAAGCCTCTACAGCAGACAGCTCTAAATTGGCCAGCATCGGCTTCTGTCACAGCTCTAAGCCCCCTCAGAAGCTGGCCTCTAAATCCCACTGCTGAGCCCAGCCTGCCAGGAGGCACCGGGGAGGGACTTGCTGAGCTCTCTCCCCTAGGGGAGCCCCATGAGTCAGCAAGATCCCAGCCTCCCAGCCTCCTGTCCAGCAGCCAAGCCCGGCAAGGCATCTTAGGAACCGACGAGCCTTCACCCTGCAGGTCTGACACACAGCAGCGCTCCTTTACCACCCATGAAAACGTGCAAACAAAATTCTACTACAATTCTCAGCTAAAAAAAAAAAAAAAAAAAATCTGCGAATTTTAAGACACGTTAAAGCCGAGCAGTGTGGCGCTGGCCTTTAACCCCAGCACTCGGAAGGCAGAGGCAGCGATCTCTGAGTTCCAGGCCAGTCAGGGTTACAGAGAGAGACCCTGCCCCCCTGCCCATCTCCCCCCCCCAAAAAAAAAAGAAAGGAAGAAAGAGAAATATGTTATAAAAGCACAACGAATTCTGCCTCTCTCGTACCACCCAGGTCCCTCACTATGGCACGCTCAGCTCTTCCCACATCCTATACACCCTCTAGTGCTGTTTGGTGGATAAGATGGCTGGTTAGTAAAGGCTCGGGTGTGGCTCTAAGATAGAGACAGGAGTATGAGAGGAACCTCTGTCACTAGGGGAGAAGAGTGTGAAGGGGCCCCAAAAGAGCTTGACCACACAGCAGCCATGACAGGCTTAGGGGCCTAGACACAGCTTCTGTGACAGGCTTACTGGCAGGCGACACCCAGATCCAGGAAAAGCCTTAAGCTGATACCACCCAGGGATCCACCCAGGGGTGAGGAAGTACCTGACACCCCAAACATTCCAACCATTAGATAAAGTGGCCAGATGTCCTTGAGTCTAGCACACACCTACACACCTATTTTTTGTTTTACAGATACCCCTAGACAATTGTCATCCAATCAGGGCCCTGGACACTGGAAATTCCCTCACTCCAACATCCGCTATGATAAAAACTGCCCCACCTGAGTTCAGGGCTCTCTGCTCTCTGCTCTCACTGCTGTGTTGGACAGACAGAGGAACTAAGCTCTGGCGCTTGATTGAAATAAAGGCTCTTTGCTTTTACATGCGGGATTCAGTCTCCGTGGTGGTCTTTTGGGGGTCTCTGTGATCTGGGCATAACAATGAGACCTTATAGCTAGGACCAGCTTAATAAAAAAGGGACATCAGGCTGGAGAGATGGCTCAGCGGTTAAGAGCACTGACTGCTCTTCCAGAGGTCCTGAGTTCAATTCCCAGCACCCACATGGCAGCTAACAACTGTCTGTAACTCCAAGATCTGACACCCTCACACAGACATAATACATACAGGCAAAACACTAATGTATATAAAAGAATAATAAATAAATTTTAAAAAAAAGGAATCACCTAAGAGTGCCTTATATATCCACGAAGCCTAGCACAGCCCCCTCTGGCTCCTCAGGGCCACACACCTGCATCCTGTCTTCCTGGCCCATGGACACCCCTTCTGTGTGACTTTCCCGAGCCCAAGTCATACTGTCAGTCAACTGCTCGCCCAGATGCCCGGAATGAAGGACAGTACTGAAATATGTATGACAGGCTGAACCAACAGCCCTAAGCAAGGGAACCACAGCTGGGACAGGGGCACTGACATGCCCAGTTAGGATGGCTACTCCAGAGGAGGGTAGATTATTAATTAAGCTGAGACAGTCACAGAGCAAGGTGAGATCAAAGCACAGGGGATCTGCAAGCTTGGGAATGGAGTGTCAAGGACCAGTGTCTCGGAATCTACAAGATGCAAAGAGAACCCGGCAGTGGTGGTGCATGCCTTTAATCCCAGCACTCGGGAGGCAGAGTTCAAGGCCAGCCTGAGCTACCAAGTGAGTTCCAGGAAAGGCACAAAGCTACACAGAGAAACCCTGTCTCAAAAAAACCAAAAAAAAAAAAAAAAAAAAAAAAAAAACCAAACTTCAAGCCACCCTGTATAACCCAGTGAGTTCCTCTCGGGGTTGGGGGAGGGGGGAACAGGTGCTGGTAGGATATGCCTATAATTCCAGCACTTGGGAAGCAGGGGGTAGGAGGATCCTGAGTTTGGGGCCAGACTGGGCTACACAGCAAACTCTAAGCTAACCTGGGATATACAGCAAGACATAGATAATGGATGGAGGGAGAGAGGGAGGGAGGGGAGGGGAAGGGAGGGGAGGGGAAAGGCTGCTGCAGGTATCCCACAGTGCCCTGGAGCCATGAGCACCTCAAGTACCCCATTTCTGACAATCCTCTCTGAGAATGAGCCATGGCCTGAAAATGTGCCCAGAGTCTCAGAGACACAAGGCAGTGGCAAGTTCAAGACAGGGTGGTTAGGGAATCAGGGGCACATGGAGAGAAACCATTCTGCACCTCTGGGCAGGCCGCTGGGACAGAAGGTGACCATTGCTATGGACACTGGGAAAAGCCAGACAGGGACTTGCCGGTGGTGAAGCTGTGAGCGAGGCAGAGAGGGAGAACATGCAGGGTCACAGAGGCTAGGAAAGCTGTCAGGAAGGAGGCTCATCCTGCAGCTAAGAGGCCAAGAGGAAGTCTGGCCATGGCAGATGCTCTCAGGCCATAGAGTTTACATATATCTTGAGCAAAAACAGGAAACAATTGGTCTACGGAAAAACCCAGAATCTCCTCTACATGACCAGATCCGTTCTGATTTACTAACATCCTAAAATGCAGCTCACTGTGCCTTCTTGCTCTTCCGCTCTCAACCACGGGAATTCACGGCACCCAGCCACTTCCAGTCTGTCTCTAGGGCCTCCTCTAGCTCAGACCTGGCACTCTCTCTGTGCTTGTATGTCAGAGACAGATTCACCCTGGACGCAGAGGTTAAGCCATCTCAGGCAAGCTGCTCCAGGTTTTGTGTTAAATGGGCAGAGGAGCCAAGCAGGAAGCTTCTCTCGGCCCATACACAATCTGTGAATGCAAACCGCTTTCCACAACTAATCCTCTTTGCAATAAGATCTTACTACATCACCTAAGCAAACCTGGAACCCAGGACCCTCCTGCCTCAACCTCCCAAGCATTGGAATCATGGCCATTCAAAGGAGATCATTTTTAAGTCCTTCACAGGTGATCACCATGAGTACCTTTTCCTCAGGTGGATGCATACACAGCTAATGAGGAGCTTTTCTGCAAAACCTCAAACTCTGGGTCACTAGGGCCATTGCAGTTCAGCCATTTTAACCACAAAATTAAACACTAGATCTTATCTACAAAGAAGTAACATTTGGATATACGGTGTGAAGAGGCAGGCAACCCATCCCAAACTACTTGAAAAAATGCATTTCACTAAACAAAAATTAAACTGGAAAGTAGCCCTTTGTTTGTCTTTTGAAACAGGGTCTCATGTGGCCCAGGCCAGAAGCTACGAACTCAGAATGCTTTATATTTCTGACCCTTCTACAACCCCCTCCCAAATGCTGCGATTACAGCCAGGGGCCACCACGCCCAACTTTCCTGCTCATGCTTGTAATCCCAGAATGGGGAGGCTGAGGCAGGAGGCTTGCTAGGAGGTCAAGGTCGGCCTAGGCTACCTAGTTAAGTTCCAAGCTGGCCTGGGCTGTAGTGTGAGACCATCCCCCAAACCTCCCCAACCAAAATGAAAAACAAACTCGGAAGGCAGAGCCAGGCGAATCTCTGTGGTTTACAGAACGAGATCCAGGACAGGCACCAAAACTACAAAGAGAAACTGTGTCTCGAAAAACAAAAAAAAAAAGAAAGAAAGAAAAGAAAAGCAAGTTCCTTTAAACATGCCAAATTCAATTCAGTTAATTTTCGACTAGGGATATTAAAGAGAAAGTGGCTTTTTCTAACTTCCTGAAAACAGAAACCCTAGTAGGTATCAACAGTGTAAGCCCAGGGCACTTGCCTCTTGTCCCAGAGGCTCCTGGGTTAGATACACACCTCTCTGAAAGGCAGAAAGACAACCACCATACAAGAAAACCCGAGTATTCAGAGTTTCGTATGCAAGTTAGAATTACAGTATGTACGCGATGCCTTTTAAAATGTGGGTCCTGAGGACTGCCCCCATTGTCCTCAAGCTCGCAAGGCAAGCACTTTACCAACTAAGCCATGTCCCCAGGCCACCGATTCACATGCCCGCCTTATTTTTGGACATCCTGGGATAAAGAATGACTTACTGGGGCCCATGAGATGGCTCAGTGGGTCAGTGTGCCTGCCATCAAGCCTGACCACCTCAGTGTGACTAAAGACTCAAATGGTGGAGACATAAACAACTCCAAGTGGTCTTCTGACTTCCACATGCGCACTGGGGTGCGTGCACTCAAATAAACACATCAAGTTGATGTATTTGTTTTTAAATTGCTGTTTGAGTTTCTGACTTGAGTTTCAATTAGAAAAAAAAAAATTAGGTTTGGGATCAGGACAGAATTCCCAACAACTTCTGAGATGGCCCTCAGCATACTTCTGCCACTTTGGACTACTCATCTATTCATACGAAGGAGCTTTGGGACATCGACTATTATAAAATCCAAAAAGCAACACTGTGCTCTGAATCCCATAGTATCAAATATTCAACCAAGATTTAATTCTTTATGTAAAAACAAACACATATATCTCATTTGCTGTCATCCTTGACAAATGGTAAGTGTATGGATACCAAAGAATTGTTTAAAGATACATCTATGATTTATCATTATCAGTCAATGCTCCGTTTATATAACTGTATTACACAGACTTACACATGCAGGAGCATGTAAAAATTTCTCAAGTGAAAAGGGGTCACTAGTGAAAACACTTAAGAAACCAGGTCTCAGGGCAGTGGGCCTCAGACCCTGCTCCAGGGCTGCAACCCTTCAGAGAGCGGAGGCTGGGTTTCCGCTGCAAAAGCAAACCCAGCCACAACCAGCAGAAATCACTCTGGTGTTTTCAAGAGGGAAGAAATCCAACTGATGATGGTGGCCTTGACAGTCTCGACTCCTGCCCATTCTATCATCACCAACTCCAGTTTCACACTGACCGCCTCATTCACAGTGGTGGCATCTTCACTCAAATGGAACGCATTGAAGTCAAGTCACTGCTAATACAAGTAAGTCACTGCCACTTTACAGGCAGCAGTACAGATGGAACTCGAAACTGGTCACAGTCAATGATGTGGAGACAAACAAGAGGGAACCCGGGGAAATGACACACACACACAGCTAAAGCACTGTCAGGTTGGCATTAGAGACAATGACAGGCTCTTAAGGCTTTCATCATAAACGGTCTTCCCAATGTTCATCTTTCCGTCAGCATGCAAAGACGCTGGTGGATGAGGCAGCTGACTCTCTCGCTGCTCCAGCTGCCTTGAGCGAAAGGACTGTCGGTCAACCAGCCATCTGGCCTCCCCCTAGGCCAGCCCCAGCCATGTTGAACATTACATGCTTTGAGGAACCCACACAATGCCTGGAGCTGACGGCTCCAGCTCCAAAAGGCACAGCCTCTGCCAGCCTTTGTGAACTCTGGGGGGACCCAGGAACCATTTTCCCCTAAATCAGCAGGATGGATGCTAAAGAGGCAAACTGGGAGCCGGGCGGTGGCGGCGCAAGCCTTTAATCCCAGCACTTGGGAGGCAGAGCCAGGCGGATCTCTGTGAGTTCGAGGCCAGTCTGGTCTACAGTGCGAGATCCAGGACAGACACCAAAGTGACACAGAGAAACCCTGTCTCAAAAACTAATCACCTAGCAAGTCAGAGATGGAAAAAAGGAAAGACAGGGATATTCCATGCTCACAGACATGTCAGGCATCCTTGTCACTGGGGACAGGCTGCACTGTCCTGTCAGGTACCCTTGTCATTAAGAACCAGGGACAGCCTTTACTGTCTTGGCTGGGACCGTTGTCATTGAACCTTCTGCAAGGTTTATCTGGATTCTTTTTTTTTGAGACAGGGTTTCGAGCAAGCTTCTTGGGAGTGGTCTTGCCCCACCCCCACTTCCAGCGGCGCAGGAGGGGACTGGTGGCGTGGAGAAAGGCAGGTGCAGCAGCTCTGACCGACAGTGGAGCGGACAGGACAGCCTGACAGCACACACCGAGTCACGGCAGCTGCAGGGGAGGAAGGGCAGGACCAGGGTCAACGGAGAAGCAGAAGCAGCCAGAGCGGCAGTAGCTGCAGGGTGGGAAGCCGCTCAGCAGTTCTAGGGTGTGACAGGAAGGAGCAGAGGAGCGGCGGAGCGGAGGCCGGAGGCGCACAGAAGCCTTTAAGGGCCAGAGAAGAGTTCCAGAGGGCTGTCGGGTCTTTAGGGCCAAGGGTCTCAGACCTCAGCGGAGACTGTCCTAGCAGCTGTTAAGGCCCCACTGCCCAAGCACGCTTGCTCAGGGTCCCACTCCTAGTGCCTAGAGCTGTGACACTGGAGGGCACTGCCACCTGCTGCTGCTGCTCCTCAGGGTCGTCAACAAAACCTACCAAGAGTCCAGCCCTGGAAGCAATTTCTCTCCCTTCCCAGGTTTCTACCTGGATCCAGCAAAAGACCCCCAGGTGGGTGAGGGTCACCAAGCAGATCAGCACAGAAACATGAAATGCCGTGTGTGTAGAAGTTAAAACGCTGCTCTCCAGGGGGTAGAAAACAATGGTTGCAGGGTCTGGGAAGGGTACAAGGGAACAGTGCAGACAGGTGGCTCTGGGGTCCGGCTGGAGAGGAAAAATGCCTTCCAATGCTCGGCATCACAGTCGGGTAACTATGGTCGATGACTTGCAAGTAGCTACTGAGGAGGGTCTTGAGGTGCTCACCCCAAAGAAATAAGCATCTGAGAGGGTATGGTCAACCACCCTGACTGGGCTCGAACTGCATACATGTCTTGAATGTCACATCATACCCTAAAAGTGGGTACAATGACTATGTCCACTGCAAATGTAGATAGATATACATTGTAAGCCCTCTTCCCCTCTAAAGAGCTCAGCCTCTCTCTTGCTACAATGCTCACTAGTGACTAAAGCCCTGTGTTAAAGTGTAAACACATTTCTGGTCCCCAGTGCACTGGGAAAATACCTCAGGCAGCTGTGGGTGGTGGTGACCGCACCAGGCACCTAGCCCCTGAGCGCCAAGTTCGTGTGGAGTGTCTGTGAGGGACCCTTGGTACTGCATTCTGTATCAGGCACGGCATGAAACACAGCAGTGGGAAAAGGGACCCTACAGGGTGGAGCGGGCAGCTGGAGAGGTTGTGATAAGAGCCTTGCAAATGAGACCAGGCAGGCAGTGCCATGGTGTGTCCCAAGCAGGCATCAAACATCAGCCCAAGCCGGGCGGTGGTGGCGCACGCCTTTAATCCCAGCACTCGGGAGGCAGAGCCAGGAGGATCTCTGTGAGTTCGAGGCCAGCCTGGGCTACCAAGTGAGTCCCAGGAAAGGCGCAAAGCTACACAGAGAAACCCTGTCTCGAAAAACCAAAAAAAAAAAAAAAAAAAAAAAAAACACATCAGCCCAGGCCTGGAGGTCTAAGCCCAGCCTTTGCTCCTTGCCTAAAACCCTGAACCACCTCTCACTCATTGAAATTAGACCTGTTAGGGGTCAAAAAGATCCTGACCCACAAACATCAGTCCACAGCAGCCAGGGGTATAGAGCCAAGGCAGGCAGAGAACCCATCCCCAGACACCTACCGGAACCTGTGCCCAGAAGTGCTCTCCCCAGACTAGGATACAGCCAACACAGGCTCTGGACCTCTCCTATTGCCCACCCCTGGAGTCCCAACAACCTGAGTTCCTGGGAACCCAGGGAACCCCAGGAGTCTTGTCCCAGGAACCCACTCGCAGCCCTGCCCAGGGACCCACGGAGATCTCGCCCCCCAGGAACCCCACCCTAACAACCCATGAAGACCCCAGGAACCCTAGAGTCCTTCCCCCTGAGACTCTGCTCAGAAATACTGCTCGGCTCCCTTCTGTGCATCCTGTGACGCTAGAAAACCCTGGAGCCCATTCCCTGGGACCCTGCTCGGAAGCCGCTTGGGTCCTTCCTCAAGACTACTCCCTGCCACCCCTGGAGACCCCGGTGCCTCTGGAGACCCCAGGACACCTAGAACTCTCTTATTCGATCCCTCCTAGAGACACTGCCCGGGTCCCACCCGGGATGTACTTCCTCAGACCTCTCTTCCCTGGTCTCCCTCTCCAGGCCCACCTCCAGGGGTCCGCCCCCGGCCCCCCTACTCAAGCTCCTCCTAGGATCTTGCTCCTGGACTCCCCTTCCTGAGTCCCTCCCCCATCATCCCTCTCTCCGGGTCCCTCCTGGAGTCTTTGCCCCGGACCCTCAGCAGCCCGCCCGCCCGCCCGCCGGCCCGGACCGCTATCCGGCGCACCGCTCACCGCCGTGAGGTCGGGCAGCCGGTCCCGCATCCCCACCGGCCAGCAGGGCGGGGCGCCCGCCTCTCAGCTGCCCGGCCGCACACTCTCGAGTGGCCGCGTCGCCGCCTCTGCCCGCCGGGGTCCTGGCCCCGCGCCGCCGCCCTCCCTCGGCCAGGCGCTACCACGGCAACCGCGCCCGCGCTCTCTGCGCTTGCGCCTGCCCCACCCCCTCCCGCGGGACCCCGGGCGCCTGGGCGGGTCGTCGCGAGGGGTGGGGAAGTGGGCGTGGTTCCATCTGGGGGCGGGGCCTGGCCTAAGTGCTCGGCCGGCGTGGTTAGACTGTTTAACGCGCTGTCTGCCCTTGCTGATCGCTGTGCTTTCGCTCGTTTTGTTTACTCAAACAATTCAAGAGCTGGGGGTATAGATCAGTGGCTAGCCCTTGCCTGCCATGCGCTAGATTTATGCCCAACCGCGAAAGAACAAAATTCTAAATTCACTTTACAGCACACACGGACAGCAAAGCAATCAGGAATAAGGTAGGCACACCTATCACCTATCCTGACCCTGAGAGCGCCACACCTGGGTCCTCAGACAAAGAATACCTGCAGGTTTCCCCCTTGATGCAGTTCTGATGGGAGACTCAAGCAGCGCAGCTATTCTTCTGGTCACTGTGACAGTGTACCCATCAGATGCCGAGTAAGGGAGGAAGGATTTATTTTGGCTCACGATTTGAGGGGCTAAAGTCCATCGTGTTAGGAAAGGCATGGCCGCAGACGGCCCATGTTGGTGGGGGCATCAACCAACTATAGCCCCCAAAGCTGGGTCATCACTTTCTCCAGCTAGGCCACACCTCCTAAAAGTTCCACAACCTCCCAAAAGAGTGCCAAGCGCCTGAGAGTATTCAAACAAGTATTCAAACGCACTGGCCTGTGGAAGACATTTCACATTCAAATAATCACACAGGGGAAGAGGACAAATTATCAGCAGCAAAGAGGTGTGCATAGGGTGGAATGTGAGGAAAACCACAGAACAAGCTTCTTCCAACCTTCCTATGTCCCTTCTGTGAAGCCAACCACCCTGTGATGGGAGGGTATTGATGGTCAACCTAACAGGATATAGGCTCGCCAAGGAGACAAGTCTCTGGGCTCCCTTATGAGGGATTATCTACATTAGGTTAATTGACAAGCAAAGACCCTTCTTAACTGTTTGCAGCGCCTTCCCATGTTCTGGGGTCCTGAACCCAATAAATAGGAGAAAGGGAGCTGAGTGAGCACCAGCATTCATTCATCTCTTTCTGCTACCTGACTGTGGATGCCATGGGACCAGCTGCTCCAACCTGCTGACGTGAAGTCCCCAACCTTGAACTGTGAGCCAAAGTGAACCCTATCTTCCTATGTGAGCCTCGTAATGGCTGTGCACAGTAGCTTTCTTTCTTTCTTTCTTCTTTTCTTTCTTTCTTTCTTTCTTTCTTTCTTTCTTTCTTTCTTTCTTTCCTTCTTTCTTTTATTTTGTTTTTGTTTTTTTGAGACAGGGTTTCTCTGTGTAGCTTTGGAGCCTATTTTGGAGCTCACTCTGCAGACCAGGCTGGCCTCGAACTCAGAGATCCGCCTGGCTCTGCCTCCCAGTGCTGGGATTAAAGGCATGTGCCACCACTGCCTGGCCTAGCTTTCATTCTTAAGTATGCTGGCAGGTGAGCTAAGGCTCTGCAAGAAGGAGTGAACTTACCAGTGATCAGCCACAAATTTGTGGGAGCCTATCCTTAAGTGTGTAGCATTATGCTGGGTGGTGGTGGTGCACACCTTTAATCCCACCACTCCAGGCAAAGGCAGGTTGATTTCGATGAGTTCCAGGCCAGCCTGATCTACAGAGTGAGTTCCAGGACAGCCAGGGCTACACAGAGAAACCCTGTCTTAAAAAAAAAACAATAAACAAACAAAAATATGGAGTATTAGTTTGTGCTTCCCAAATATAAACCCAGCTGGACACCCTCTGGATAGGTTTAATGCTTCAGGTAGCAAGACAGATCTGAGAAGAAAAAAGGAAGGAAGGAGGGAGGGATGGAAAGGAGAAGATGAGCATGTTTTTTTTTGTTGTTGTTGTTTTGTTTTTGTTTTTTATTTATTTTATTTTACAATTCCATTCAGTTCTATGTATCAGCCACGGGTTCCCCTATTCTCCCCCCTCCCACACCCTCCCCTTACCCCAGCCCACCCCCCACTCCCACCTCCTCCAGGGCAAAGCCTCCCCCGAGGACTGCGATCAACCTGGTAGACTCAGTCCAGGCAGGTCCAGTCCCCTCCTCCCAGATTGAGCCAAGCGTCCCTGCATAAGCTCCACGTTTCAAACAGCCAACTCATGCAATGAGCACAGGACTTGGTCCCACTGCCTAGCTGCTTCCCAAACTGATCAAGCCAATCAACTGTCTCACCTATTCAGAGGGCCTGATCCATCTGGGGGCCCCTCAGCCTTTGGTTCATAGTTCATGTGTTTCCATTCATTTGGCTATTTTTTTTCAAAAATTGAGTAAAACTGAAATTTATTATAAGCCACAGTCGTCCTAGGGACCTCCATGCTACATATATAGCCTCCATGGTTCTATGGGTTGTGGTCTGATTGTTCTTTATTTTATATCTAGAATCCACTTATGAGTGAGTACATACCATGACTGTCTTTCTGGGTTTGGGTTACCTCACTCAGGATGATTTTTTCTAGTTCCGAGCATGTTTTTTTATATATAAAAACATTTAAACACTAAAGATAGAAGCAATTGGGTTGTAGGGCAATCTTTTGTTTTGCTTTTTGTTTGTTTGTTTGTTTGTTTGTTTTTTGAGACAGGGTTTCTCTGTGTAGCTTTGGAGCCTGTCCTGGAACTCACTCTGTACACCAGGCTGGCCTTGAACTCACAGAGATCCCCCTGGCTCTGCCTCCCGAGTGCTGGGATTAAAGGCATGCGTCACCTCCGCCCGGCTTATTTGCTTTGTTTCTTTTGAGATTGAGTCTCCTGGAACACAGGCTGGCCTCAAACTCCTTGTATGCATGAACTTTTTTTTTTTCCCCTCTGAGACGACGGGGTTTCTCTGTGCAATATTCATGGCTGTCCTGGAACTAACTCACTTTGTAGACCAGCCTGGCCTTGAACTCACACAGATTTGCCTGCCTCTTGAATCCTGAGCTCTGGAATTAAAGGTATGGGCCTTAAAGGTATGGCCTTAAAGTTGCTAGATTCAGCTGGGCAGTGTTGGTTCGTGCCTTTAATCCCAGCATTCAGGAGGCAGAGGGCAGGCAGATCTCTGTGAGTTCAAGGCCAGTCTGGACAGCCATAGCTGTTATACAGAGAAACCCTGTCTGGGAAAAACAAAAAGCCAAAAACCAAGAACCAAACAAACAAAAAAACCATAGATGTTAGATTCTAACCCCCTCTCCCTATGAATGAGACCTTTACAATATGAATGGGACCTTAGAAGAAATGGCCATTTACAATTCAGCTCACCATGAGCTGAAGTCATGACTCAAGAGCTCTACCTCAGAGACAAAACATGCAGAGGGATGTCACAACTAGGAGATGGCTAAATCACTGCAACCACATGTCTACAAAACAAGGGGTGGCCATGAATGCCAGCCACTCGGAAAAAAAAAAAGCTCAGGGGCAGCAGGGCACAGACTTCCAATGGCCTGCCCACTCCTGCTTTTCAGACTTCCAGAAACATCTCTGGCAGGGCTTGGTGGTGCAGACGTGTCACCCCAGGTTCTCAGGAGGACAAAGCAGTAGGACCCCGAGTTCAAATCCAACCGGGACTGCAAAGTGGATTCAAGGATAGTCTGGGCAGTTTAGTGAGACGTTGGTCTCCAAGTCAAAAGTGAAAAAAACGGCTGAAGGATATAGCTCAGTAGTGGTGTTTGCCTAGCAACCTTGAGGCCTGGGTCTAATACCAGGGCCAGGTAGGGGATCCATTTTTGTCCTATTGAGGGATTCAGTTTGTGGTAGTTTGTTAAGCCGATGACACCTTGTAATTATCTTATAAATAGGATAGTTATGCTGCACACATTGGCTGTTGACACCGCTTATAAGGGGCCACTTTTAAAACCAAGCATTTAAAATGTGCGCACATCTTGAAACTAAAAAAGCCAATGTTTGAGATAAATACACAGTTGAGTGTATGCTAGAAAGCCATATAATGGAATGCTATCTATTCACACACACACACCCCACATCCTTACATCTCTATCCATAGGCATCTCAGGCCTGTTTCAACTTGTGAGAAGTCCTCAAACAGTTTTAGGTTTTCTTCTGGTATTTTCTCTCCTTTCTGAAGACTAGATTCTTCTAAAGTGACATGGGACACAGGGTCAAAGTATCATAGAAACTGGATTGTGGGTGACCAGCACACTGCTCTTAAAACTCCCTTTAGCAGCCGGGCAGTGGTGGCGCACGCCTTTAATCCCAGCACTCGGGAGGCAGAGCCAGGCCGATCTCTGTGAGTTCGAGGCCAGCCTGGTCTACAGAGTGAGTTCCAGGACAGGCTCCAAAGCTACACAGAGAAACCCTGTCTCAAAAAACAAAAAACAAAACAAAAAAACAAACAAACAAACAAAACCTCCCTTTAGCTAGGGAATAGCCATCATTCCTACCTAACCTGGGAAACCAACTTGGTCTGACAGACACCCCTCACATGCCACCGGCAGCAAGTCTGAGATCAAGGGCCTCCAGAGCTGGGGTCTGGGAAAGCTTCTTCCCTCTCCTGGGTCCTGGGATAGGGGAGGAACAAAGGCGCTCCCTGGGGACTCTTGTGTTGTTGAGATACTCTGAGGAAGGCCAGGGACTCACTATGTAGCTGAGGCTGGCCTTGATCCTCCTGCTTCTGCCCTGAAAATGCTGGGATTACACCACTCTACCAGCTTTCTTTCTTTCTTTCTTTCTTTCTTTCTTTCTTTCTTTCTTTCTTTTTTTTTTTTTTTTTTTTTTTTTTTTTATTTTTCGAGAGAAGGTTTTTCTATGTAACAGTCCTGGCTGTCCTGGAACTCGCTTCATGGACCAGGCTAGCCTCGAACTCACAGAGATTCACCTGCCTCTGCCTCCCAAGTGCTGGGATTAAAGGCGTGCGCCACCATTGCCCGACTTCTACCAGGTTTATTTTACCACACTTTTGTCTCTGTTTCAATACAGTCTCTGACCCAGGCTGGCCTCAAACTCCCTGTGTAGCTAAAGATGACTTTGAACTTCTGATCCAGTGCTAGGAATCGAACCCAGGGCCTCCTGCATGTTACACAAGCAGTCTACCAACTGACCTGTATCCACAGCCACAGGGAAGACTTTGATAAGGACACCGGTCCCATTTCTCCATTTGTGAGGTTCTACATGGTACCTCATCGCTTCTCAAAGGCCCTACATCTAAACATAGTCACTTTGGGGGAAGGAGTGTTAAAATGGGAATGGGATGGGGAATAAACAATACATACTACAAGTATCTACAGACAGGGAAAGCCAAAACATGAGTCAACTTGGCTTGCTTGAGGTCCTGAGTTTAATCCCCGTCACAATCACCAAAAACAAACAGAGCTTGTGTCCATCAGCCTCTCTGGCCCACCTCTTCTTCCCCCAGCTCCTCAGCTCAGCTGCACAGTGGTCTTTTTTTTTTTTTTTTAGTAATTATAAATGCTTGGCCAGTAGCTTAGACTTGTTTTTAGCTAGCTCTTATAACTTATATTAACCCATTTCTATTCATCTCTGCTCTGACCTGATGCTTGTTTGACTCACACAGTGGTCCTCATATGCTACACTCTCTCCCTGGAATCTTTTCCTTCACAGGTCTCCTTAGCACCCTCCCTTACCTTCTGAGGTCCTGTTCCTCCCTTGCTATCTCAGGGATAGTTTGGGGTCATCCCCCCTGCCCAGCCACCTCCTTCCTCCTTTCCAATTTAGCAGTCATCATCCTTTGGACAGCTATCATTCTGTATCCATGGGGATTGGGTCCTGGAACCACCTGCAGCCCTGCTGGTACCCAGACCAGCAGAGGGTCAGGTCTCTTATATAAAAACAAAGTCAGATTTGCATGTAACCTACTAATATCCTGAGTACTTTAAAACCATAGGTTACCTCACACAATGTATACAGTATGTAAGTAGTCGTATAGTAACTATTATTTAGGAAATAGGAACAAGAGATGCCCCATACACATTCAGTAAGGATACAGTGTCCCCTTATACTTTCAACATGCAGTTGGCTGAACCCACATGAGCAACACCGTCTTGTACAAAGACAGCCATCTGTGTTTACTCACTTATCCAGTTCATTTCTAGTCTGTTTTTTTTTTTTAAGGTTTATTTATTTATTATGTATACAGTGTTCTGTCTGCACGTATGCCTGCACACCAGAAGAGGGCACCAGATCTCATTATAGATGGCTGTGAACCACCATGTGGTTGCTGGGAATTGAACTCAGGACCTCTGGAAGAGCAGCCAGTGTGCTTAACCTCTGAGCCATCTCTCCAGCCCTAGTCTGGTTTTTTGCTGGCTTGCTTTGAGACAGCCATCCCTGGAGCTCCCTGCACAATCTGCAGACAGCTCCACTAAAGACTATCCTCTCTGTCGGCAAGTGTTTGTATGACCTCAGAGAGGGCCAGTGTGGAGTTTTCCTTCAACAAAGATTACCAGAGAATTCTTGAAAACAATGCCAGGAGCTAGCTCAGATCTGAGGTGTGCTGGGATCCCGGGCAGGTGAAGCCATGAAGCACACAGGTCGGATACAGTTCAGGGCACAGCGCACCCTCTGCACAATCCTACGTTCCAGAAGAGAGATGAAGCCAGGGCGCCTAGACGCACGGGTATCTGGCATAGCTCTTTTTTTTGCTTTTTGGGGAAAGAAGTTCTGTGTCAAGGCCAAGCAGGCACATGTGTGAGCCACACTCTCCACTTTAGCATCTGAGAAGTTGCTGATGTTCGTCCCCAGGCTGGGAAATGAGATGGAAAATGTCCGAGAGTTTCTTACTCCTTTGCAAAGAAAAGGAACCTGACGGAGACTGCAGGAACAACAAATACTAGTCCTGCGTTCGGTACATTTTATCTGCTGAATGACTCCTTCTATGAGTTCTATGAGCTATTAAACTTCCAATGGTGTGTGCACTTCTATCTCCATCATCTTTTTTTTTTTAATTTTGATTTCAATAGTGCCGAGCGAGGGCTCTATCATTGAACCACCCTCAAGGCCTTGACTCACCAGGATTCCTACTAGAACACAGCTCTGCTATTTCTGATTATGCACTGCATGCTCAGAAGGAGCTGAAGGGCCAGCTGAAAGCCCAATGGCTACTTAGGGGGTGTGCATTATATTCAGGGTTCTGTGCTCCACACTGAATAGGACAGACAGGTGACTTCACTTACTCTAGTAAGGAGACAGATAAATAACAAACCTGTGAGTCATTATGCACGATATTTCCAGTTAAGTGCTTTGGGGAAGATGAGTCGGTGCTTTGATGGGGAATGCCTAGCTGAGCATGAGGCTGAACAGGGTATTCAGGCTGGGCCCTTCAAGGAGCTTCAGCCTGAGGGGGAAGAGGAGCCTGTTAGGCAAAAGTGTAAGGAAAAAGCCTTTAGACAGAGAGACCAGTAAGTACAAAGGCCCTGGAACAGGAGCAAATTCGGTTGAAATAAGATTCAGAAAAGGCCAGGCGGCAGTGGCGCACGCCTTTAATCCCAGCACTCGGGAGGCAGAGGCAGGCGGATCTCTGTGAGTTCAAGGCCAGCCTGGTCTACAAAGTGAGCTCCAGGAAAGGCGCAAAGCTACACAGAGAAACCCTGTCTCAAAAAACTAAAAAAAAAAAAAAAAAAAAAAAGATTCAGAAAGGGCCGGGCGATGGTGGTGCGCATGCTTTTAATCCTAGCACTTGGGAGACAGAGGCAGGCAGATCTCTGTGAGTTTGAGGCCAGCCTGGGCTATGGAGCAAGTTCCAGGACAGGCTACAAAGCTACACAGAGAAACCCTGTCTCGGGGAAAACACACACACACACACAGAGAGGTTGTGAGGGCTCCAAAGAGTTAGAAGGGAAGCAGAACAGGGCTGGAGAGGGAGGCAAAGCTAGGGCACCTTGGAGTGAGAGAGAAACAAATGACTGTAGGGCTGGAGAAGGGTGGAGGGGGGTCCTGGAGGGGGGTTTAAGATTGTCTGTGTCCTCAAAGTTTGGAGGAAGGTCACACTACCCCTCTTGTGGTATCGCTATCCATGCTGCATACCCGGAAGTTAATTACAAGGAAGTATTGGACACCATTTGAAAGGGGGCTCTGTCTGCTTTCTGCTGCTATCCAGCATATGCCTGGGATATCACCCTGTGGTGAGAAAGCCTGGTCACTCACAGTGTTAAAGGATTCAGCCTGTGGCTGGTTGGCGGCTCCATTGCTTTGGTCTATGGGCAGGCAGCAGATCATGGCAGGAATGTGAGATGGCCAGATTAGCTCATGGCCCGAAAGAGAACGAGACTTCGGCCCCATAAAGAGTACAGTGACGCCGGGCGGTGGTGGTGCACACCTTTAATCCCAGCACTTGGGAGGCAGAGGCAGGCGGATCTCTGTGAGTTTGAGGCCGGACTGGTCTCCAAAGCGAGTTCCAAGAGAAACTCTGTCTGGGGAGGGGGGGGTACAGTGACAACAACCTAAAGCCCCCCTCTAGGCCACTGCTCAGTATTGCCATGCCGGGATGAGGCCTTTCACACATGGCCTTTGGGGGACCCTCCAGATTCAAGCAACAGCAGGGATGTCCTGCAAAATGCCTGGTTCAACGAACACTCTGCAGAAGTGTCAAGGGACTGTCCAGACTCTAGATCTAAAGACTCAAGGGGACCTGACAACGGAAGCAACAGGTAACTCTGGGATGGGCCCCACATTAGACACCTGTTAGCATCATAAATGGGATTAAGTTCTGCAGATTAGGTAACATGGTGTTGGTCAGTATACAGAAGCTGTGTGGCCAAATGTCTGTAACTAAGAAATACATGAGGAGCATTGTGTACTAGACATTCTCAAACATTTCAGAGGAGATGTCATGCATAAGCACAGGTCTTGTTTTTTATTGTTGTTTGTTTTTGTTTTGTTTTGTTTTATTTTTTTCCGAGACACAGTTTCTCTATGTAGCTTTGAAGCCTGTCTTGGAACTCGCTCTGTAGCCCAGGCTGGCCTCGAACTCACAGAGATCCGCCTGGCTCTGCCTCCCAAGTGCTGGGATTAAAGGCGTGCGCCACCACCGCCCGGCGAGGTCTTGATTCTTAAGAATTTCATTTATGTATGTATTCGTATTTATTCATGTGTATGCATAGCATTGTATTGGGGGCCTTTAAGATGGCTTAGTGGAGTAAAACTGCCATACCTGACTCCCTGAGTTCAATCCTCAGGCCCCACATGATGGAAGAAGAGAACCAATTCCAACATGTTGTCCTCTGAACTACACATACCTACAAACAAACAGACGCTTAAACAACGTATTAGACAGGGTTCTCTAGGGGAACAGAACCAATAGAATGGCTGTGTATGTTTTCAAACGGTTTCCACGACATGTGCTGGGCAGTTCAACCATGGCCACCTACATGCTGGAGAGCCTGAAAAACCAGGAGCTGCTCAGTCCATGAAGCCGAATGCCTTAAGAATCCCAGTGTTCCATGCTGGAAGCTGAAGAGGCTGGGTTGGATGTCAGTTGAGTATGATAGAAACACACTCAGTATCCAGAGGAAGGGGAGGGGCAGTGATGCTTATCCCTAGGACCTCTATATCTAGGACACTTAGGGAAGATGCTGCCTCTCCTGGGGGAGAGTTTTCCCACCTCAGTTAATGTTTCCTCAAAATGCCCTGAGGACCCATGCAGAGGTGTGTCTCTCTCCGTTAATTCCAGAGTCTATCAAGTTGACCCCAGACATTGACCATACATGTACACCTTGTGAGGAAGGAGGCAGAGGACAGACATGCCAGAGCAAGCATGCTAGTAACTTCTATGTCACTATGACCAAAAATACTGGAAAGAATCACATGTGGAAGAAGGATGTCCCTTGGTTCGTAGGAATACAGTCCATCATGGCAGGATGGCATGGCATTGGGTCTCACCCTACGGTAGTGGGAGCTTGAAGCTTCACACTGTAGCTGACCAAATACTACAGGACATATCTTTTTTTTGGGGGGGGGGGTCGAGACAGGGTTTCTCTGTGCAACGGTCTTGACTGTCCTGGAACTCACTCTGTAGACCAGGCTGGCCTTGAACTCACAGAGACCTACCTGCCTCTGTCTCCCAAGTGCTGGGATTAAAGGCGTGCGCTGCCTGCCTGCCTCCGCCACCGCCGCCGCCACCACCACCACCGCCAGGCTCAGGATAGAATCTTTAAGGGTGACACCCTGACACCCCCCCCTCCCACCACCACCACCATTCACTAGGTCACAAGTCTAAAACAGCACCACCGGTGGAGGAATGAGGTGTTCAACATACAGGGGAGATTTCAATCTCCCTACAGGGGAGATTTCAAATTCAAACTATAACATAACATTTGGGGAGTCAGAAGAAAATACAATTAGCTATTTTTCTCACTGCTATGGCAAAAAATACTTGACAAAAAGCAGCTTTAGGGAAAGAAGAGTTTATTTTGGCTCACAGTTCCATGGGATAATCTATTCTATCTGGGGAAGGTAGACGGTATGATAGCAAGGAGGTGGGGGCAGCTGGTCACTGTATCCACAGCAAGGAAGCAGAGAGATGGATGCTGGTGCTCAGCTCACTCTCTCCTTTTTATTCGGTCCATATTCAGTTAAACCTCTCTGTACAAGGGACACACTCAGAGGTTTGTCCAGTAGGCAACCCTAAATCCTGCAGACAGACTAATCATCATATTCTACAATCCCTTGTACAACCTCAACTTTTCCCCCAGGGCTATACCCCCCACCCCACCCCCCAGTTCTCACACTTGTTAAACAGTTGCCAGGTTTTAAAGTGCGGGCTAAGTCTGGGTTTGCAGTTCACGCTGGATGGCAGAGACAAGTGTCTCTGTAAACTAGGGAGCAGCGAGCAGCTGCGAGTCTGGACAGAGCTGGCAGAGAAAGCATCGCCCGAGCTCACTCAGGTGTATTTTCTTGTTTTCCTGTTTCCTAGGAGGAGGAGGAGGCTCTTTAAATTCTAAGCTTGGACCAGTTGGTAACACAACCCAGCCCACTTAATGATGACATTCAGGAGGCAGGATGCTAGGACAGAAAACTTCCTGGTGAGCTCTCCAGAGGAGAGAGAGGGTCACTGGGGATCTTACTACCCAGCAGGCGCTGCTGCTTTTATCAACAACCAAAAGCAAGAACTAGAATCAGGCAATGTAGCCAATTTAAGATTCACATACCCAAGAATATAGTAATTTTGTATTTTTATAAATATGTAATTGACAGCCTATTACATACACACTATGTTAAGGTTATGTAGTTGGTTTTTGTTTTGTTTTTTTTTTGTACCACACAAACCACTTTCCCTTCTTCCATTCACTGTTTAACCCAACATTATCCTTCCCGGATCTACCTAACTATAATAAAATGGATGACATCTATTTTCTTATTGGTCTGCTATCAAGCTCCCTAAATTGCCTAGGCTAGCCCTGCACCTGCAAGCCTAAGCAAGGCCCGTGCTGGCTCTTTTTAAACTGCATAAGTACAAAATAACAGCAGGGCCACAAGCTGTGGTCATCAGAGATGTATTTTCCATTTTCCCAGCAGCACTTGTATTTGCTGGTGCTTTGGGGAGTGGAACTTGGCTCCCAGCAGGCCCAATCTAACTTGTTTTCCCAGGCCTGGGAGGATCCCTCCCTGGTCACTTGGTGCTCAGGAGGGAACCCGGGTGGATTATCTTCTGAGTAATGAATTATTCACCTCGGCCACGCAACAGAGGAGGGGTCCCGGGGTGCAGAACGCATGGACGCCCCCCAACTGCATCCCGCCCCATCCGCAGGGTCTGTGCCCTTGCTAGGGCCTGCAGGACCCCAAGCGTGTAAAGCCAGGCCGCGTCCATCCGTCGCACGCGTAGCCGCCTGAGCAAACTGACGCAAGCCGGGTCGCGGGCACGCGCGCCCTCATTCATTCACTCCTTCATTCATTCTGCGGGCGCCGGCCACGAGACCTCAGCGATCCTCCGCCCGCGAGGTCCAGCGCGTTTGTGGAGACAGGACGCGGGGGACGAAGGTCGGGCGGTGCCCGCTCATCAGCGGGCAAGCGACAGAGAGGCCGCACCCGCCTTTCCCGCCCACGAGGCCCGGGTCTACGCCGCCGCCCACGTGACGTGAGAGGGTGGAGGGTGGAGAGGGCTCCCGCAGTGAGCGCATGCGCGCGGGAGCCCGCGCTCGGCGCCGACTCACGAAGACCTCCAGCTCTGCGTGCGTGCGCGTCCCCGCTCGCCCGCACCACGTGACCCCCCCCTCCCCGCCAGCCTTCCGCGCTCAGACGGATCGGCAGAGTCGGGAGGTCCCTCCCCCCCCCCGCCGTGCGGACGTGCGCGCGCGCGCGGGCCGCGTGGTTGGGCGCGGCGCCGTTGCTCCGCCCCCTCCAGGCCCCGCCCCCTCCGCGCGCCGGCGTCCGCTGCGTCTCCGGCATTTGAATCGCGCTTCCGCCATCTTTCCAGCTTCAGTCGGACAGGCGCGGAGGCTCTTGCTGGAAGGTAGCGGCGGGGCCCGGGAGGATCGGGGCGGGCGCGGGCGGCGGCGGCGACGGAGGGGGTTCCCTTCGGGTGGGCGCGGGGCGGCGGCGGTGGGGAAAACGAGCGGGCAGCGCCCCGGGGCTTCTCAGCCAGCTTCCCTTCCCAACCCTCCCCCCCCCCTACACCGTCTCACGCCGCGTCCCCGCCTTCCCGCGCGCTCTTCCCGGCCGCGGCCTTTGTGGGGCGCACGTGCCGCAGCCGCTCTCTCCCGCAGGATCGCCGCGATGGCCGCCCAGGGAGAGCCGCAGGTCCAGTTCAAGGTGCGTGTGCGGACGGCCCGGATGGCCCAGCGGGCGGGCAAGCGGGCGAGCGAGAGGGGAGGTCGGGAGGACAGACAGCATGGCGGGAGGGAACCGGGCCGCTCACGCTGCCTTCCCCTCTTGTAGCTCGTCCTGGTGGGGGACGGCGGCACCGGGAAGACGACGTTCGTGAAGCGCCACTTGACGGGCGAGTTCGAGAAGAAGTATGTAGGTAGGTGCGGCGGGGCTGCGCGGCTGCTGCGGGCGGCGGCGGTGGCGGCGGTGGGGGTGGGTGGGAGTCGCCGCCGGTCGGGTATGGCTGACCCTGCCGCCCCGTCCCCCGCAGCCACCCTGGGCGTGGAGGTGCACCCGCTCGTCTTCCATACCAACAGAGGGCCCATCAAGTTCAACGTGTGGGACACGGCCGGCCAGGAGAAGTTCGGAGGCCTGCGCGATGGCTACTACATCCAAGGTGAGGTCCTGCGGAAGTGGGCCTGGCCTTGGGGACATGTGCCTTCGTGGGGGGGGGGAGCCCGGGATCCGGCCGTTGCCTGGTGACTTAGGACGGGAGGAAGATGGGAGACGCTTGTCCCTTCCCAGGGAGGCGACCTCGTTTGAGTGGCTAGGAGATGTTTTTTTTTTTTATTCGAGTCGTCCGTTGGTGTCATTCGATCGCATGCTGTGTCATGCTAGGCATGGTTTAGGGTAGGCTGTGTGTCTTTACAACTCAACAGGAGGCAGGGGAGCTGTAGGGTCGCTTTTTTGGTTTTCAAAACTTAGATCCAGATACATAGGCAGTGGTTATCCGGGAATATTCCTCACTTTAAAAAAAAAAAAAGGTAGCCATTAGGCCAGTTACTAAAACCCAGCTTCAGCCCCAGGAGCTAGGCCCTCTTTCACATGTGGGGGACATGCTATGCCGTGTGAATTGTTCTAACTTTTCTCCTTGAAAGTAATACAGAAATTTTAAGGAAAAGGGCCTGTTGGGTGGTTAAAGACAAATGAATGAAAAAGATTCTGCGTTCTTAGTAGCCTGAAAAATCATTGAAAGTTCTTTGATTTCTTGCTGTCTTTTAGCATGTAAAGACACAAAAGTGTTGATCCCTGAATTGAAACTTTTTTCTTTTTCGTGTTTTTTTTTTTTTTTTTTTTTTTTTTTCCAGACAGGGTTTCTCTGTGTAGTTTTGGTTCCTGTCCTGGATCTCACTCTGTAGACCAGACTGACCAAACTCACAGAGATCCACCTTGCTCTGCCTCCCGAGTGCTGGGATTAAAGGCGTTGGCCACCACCGCCCAGCGAGACTTTTTTTCTACTTTTCAATTGAAACTTTTTAACCAGAAAATTGGACTGTACTTTTGCTGCCTCTTTAACTGCATTTTGCTGTCCCTGTAAGTCAGGCATAGTTCTCATTAGCCATTTAAAGACTCTATCTCTAGGTGGCAGAGTTTTTATGCATAGGTCCTCCTCACTGTAAAGGAGGTCCTCTAGAATGCTGATATTTTACCTTTGACAAACTTGGGGGGGTGAGGAGGGGGTGTTGGTTGTGATTAGATGTCCAGGAGTGTGGGGAGAAGGCAGTTGATGGAGTAAATAGGTCTTGACATTTGAGCTTTCATGTGAAGAGGAATTGGAATTAGTGCCTTGGATTATAGTTTGTTTTTTTTTTTTTTTAGTATTGGGATAGAGTGGGTGGATCGGAAGAGGCAGGCCTAAGATGATAATGCTGCAGTAGACTAAGACATCTCAATGCCTTGAATGTTTTCAGCCCAGTGTGCCATTATAATGTTTGATGTAACATCAAGAGTCACTTACAAGAATGTACCTAACTGGCATAGAGATCTGGTGCGTGTGTGTGAAAACATCCCCATTGTATTGTGTGGCAATAAAGTGGATATTAAGGACAGAAAAGTGAAGGCAAAATCTATTGTCTTCCACCGAAAGAAGAACCTTCAGGTATGTTCATAATTTATTGAATCATTCTTAGAAAGTATTGTGTGTAAGGTACACATGTCATGTGGGACCAATGTGTGTTTTGTGTGGATTACTTATGGTGATTACTAACAGGACTTTTTAAACATAAATTTCTTTTTGTTTTAAACAGTACTATGATATTTCTGCCAAAAGTAACTACAACTTTGAAAAGCCTTTCCTCTGGCTTGCCAGAAAGCTCATTGGAGACCCTAATTTGGAGTTTGTTGCCATGCCTGCTCTTGCCCCTCCTGAGGTGGTCATGGACCCAGCTTTGGCAGCACAGTATGAGCATGATTTAGAGGTATTTGTCCTTTTCAATTTTTCTTACAAGTATGGGTGTCTTGCCTTCATGTGTGTCTGCCTGGTGCCTGCAGAGGTCATAAGCTTCTGGCCTTGGATCCTCCCAGCCATGTAGATGCTTGGAATCAAACCCTGGTCATCAAGAGCTAGCAGTGCTCTTAACTGATGAGCCATCTTCCAGCCCCATTAGAGTTAGTACTTAGGTTTGACTTGGTCATCGCGGGTTTGATCTTTAGTGTTTCTTTTCTGTTTCTTGCTCCAGGTTGCTCAAACGACTGCCCTCCCGGACGAGGATGATGACCTGTGAGAACGTGAAGCTGGAGCCCTGAGTCAGAAGTCTAGTTTTATAGGCAACTGTCCTGTGACGTCAGCGGTGCAGCGTGTGTGCCACCTTATTTAGCTAAGCAGATCGTGTACTTCATTGGGATGCTGAAGGAGATGAATGGGCTTCGAGTGAATGTGGCAGTTAAAACATACCTTCATTTTTTTTGGACTTGCATATTTAGCTGTTTGGAACACAGTTGTTTCCTTCCTGAATTTCAAAAATAAGACTGCTACAGTCCCATCACACTATTCAGTCAGTGGTGAAATCTTGTTTGTTACTGTCATTCCCATTCTTTTTGTTTAGAATCAGAATAAAGTTGTATTTCAAATAATCTAAACAAGTGAATCATCCCTTGTTTATGAGCATTTTAAAACCAACGTAAGGAAGCTTGTTACAAATGCCTTTGCTTATTACCTGAGGTCCATTCAGCTATGTCCCTGTGCCTACGTTGTCAACCATTTGGATCCGGTCATGACCTAACTAACTCCTGTTACAGGTGTAAATACTGTGACTCAGCCAGCATATCTGCCCTGCCTGCAGTTTGATAGGGAGTTTGACCTAAGAGAAGAGCTTGTTTGAAGATGTTAAGTATGTTTAGTCTAAGAAGGTAGAACTGCATTTGATGGAAGCTTGAGGGGTTTCTGAGATGTCTCATGTTGGTTCTCTAAGATGTTATCTATGTGGGTTTTTTTGTTTTTGAGACAGGATTTCTCTGTGTAGCTTTGGGCCTTTCCTGGAGTTCACTTGGTAGCCCAGGCTGGCCTCGAACTCACAGAGATCCGCCTGTCTCTGCCTCCTGAGTGCTGGGATTAAAGGCGTGCGTCACCACTGCCCGGCGATGTTTTCTGTTTTCGAGTGGTGGTCTCAGCACTCATGAGCTAGGGGCAGGAGGATCTCAGTTCAAGGCCAACCTAGTCTACAGAGCGAGTTCCAGAACTTCATAGAGAGCCCAGTCTTAAGTGTTCATGGTAGGTAGGCTGTGGCATAGCATCTGATTTTTCCAGACATGTTTATAGACAGGAAAGGAAGTGGCTGGAATAGGGAGGAGTACCACTGTAGAGCAGGGTGGGCCTGCTTAGGTGTGTGTGATCCCTTCAGAACTATGTTGTAATAAGATGTATTTAAAATAAGCCATTCTGTGGGCCCTGCTAGTCCAGTCTACAAAGTTCTTAAAGGGTGAAATACCCTTAGATGGTTACTTTGTTTCTCTCCAAAGAAGGCCAAGTCACTTCATATGGGGAGGGTAAAAAGGTGTACTGTGCACCAGCTTTTACTGATTTCAAGATGGAATGTGATGTATATGCTGTGCTACAGTCAGGTGAAGACCCTCCCCCAGCTGGGATTAGATCTCTTGAATTAATACAATGTGAAACCTGATGTAGAATGCAAATACCCAAGACTGAATGTTGTAACAGTTAAACTTAGGAGCTACTACTTAACATGTGTTTAACCAGAGTATAGAGGATTTATGTTATTTATTGGAAGAACTGTTGAAAATATATATTGCTTCTGCTTTGCCTAAGTTTTCTGAGTCATCTCTAGTGTTTGCTGTAGGAGTAGTGAATGGCTTTTTTTTTCTTTTTTTTTTTTTTAAGGATTTGAGGTTTGATCTGTCAAATAGCAGAGATCACATTATTTTAGGGGTGTGATTGTATCCAGTTTTTTGTTTTGTTTTTGACTTTTCCAGACAGGGTTTCTCTGTGTAGCCCTGTCTGTTCTGGAACTTTATAGACCAGGATGGCCTCAATTCAACAGGTCTGCCTGCCTCTTACCTTCTGAGGGTTACCTTTAAAAGCATGTGCCACCACTGTCTGGCCTGTTTGGTTTTTACATGTGGGGAAAATTCTCTCCCATTTTAAAAGCATCCCTGAATAGATTCGAACTAGTCAGTTACTGTATAGCAAGGTCACTGAGGAGAAGCTGGAAAGCCAGCTATTGAAGAAATAGTCTATTCTGGGGGCTTTGGGAGGTTTTCTTAAACCAATATGGAGCATGGAGAAGAGCTTCACCCTCTACCTGAAGTAGCCCAGAACTGCTTGCTTTGGCTCTGGTAGATGCAGCCAGGGACACACGGGAGGTAAGAACTGGGCAGAAGCCTGCTTTGGGCTTGTCGGTATGAAACAGAATAATAACTGTCAGCCAGGAGAACAGTCACTCTCCCCAGTTAAAGCTGTACCGCATCAAACCCATGCTGGAAGCAATACTGTCAAGTCTTGAATTGTCTCGGTACCTTTTACTCTTGAAGCTTGAGGTGGAGCTGGGTGATGAAAGGCACCTAGCCATCTAGACAATGGCTCTCATCATTCACAGCTAGTAGGACCACATAGGAAGCTCAGACTTCCCGAGGTTCCTGTAGCTACTGTGTATCCTCCCCCCTAAGGCCTCCAACCTGTTGAGCATCTCACACATCCCTGATGTAGACATCACTGGATCCTCCCCTCAGCCCTAGCCTACATGGTGGTGAATTTACGGTGAATCCAGTGTGCCGTGAGGGCTATGGTCTTGGGTCACTGACATCCCATGGTTTATTACTGCTCTTTGGGGAACCAGAGACAGATTAGAGAGCAGAATTTTTGTTTGAGACAGAGTTTCTCTGTGTAACAGCCCTGGCTGTCCTGGAATTTGCTTTGTAGACCAGGCTGGCCTTGAACTCTGATCTGCCTGCCTCTGCCTCCCAAGTGCTGGGATTAAACGCATGCACCACCACCTTGAGAACAGAATTTTATCACGCCATTGGTATGCTATGGGTTCATGATCCACTCTGGTTTATTTGACCCAGCTTTAGGCAGCAGGGAGATGACTGGACAGTCGGGGTACCGGCCATAAAAAGGTGAGATTGGTGCTGTCTAGGTGGGTAGGGACCTCACACTTTAGGACCTGGGCCAGGCACGGATAGTTTGTTCTCAGTGCCAAGCAGTGCTCGGTGACCTGAGGAGCAGTGGCTTTGTTCCAGCAGCCTGAGAGTCACTTGGGGTGCGTTTGGGTTAGAAAGCGGGGTCCTCTGAAGACGTCCCTGGAATCTAGTCCCCTACAAAGTGCCATTGGTCTGCCAAGAGGCTTGGCGCGGGAGTCCTGGGGCAGATAGACCCGACTTATGCCTTAAAGTGTTGTTCAGATGTGGCACCTAGAAGTCACTGGAGACTTAAATGGCTGGCTACAGGTTAAGACAGCCAGTAAGGCTGGCTGGAGCCTGTGAATCAGCCTGTTTTATGGAGTCCATTGGTGGTATTATATAAACCACGACTGGAAACTGACCTCTTTTGGAGAGACAAGGACTCCATTGTATGCTGTACTATCTCAAACCAGGAGTTTGTTTCTAACACGTAGGTAATACAGGCAGGGTTTGCCCTAGGGGTGGAGATAGAGTCCATATGCAGACTGTGTTGTGTAACAGTGTCCTCCGACATTAAACATTTCATCTTGCAGGAAGCTCCTTAAGCAGGAAAGTGAGCAATTCAAAACAGCTTTAGGAAGTCCCTGAAACGAATCAGATTCACTAGGCCCCCCTCCCCGCCACAGTAAGCCATAAAAGCTGAGTGCTCCTTAGAGGGAAGAAAACTTAGCTGCAAAGACTCAGACCTCACCAGCTGCCTGGAAGAAGCAGAAACCAGCCAAGCTTCCTGGGAGAGGTTTAGACCACCCGAGACATCTGGAAAGGACACTCCCCAAACCTGTTGATTCTGCCTACAGGCCATGCAGGGTGCTCCGGGTTCCCCGCTTTGTGAGTTGTCACCCACACTGGGAGTGGGCTTTGAGGCTGCAGCTGTGTGAGTCATTTCTGCTCTTCTAAGTAACCCCTCACCCATATTCCTGTAAGTAACCCCAATAAAAACTCATTAGTTCACTAAGCTGGACTCTGTAGTATCCGTAAAGTTTGGTCTGTTGTGGGTTCTGTATCTGGAGTGAATCGATGTGTGTGTTATGTCTCCCCAGGAAGTTTTGTCACGCAACTGGCTGCACCCAGTAAGGGGGTCGTGTGGAGATGACCAGGCCCTGCTGTCGATCCTCCAGGCACAGAAAATGGGCCTCTGGTTTCTAGGGAAGAGTGCTTGCAAGCTGACTCCTAGAGTCAGCCTGGACCAGTAAGCCGGTAGCCGGTTTGTAGGTAACATCGACTTTTTTCTTTCCCTGACATGTCTAAGCCCCTCCCCCATACATTCTGACCAGTGAAGAATAGATTGTGGGGTTGGGGATTTGGCTCAGTGGTAGAGCGCTTAGGCAAACGCAAGGCCCTGGGTTCGGTCCTCAGCTCAAAAAAAAAAAAAAAAAAAAAAAAAAAAAAAGAATAGCTTGCTGATATTTTGTTGTTATCTTTCAAATGTTTTCTCAAAAGACAAAGGACCAGCAAGAGGCTCGGCAGGTAGAGGTGTTTGCCACCAAGTCTGAGGACCTGAGTTCAAGCCCCAGAACCCGTAAGTGGAAAGAGAACCAATTCCTGAAAGCTGTCCTCAGACCTTTGCAAGCATGCTACTGCATGTGTGCCCAAGCACACACAGGCGTTTAGATTAAATGTGATAATAAAACTGCTCTCAGAAGCGATGAAATTAGCCGGGCGGTGTGGCGCACGCCTTTAATCCCAGCACTCGGGAGGCAGAGGCAGGTGGATCTCTGTGAGTTCAAGGCCAGCCTGGTCTACAGAGTGAGTTCCAGGACGGCCAAGGCTACACAGAGAAACCCTTGTCTCAAATATAAAACAAAACAGAGAGAGAGAGAGAGAGAGAGGTGAAATTGTGCTATAATTCTGCTTCATTCACTTTTCCTTTTACATAGCCATTAACTAGTCATCCACAGCATGGATAGACCATAGATCAGTTCGACCAGTTCTGTAGATCTGACCAAGGTGTGCCCATGTTTGTGCTCTGCTTTGTCATGGGCAACTTTCACCTCTTCTGTTGAACCTAGGGCCTTGGTTGGGCTAGGCCAGTGTTTCTCAACCTATGGGTCCCTGACCCCTATGGGGTCGAATGACCCTTTCACAGAGGTTGCCTAAGACCATCAGAAAACACAGATATTTATATTATGATTCCTAACAGTAGCAAAATTACAGTTATGAAGTAGTAATAAAGATAATTTTATCGGGCTGGAGAGATGGCTCAGAGGTTAAGAGCACTGACTGAGGTCCTGAGTTCAATTCCCAGCAACCACATGGTGGCTCACACCCATCTGTAATGGGATCTGGTGCCCTCTTCTGGCCTGTAGTCATATATGCTGTATACATAATAAATAAATAAATCTTTAAAAATGTTATCATTAGTGGTCACCACTACATGAGGAACTATATTAAAAGATGGCAGCATTAGGAAAGTTGAGAACCACTGAGTTAGGCTAATGCTCTACCACAGGACATCAGTCCTGACTGGACTGGCTGTGGTCTCTAAGTGTTTTACAGTTTCTATGTTCTACTTCTGTGGGACACTCAAACTGTCAATGGTCTTCCTTTCTAAAAGTGCACATTGCTTAATGAAAGAGAAACGTTACAATTACTATTTTGAGGCAAGATTTCACATAGCCCACTCTGACCTCAAACTTGCTGTATAGTCAAGGGTTACCTTGAACTGCCTCTACCTCCCAAGTGCTGGAATTACAGATGTGCACCACTACATCCAGCGAACTTTAAAAAAAAAACAACCCAGTAGTGGGGATTAAGGGCATGTGAGGCAAGTGTCCCACCCACCACTCAGCTATATTCCCAGCTGCAATATTTTTTAATTGCTCTTTTGTTTGTTTCAGTTTTGGTTGTTAATGTGTGTGGGTGCAAATGTCACAGTGCATGTGTAGAGGTCAGAGGAACCCTCGGCAGAGCAGGCTCTGTCCTTCCACCCTGTGTGTTCCAGGGATCAAACTCAGGTTGTGACTTGCATGCCATGTGCCTTTCTCAGATGAGTCATCTTGATGGCTCATCTCACCCCCACCCCCACCCCTCACCCCACTTCGAGACAGTCTCACTGTGTATCCCAAGCTGACCTCGAACTTACAATCCTCCTGAATCCGGACTGCTGTAATTACAGATGTGCACCACCATGCTCAACTAAAAGTCTATGTGTGTGATGTCACTGTGTCACTACCAGCTTTCTGTGGTTGTTTGTTTTTTCTATTTTGGCTCTTTAGGGGGCCCATCACCCAGCTCCCAAATAAATCACACAGAGGCTTATTCTTATTTATAAATTCCCGGCCTTAGCTTGGCTTGTTGCTAGCCAGCTTTTCTTAACTTTAAATTGTCCTGTCTATCTTTGGCCTTGGGGCCTTTATCTTTCTCCATTCTTGAATACTTTTTCTTTCCTTCTTTCCGTGTCTGGCTGTGTAGCTGAGTGGCTGGCCCCTGAAGTCCTCCTCTCTTTCCTCTCTCATTCCTTCCTCCTCTATTTATTCTCTCTGCCTGCCAGGTCTGCCTAGTTCTCTCTCCTGCCTCACTATTGGTCATTCAGCTCTTTATTAAACCATCAGCCGTTTTACACAGGCACAGGAACATAGCTTCACAGAGTTAAACAAATGCAACATAAATAAAAGTAACACACCTTAAAATAATATTCCCCAACAGCTTTCAGTGTCCAGCTCTGGGCAGGCTGTGTCAAAACTCATAGAGTCCTACTCTCCGTTGGTCATGTTATAATTCCTGCTTATAGTCTCAGACTTGTATAAAGCAAGGTGTGTGCTCTTAGTCCCTACTGTTACATACTCATTTGGAGCTCAGAAAATAGTGGCTGGTGATACTGGCAGTGGATTGTAGGCACAAATTTGTTTGTTTGTTTGCTTTTCGAGACAGGGTTTCTCTGTGTAGTCCTAGCTGTCCTGAAACTGGATTTGTAAACCAGGCTGGCATTGAACTCACAGAGATCCTCCTGCCTCTGCCTCCCAAATGCTGGGATTAAAGGTGTGAGCCACCACACCCTGCTGATTAGCATGGCTTTTTTTTTTTTTTTTTTTTTTTTTTTTTTTTTTTTTTAATTTGGAGCTGAGGACGGAACCCAGGGCCTTGCACTTGCCAGGCAAGCACTCTACCACTGAGCTAAATCCCCAACCCCATAAGCATGGATTTCAAGGGAAAAGAAAAATAAGGTGGCTCTAGTTCTGGACATCCAAGGATACAGAGAGAAACTCTGTCTTGGAAAAAAAATGAAAAAGGAAAAAAAAAAAAGATAAAGTGTGCTGTGGAACAATCTTTTCTACACTATGAATATGTATTACTTTCATTGGTTAATAAAAAGCTGACAGGCCAGTAGCTGGGCAGGAAGTTAGGCAGGAGAGCCAAACTGAGAATGATGGGAAGAAGGAGGACAGAGTCAGGAGAGATGCCAACCATCCTTGCAAGAAGCAAAATATGCTAGAGGACAGATAAAGCCACGAGCCACGTGGCAATACATAGATTAATAGAAATGGGTTAATTTAAGTTGTAAGAGCTAGTTAATAACAAGCCTGAGCTATTGACCAAGCATTTATAATTCATATAAGCCTCTGTATGTTTATTGGGGACTGGGCAATTGGGACAGGAAACGTTGGTTTACAAAATATGAGCAGGAAAGCAAGAAATTAATCGAATGCTTAGTTGCAAAGAAAGCACATAGTAGGGCCGACCTCGGGAGCTCCCAATGCAGAGGGGCTCACAGGAGGACTTGTATGGCTGCTTCAGTTGGCTGTTTCACCATTTAGGCCATGTGCTTTGCCTTTTATTCTGGCAGTAGTTGGCAGCCATTTGGTAATGGGCTGAGGTTACTAGGCTGTCCTAAAATGACTTGACCATTCCTACAAACAGCCTTAATGCCAAATCATCATAATTTTTATTCCCTGTAGTTACAGGACTGGGTCAACTTTGCCAGAACATAGAATCGTTCATAAATTGGTCCCTTAATAATGTAGTCTCCTTCCTCCATGCACATGGGACTACTAGCCCCTCGGTCACTGGTGTCCCCTGTTCCCACACTGGAAGCTCCAATATCATCCCTTAATGACTGAAGAGATCAGAGCCCTTACCCAGCAGGAAGTGATATGACCTTATGCATGAGCACATTGCTGCCCCACACACAGTTGGGGATCTGATGGTGTATGGAGGCAGGGAATAGCTATGAGGTGGTCATTTGCTGTCATATATTATATAAGAAGAATTATGGATTTTTTCAAACAGTTAAAATTCATATTTTTATATAATTTCAGTGAGCATTTTTGTATATACAGTTTGAATGTTTTCTCCTCTTTTTTTTGGTAGAGATGGCATGTGGAGTACACTGAACACGTGCTCTACCTTCAGCTGCACCCACGCCCGTTTGGTTTACCTTTACCAGTAGCAGTGAGACTGGTTGGTCAGAACTTAGGAAAATCACTGTGGTTTAAAAGACGTTGTTGCAGGGCGGTGGTGGAGCACGCCTTTCATCCCAGCACTTGGGAGGCAGAGGCAGGTGGATCTCTGAGTTTGAGGCCAGCCTGGTCTACAGAGTTGAGTTCCAAGACAGCCAGGGCTATACAGAGAAATCCTGTCTCAAAAAGCCAATAAATAATATAAGGGGCTGGAGAGATGGCTTGGAGGTTAAGAGCACTGGCTGTTCTTCCAGAGGTCCTGAGTTCAATTCCCAGCAACCACATGGTGGCTTACAACCACCTATTATAAGATCTGGTGCCCTCTTCTGGTTTGGAGGCATACATGCAGGCAGGACACTATACACAATCAATAAATTTATAAAAAATAAAATAAAAGACATTGACACATGGTCCTCTTGGAACCTGGACTGGTTTCAAAAGAATGACCCAATACATATAATACACCAATGTTTAATAAGGTGACTGGTGCCTGGAAACCAGCACTCTGAAGGAAAGCCAGGACTTTCTTGGTGACAGTGCCCAGCCTGTCGGCAGATGTGTGCTGCTGGGAGTCATCCATCTTGTCTGTCTGCCTGGTACATCATTACACAAGTGCGCCAGCATTCACTCTGTGTTGGCTTCCTGCAGCTTGCCACTGGGACAGGTCCCTACAGAACCAGTCATCCCAAAACATCACACAGATAGTCTCTCCATTCTAGAGAGATCCAAGGAAAAAACAGGACCAGGTAGGGAGGAGGTCCCTCTCAGTCTTTGGGGAGGCTCTGTCCCATGCTCATCTTGAGTTTCTGGGGGCTCTTCACAATCTTTGGTGACTGTCTTAGTTACTGTTCTATTGCTGTGAAGAGACACCATGACCAGGGCAACTCTAAAAAAAAAAGCATTAAATTAGGGGCTTGCTTGCAGTTTCAGAGGGTGAGTCTGTTATCACCATGGTGGGAAGCAGACAGGCATGGCACTGGAGCAGTAGCTAAGAGCTTTACATCCTGATTCAAGGCAGCAGGCAAAGAGACACTGGACCTGGCACAGGCTCTTAAAATCTCAAACCCCACCGGGCACTGGTAGCACATGCGTTTAATCCCAGCACTCAGGAGGCAGAGGCAGGCAGATCTCTGAGTTTGAGGCCAGCCTGGTATACCAAGTGAGGTTGAGGGCAGCCAGTGCTACCCAGAGAAACCCTGTCTCCAAAAACCAAAACTAAAACTGAACTTCAAAGCCCATCCCTATTGACACACCTCTCCAACAAGACCACACCTACTCCATCAAAGCCCTACTTTGTATTTTTTACAAATAGTTCATTAACTGAGGACTAAGCATACAAATATATGAACCTCTGAGGGCCATTTTCATTCAAACCACCACAATGGGCCAGGCGGTGGTGGCGCACGCCTTTAATCCCAGCACTCGGGAGGCAGAGCCAGGTGGATCTCTGTGAGTTCGAGGCCAGCCTGGTCTACAGAGTGAGATCCAGAACAGCACCAAAGCTACCCAGAGAAACCCTGTCTTGAAAAAAAACCCCAAACCATCACAATGGCCCCAGACTTGGAGGTGCCTCTCCTAGTTATCTCCCACCTCTTAAGGTCCCCTCCCTCTGTGCATGTCTGTCTCTACTTCTGCTTTTCCAATAAGGACAGGTGTCACACCAGCTGCCTCAATGTGACTTCAACAAATGCACCTGCATGAACCCCATTCCTAAGTAAGTCAAACATTCTGAGATTAAATGGGCTATTACCAAGCATGTTTCGTGGGGATATGGATCGGCTTACAGCAATCTCCAGCTAGTCACCAAAAGGTCTACACAAGTGTCTCACTATCAACGTTGTCCTTCATGCCTTGTGCCTGAGCCTAGGGTCCCTTTGGGATAGAAACACCCCTCCCCCATAGAAGTGAATGGCTAGATAAAGGACACTTGCTGAATTTCATGAGATGGTGACAGAGTCTTCCCAAAGACAGAGACTTGTGCCCCCCAACCCTGGGTTGTATCTGGTTTTTGTTGATTCATTTGTTTGTTTTTAAGATTTATTTATTTATTTGGTTTTTCGAGACAGGGTTTCTCTATGTAGCTTTGCGCCTGTCCTGGATCTCCCTGGCTGGCCTCGAACTCACAAAGATCCCCCTGGCTCTGCCACGAGAGTGCTGAGATTAAAGGTGTGCACCACCACCACCTGGCTTAAGATTTATTTTACTTGTGTTTGTGCTTGCACACATGCATGTGGGTGCAATGTCCACAGAAGCCCGGAGAGGGTATTGGATCTCCTGGAGCTGGAGTTCCATGTGCTTGTGAGCCATCATATGGGTACTGGGAACCCAACCCAGGTCCTCTGCAAGGGCAGCAAGTACTACTAAGTGTTGAGCCATCTCTCCAGCCCCTGTCTAAATTGAGAAAAAAAACTGAATCAGGTAATTAAATTTTTGGAATTTTTCTTCAGGGGTCACTTGCTAACTTGGGGCAGGTTTGAGACGGGAGGTAATTTCAAGTCCAGACATCTTGCCTTTTGCCCACGTTTAGGCCAGAGAATGTTCTACTCCTGTTAACACTCTTCACCTGGGACTATTAGGTGGCTGGGGAAATGATTCAGTGGTGAGAGAACCTGCTGTGCTTGCAGAACACCTGGGTTTGGTTCCCAGCACTCTTAGGATGGCTCACAATCATCTTTAACTCCGGTTCCAAAGGATCCCACGCCCCCTTCTGGCCTCTACAGGTGCTGCACTCATGTGACATACACATATAGTCACACATACACATATGTCAAGTTTAATTTAAAAATTAAAAAAAGACCCCTCTACATGCTTACTGGAGTGGTGTGAGCCCAGCACCTTGACAACATCTAATGTTAAAGAGGATGCAGGTAATGGGAAACCTCGTTCACTACTTGGAGAATTGAGTGGTTTCTCATAAAACTAGGCATAGTCTTACTGTATGATTTAGTGGCCATGTTTCTTTGTAGTTACCCCTAGTGAGCTGCAATTACTTCTACAAAAATCTTCCATGTGGATATTTATAGAAATTTTTTCATAATTGTCCAACGCAGCAGCATCCATGGTACATATAGGAAATAGAATATAATTAAGCAAAGAAAAGAACCAAGCAACTGGGCTTGGTTCAGGGGTAAGAGCGCTTGCTACACAAGTACATGGGTTCGAATCCCCGGCACCTGCAGAAAAAGGGGGCATGGGTGAACACACTTGTAAGCTCAATGCTGGCAGCAGTGGAACAGAGATAAGGTTGCCAGGGCTCACAGGTCGTCAGTGGAAAAACGATGAACTCCAGGTTCAGTAAGCCTGTCTCTAGAACAAGGCAGAAAGTGATACAGAAGGACACTGGATGTTCTCTTCTGACCTCTGGGTGTTCTCATGGGCATGTGCACACTATACACTACACAGACACACAGACACACACAGACACACACAGACACACACAGACACACACAGACACACACAGACACACACAGACACACACACACACACACACACACACACACACACACACCACAAAACACCACAAAACAAAAACCACTCAACAATTAAACCATGAAAAACAGGAAGGGACCTTGAGTGGACATCGCTGCTCGTGGGACCCTTTCCTCCTACTGGGCTGCCTTGTTCAGCCTTAATATGAAGGTTTATGCCTAGTCTTATTGTGTCTTGTTACGCTGCGTTAGGTTGACATCCCTGGGAGGCCTGTTCTTTTCTGAAGGGAAACAGAGGAGCAGTGGATCTGGGGGGAGGGAAAGCGGAGGGGGAAGGGAGGAATAGAGGGAGGAGAGACTGTGGTCGGGATGTATTGTGTGAGAGAAGAAATAAAAAAAAAAAAACAAAAAAAAAAAAAAAACAAATAACAAGCCGGGTGTGCACACCTTTAATCCCAGAACTCAGGAGGCAGAGGCAGGTGGATCTCTGTGAGTTCGAGGCCAGCCAGGTCTACAGTAGTAGTTCCAGGACAGGCTCCAAAGCTACAGAGAAACCCTGTCTAAAAAAAAAAAAAAGAAGCCAATGTAAAGTAGTTGTGATTCCAACTCTGCCACATTTCACCCACCACAAAGAAAAGGCAGACTTGTAGAGATATCATTAATTTGAGCAGCTGCCAGGGAGGTCAGGAGCAGATGGAGCACAGAGGACCCCAGGAGCAGGGGAACCCACTCTGCATGAAGCCAAAATGATGGACAACGTCCCCTCACACCACAGAACGTACAGGGCCAGGATGAACCCTGATGTCCCTCATGGATGCCCAGGAGGATAATGTTCATGGAGGTTCATTCAACATAACAAATGTGCCTGTGAGAAAGAGTGCTGATGGATGTACACACAGTAGGGGGAATCCAGGGCATCCAGGAGTACTGTATTCTGCACACAATTTAACTATGATCCCACCCATGACTGCTCTAAAAATAAAGTCTATTTCAGATAATAAATAAGTTTTAGGTCTATGTAAACCTGTACAGAGACAGCTGTCAGTGGGAAAAAGTTGAGCATCTTTGGCTGGACAATTTGTTAGTAAAACTGACTTGCACAATTTGTTCTTTGAAGCTTTTTCAGGTCATCTGAGAAGCAAGTACCTGAGCTGCTAACATGGGCAGTTAAGCCATCTGAGTCCAGATGAAGGAGCCAGAAGCCTCAACATTTCTGCCCAGAGCTAAGAGTATGAGAGATTTTTGGAAACAGGGTCTCACTATGCAGTCCTGGTTGGCACTAGACTCAAGATCCTCCTGCCTCAGTCTCCCCAGTGTTGGGATTATCACGATGTGCCACCACACCGAGTGGGGAGTGTAGTTGGAGGTTTCCTTTTCCGACTGCCTGGTCCCAAATAACCAACTCAGAGGCTGAATATGAATTATAAATGCTCGGCTGACAGCTCAGGCTTTTTACTAGCTAACTCTTATACTTAAATTAACCCATATTTCTATCTATGCTTTGCCATGTGGCTCATGTCTTGTTACCTCATTTTTACACATTCTGCTTTGTTAGGTATCTCCTGACTCTGCCCTTCTCCTTCCCATAATCCTTTAGTTTGGTCACCTTGCCTACATACACTTCTTGCTTAGCTACTGGCCAATCTTTTTTTTTTTTTTTTTTTTGAGACAGGGTTTTTCTGTGTAGTTTTGGAGCCTGTCCTGGAACTCACTCTATAGCCCAGGCTGGCCTCACCAATCATCATTTTATTAAACAAATTTGAGTGACAAATCTTTACAGTGTACAAGAGGATTGTTCCACAGTGGGGAAATTCACCATTTTAAACACTTGAGAGTCCTAGACTGTCTGCCACTAATTTGTGCACTTTAAAAATGCTGCTGGGTGGTGCTGGAGCAATGGATCAGTGCTTAAGAGCACTGGTTGCTCTTCCAGAGGACCTGGGTCCAATTCCCAGCACCCATATGGCAGCTCACCACTGTGTGTTACTCCAGGGGATCTGACACCCTCATATAGGCAGAGAGAGGCAGCTGTCTTAGTTTTAGGCCAGCCTGGCCTACAGAGCAAGTTCCAGGACAGCCAGAGCTACACAGAGAAACCCTGTCTCCATGCTCCCCCCCCAGAAAAAAAAGAAAAAGAAAAAGAAAAAAAATAGAAAATACTGGTCTAAGCTATTCATGGGGTAAGTCTATTTACAGCAGACAGCAGAAGACTGACAGGGAGATGTGGCTGGCAGATGAGTTGACAGGAGAGGATATATCTGAGCCATTAAAAGAGAGCTGAACTGTTAGTTTGCTCACTTGGAAGAAAAGAAACCTGGCTGGGGAGATGGTCCAGCTGGCAAAGTGTTGCCACACAAGCATGAGGTCCTGAGTTTGACCCCAAGCACACACGTATAAACAGCTAAGTGCAGTGTACATTGTAGTCCTGGTTCTGGGAAGGTGGACACAAGAGGATCTCTGAGGCTCGATGGCCAACCAGATTAAAGACTACTTGATAGGCTCTTGGCCAATGAGAGACCTTGTCTAACAAAAACAAAAACAAAAACAAAAAAAAAGTATGTGTGTGTGTATGGCAAGGGGGGTGGGGTGGTCCTGAGGATACAGCTCAGTCAGTAAAAGTGCTTGTTAGCATGCACAGGGCCCTGGGTTTGATCCCTAGTGCTGCATAAACCAGGTGTACAGGTACAATTCTGCAATCTCAGTACTTAGGGGATAGGCAGGGGGATCAGAGGTTCAAAAGCAGCCTGGACTACATGAGACTCAATAATAATAATA
Organism: Peromyscus leucopus; assembly: GCF_004664715.2. Lineage (NCBI taxonomy): Eukaryota > Metazoa > Chordata > Mammalia > Rodentia > Cricetidae > Peromyscus > Peromyscus leucopus. Next base: position 20,245,375 of record NC_051082.1, read on the forward strand.
ATAACAATGATAATAAATAGTAGCAACAACAGTTGATGATGATAATAATAATAAAATAATAATAATAATAACAACAATAATAATAATAATAATGAGGCTGGAAAGATGTCTAAACATCTAAGAGCACTTCCTGTCCTTCAAGAGGACTGGAGCTTTCAACCCAGCACCCACATTAGAGACTCACAACTGCCTGTAACTCCAACTCCGGGGACTCAGACGTCCTCTTCTGGCCTCCACAGGCACTGCATTCATGTGGCATGCACTCACATAGACACATACATGTAAAGTAAAATAAAAATGAATCTTTTGTTTGTTTTGTTTTTTGAGACAAGTTTTCTTTGTGGAACATCTCTGGCTGTCCTGGAACTTGATTTGTAGACCAGGCTGACTTTGAACTCACAGAGATCCTCCTGTGTCTGCCTCCCGGGTGCTGGGATTAAAGGCATGTGCCACAACCACTTGGCCTAAAAATGTTTTTATTTATTTATTTATTTATTTTGGTTTTTCGAAGCAGGGTTTCTTTGTGTAGCTTTGGAGTCTGTCCTGGAACTCTCTCTGTAGCCCAGGCTGGCCTCGAACTCACAGAGATCCGCCTGCCTCTGCCTTTGCCTCCTGAGTGCTGGGATTAAAGGTGTGCGCCACCACTGCCCGGCTTGAAAATAAAATTTTAAAAACAAACTGGGCCCAAAGAGATAGCTCCGAAGATACAGGTGACCGCTGTAGAGATGGACAATCTGAATTGGATCGCCGGGACCCACGTGGTGGGAGAAGAGAACTGGATCTGGGCAGTTGTCCTCTGACCTCCCCATTTATATTATGGCACAGTGCCTCCCCTGCTGCCCCCAAATAAATAAATGCAATAAAAACAAGCAAAGTGGACAGTCCCTGAAGACTGATGCCTGAGGTTGTCTTCTAGCCTACACACACACACACACACACACACACACACACACACACACACACACACACACTCATGAAAAGCACAGAGACTCAGAATAAACTTATGGCAAACACCTGAGAACTAGGCCATGCTATTTCTCAGTGTCTCTCTCTGGCAGCATGGCGCCTGTCACACATGCTTGGGTCAATAAAATTCACTGCATAGTTTTTGAAATGAGCCAATATAAAGAGTGCATTATAAAGTGGCATGTGGTAAACTCAGTGTGCAAACACAACTACCTATCCCAGAACACATCCCTCCACCCAAAGGAAGCTTCGTGAGTCCCTTCCTCCATCCCTCCCTCCTCCCAGCTTCTTTTCAAGACAGGATTTCTCTGTGTAGCTTTGCCCTGGAACTCACTTGGTAGCCCAGGCTGGCCTCGAACTCACAGAGATCCGCCTGGCTCTGTCGCCCGAGTGCTGGGATTAAAGGTGTGGGCCACCACTGCCCAGCATCCAGCTTCTTTTCAAGACAGGGTTTCTCTGTAGTTTTGGAGCCTGTCCTGGAACTCGCTCTGTAGACCAGGCTGGCCTCAAACTCCCGAGTGCTGGGATTAAAGGCGTGTGTCACCATCGCCTGGCTTCCTCCAGCTTCTTATCTCTTCTCTGGGACCTTCTGGTTCTAGAGGTTTTGTTACCAGAGAATACCCCAGTGGATGTCCTTGATCTGCTACTCTCCCTTGGTCACAATTCCAAGGCTTGTGTTATTTTTTTTTCCTTTCTTTTTATGGCGGAATACTATTCTGTTGTGTGGATAGACCATACCATGTTGTCCTCTCATCACCTGGTGGACGTTTCCGATCTGCAAACATTCACAGGAACTTTGTTTTTCCTTTTAACCTGTTTTAAATTCTTTAAGATATTTGGATAGGGATAAGATGGTTGGTTCTTATGGGAATTCCGTACCTAACTTATATATCTTATTTCATCAAAATTACACTTATGTATTTAATGTGTGTGTGTTTGTGTTTGTGTTTGTGTGTGTGTGTGTGTGTGCGTGTGCGTGTGCGTGTGTGTGTGTGTGTGTGTGTGTGTGTGTGTGTGTGTGAATGCATGTGGAGGTCAGAGGACAAGTTGCAGGAGTCGGTTCGTTCCTTCCACCACGTGAGTTGAACTTGCTGAGCCATCTTGCTGGCCCTTTCCCTTTCTCATTTATTATTATTAAAGGTTTATTTTTTTATTTTATGTATATGAATGTCTTATCTTCACATACGTCTGTGCGCCATGTGTGTGTCTGGTGTCAGAGGAGAGCAGAAGAGGGTGTAAGGATTTCTGAGAGCCAGAGTTACAATTAGGTGCTGGGAATCGAACCTGGGTACTCTGGAAGAGCAACAGGTGCCCTGAAATGCTCAGCCACTTCTCCAGCCCCATGAAGAAGAGGTTCATTTTGCCTCATGCTTTGAGGGTGCAGTCCGTCACGGTGGGGAAGGCGCAGGAGCATGAGGCGGCTGGTCACGTGGCATCCGTAGTCAGGAAGCAGAGAGAGATGAACTCTGGTGCTCAGTTTTCATTCAGTCGGAGATGCCAGGACCTGGGATGGGCGGTGCTGCCCACATTCGTGGTGGGTTTTCCTTCCTCAGTGAAACCTTTTTGCCTCCGTTGCGGACAGGCCCAGAGATGTATCTCCTAGGTGGTTCCAAATCCCATCAAGGGCACAGGGAGAGCGAACCCTCACAGTGAGTTATTTGAAGTAGAAGCTGCTCGGTTGGAGCCTCCGGCTCATCCTCCATTATCGGGAAGCCCCATTCCTGTCTCTTTCTCTCTTTCCAAACCCCACCCACTCAGCGAGCCTCTGAACAAAGGAAAGGCACCAGAAAGCCCAGTTCTGTATTTTTGGTGGCTTTTGCAGCTTCCTCCCCTGAAGTTGCCAGGCCCCAAGTCCCCACGTAAGCGCTCAACTTTTTTGACCATACTTCAGGACAAACCCAGTTTGTGAAGGACACATCATCACCCCTCACCTTCAGTCTATAAAACTTTCCCACCCTGGCTCGGTGCAAGACTTCTCTGGCCTCGATCTCTGGGACCACAGAACCTGCCTGGAAGTTGCTTTGTTCAATCTACCTGTTACACGTTTTCAATTCGGTTTGATCTGGCTTACTGCGTCGGGGGAGAGACCTATTGGGGGGAGCAGGAAACCTATTAGAAGCTGTTTTCATTTAAAGTCCAGCTAATTTTTTGTCTTTGAGGGTTCAAGCCTTCCTGTGTTTTTTTTTTTTTTTTTTTTTTTTTTGTCTTTTTGTTGTTGTTCTAGAGGATTTTGGACTTTATACAGCCCCTCGGTGATAAATTTTGTATTAAACCTACACAGGGTCAAGTGCAAGAGTCCTTTTTTTCGTGTAGATAGCCCGCCAATCGATTTGTTGAAAATAAGTTCTTTTGTGCGTTGTATTACCTTGACATCTTGCCAAAAATCCACTGACAGAACACCTGCAGGTCACTGTCGGACTCGTCAAGTCTGTGCTGATGCTCTCCAGGTGACCTGACGCCGTCACCCCGGTGTCTCTGATTTATGTGGCTTATTCCTTGGTGTTTGAGAAGCGAAATGTTCCAGTTTCTCTTCTGTGAATCTTCTGATTCAGGTCTCTGTCCTTGTGGCTGCCTTTATTTAACGTTAGTGACCCCCGTGCTGCAAACACAGCCTCACCATGTGCTGGAACTTTGGCATACGGGGGTGTGGGGCAGAGACATTCAGTCTTCCACAGCTTGCTGGTTCCAGCACCCCAGCTTCTTCCCAGCCTCCTCCACCTCCCCCTGACAACACTCTTCTGGGCAACACCTGATATTGTTCAGCAGCTCTTCTGGGTTTTTTTTTGTTTTGTTTTGTTTTTGTTTTTCAAGACAGGGTTTCTCTGTGTAGTTTTGCGCCTTTCCTGGAACTCACTTGGTAGCCCAGGCTGGCCTCGAACTCACAGAGATCCGCCTGGCTCTGCCTCCCGAGTGCTGGGACTAAAGGTGTGCGCCACCACTGCCTGGCTCAGCAGCTCTTCTGATGTGGGTCAGAAAGTGGCATCGAATTCTAGGCAATCCCCACATTTAACTCCCACTTCAAAGGCAGTGTGTGTGTGTGTGTGGGGGGGGGTCAGAGGACTCGGCTGAATTGCATCAGCCAAGTCCAGAATTCAGGAAGCACAAGAGAACAGCCTGGAGCAAAACAAGGAAGGATGAGGGAGCTTTAGAGCTCACACACTTGAAAGCTGTGCAGAGCATCCTGGCCTTAACAAACTAAGGGAAATATTTGCCACATAGTTTTAGAAAAATGGGCTTCTGACTAATGATTCTCAGGATTTACGCTCTTCTGTGTGATAGATTTTTGAAGTCTACTTTTCTTAAGTATGAACAGTCAAGTAAGAAATGTGTTTATTCCCTCATCCATCTTTCCTGACAGCTTTCATGGTCATAGATGATTGATAGATCCAGTACTTCCATCCCGACGGCACGGTGGTAATTTCTTGATTCTATGGTTCGGTTCTTGAGCTTGTTAACTGTGACTCTTCTGAAGAATAGGTTCCTTCATTAACTGCTTGATAACCCTGACACAAACCCATATAGGACAGGCATAGTTAATACCCGTACTTTCTTACCAACAGTGATGGATAATCTGCACTGTCAGTTTGACCAGATTTAGAGTCACCTTGACCAGATTTGGAGTCACCTAGGAGACACACCTCTGTGTGTGTCTGTGAGGGTGTCTCTAGAGAGGTTTAACTGGGGAGGTACGGTCACCTGGGATGTAGTTGGCATCATCCCACAGATTGGACTGAATAAAAAGGAGAAAGTGAGCTGAACATCAGCATCATCTCCCTCTGCTTCCTGTATCCTGTGGATACAATGCAGTCAGGTACCTCTTGTTTCTACCAACATGCCTTTGCCACCATGATGGACTATATGCTCGACCATGACTAAATCCCCCACTTTCCTTAAGTTGCCTTTGTTAGTATTTTGTCACCGCAATGAGAAGCCACTAATATATCAACTTTGAGAAGAATGACTTGGTACTCAGCTTCCAGGACAACCAGTGAACGTTTTCCATTGTGGCATCATTAGAGGCGTAGAGATTCTTGTATCTTGGTTGTGTTTCAATATAGTAAAGTCATAATTTTCTTCTTCCATGGCCGAAGGCTCTCTCTTGGGCCATTGGGGACCCATCAAATTGGTTTCTATGTCATTTTGCTCTGGCCTTTTCCCCCTTTAATATATTTCTTCCTTCCAGGCATGACAGACCATCATCTCCGTCTCTGGCTCCAGATCTCATTAGAGACTTCTGCAGTTGGTGTCAGTTTAGATGGAGGAGGAAGCCTGTGGGGCTAGGGGTGTTTGTTCCTGGTCTGCCATTGCCACCAGCCTGCTTGAGTGACAGATAGAAGAAGCAGGTATTGTTTTCTGAAAGGGAAAATTAATCCTCAATTTCCAACTGAAAAATTAAGAATGCACAGGTTTTACCTAATGTTTCTGAGGCTGTATTTACGTCTTTGCGTTTTTTTCCCCCACATTTGTTACTTTGTGTGTCTGTGATGTGTGTGCATGTGTGTGGGTGCACATGTGAAGGGGACAACTGTAGGAGTCAGTTCTTTCCTTCCACCAATCAGAGGAAGAAGAGAAGGGGAGAAAGGGAAATGTAAACACATACATTGGTGCCTATGTGAGTAGAGAATATATGCATATCACCTGTCTCCCCTTCCTCTCTTCTTTCCTTTCCTTTTCTTTTCTTTTCTTTTTCTTTTTTTTTTTTCTGAGACAGGGTTTCTCTGTGTATTTTTGGTGCCTGTCCTGGATCTCACTCTGTAGCCCAGGCTGGCCTCGAACTCACAGAGATCCGCCTGCCTCTGCCTTTGCCTTCCGAGTGCTGGGATTAAAGGCGTGCGCCACAACCGCCCAGCTCTTCCTTCCTTCCTTCCTTCCTTCCTTCCTTCCTTCCTTCCTTCCTTCCTTCCTTCCTTTCTTTTTTGGTTTTTTGAGACAGGTTTTCTCTTTGTAGCCCTGGCTGTCCTGAACTCTCTCTGTAGACCAGGCTGTCCTCGAACTCACAGAGATCCACCTGCCTCTGCCTCCTGAGTGCTGGGATTAAAGGCGAGCACCATCACTGCCTGGCTATATCTCCTGTTTCTTAAAAGGTAGACATCACCCTGTACATTTCTTGAGACAGTCCATCTTTGACACACCACGGTCATCTGAGAACCTTGGAACTAATTTGCATAGCCTCCTAGGGGAACATTTTATATGTAACACTGCAGGACTCTACATGAATGGGGGCTATTTCCAGGATTCGGTGGTAAGGGTCTAGGGGGTATGTAGCATTTCTACCTGTTGATCTAATTTCTCTTTGATTAAAAACTCCAAGTGAGAGCCGGGCAGTGGTGGCGCACGCCTTTAATCCCAGCACTCGGGAGGCAGAGCCAGGAGGATCTCTGTGAGTTCGAGGCCAGCCTGGGCTACAGAGTGAGTTCCAGGAGAGGCACCAAAACTACACAGAGAAACCCTGTCTTGAAAAACAAAACAAAACAAAACAAAAACCCTCCAAGTGTATGAGTGTATGCTGGGGGCAAGAATTCAAAGGGCTGAGGCCTGTCTATAGCCATATTACCCTGAATGTGCCCAATCTCATCAAAGGCTAAGGCCTACTTAGTTTTGGTAATCACTTCCCAATTCCTCCATTTAGGGTCCTGCCAACTTTCATTCTCATCAGCAATGCATTCCATTTGGGTTATAACAGGTTTAAAAAATGCACATACAATTCTAGCCAGTCCTGATGGCTCAGGGCTTTAATCTCAGTGGTTGAGAAGCCGAGGCAGGAGGACCACTGTGAGTTTGAGATAGGCATGGGCTAAATGGCAAGTTCCAGGTCAACCCAGGCTACTGAATGAGAGCTGGCTCGACACAACACAACACACACACACACACACACACACACACACACACACACTTGAAGCATTTCCGTTACGTATGCTTTCTTGAAGAATGGGGTGGGAAGCTATGACACTATCCCTCCTACCCCCTGTGATTGGAACAGTTCTCTGGGCAGCTGTCCCGCCTCCAGGTCATAGTGGCTGCTGCTCATGCGCACTAGGCAGGCCAGGCCTTGACTCCTCACAGGCACTGGAATCTAGAATCTGCCTGAAGGCGTACACTGTGCTTTCAGACATGCGTGGTTAGTGAGTGAGACAGAACAGGCCTCTGCTCCGAGTGTGCTTGTGTTTGACAGAGGGTGAGTGTGTGTTTGACTATGAGTGTGAATCCCTCTGAGTGCCAACCTGTGTGTAAATGTGCACATGTGTATATGCCAAGGGCTCAGCATGGCTTACAAAGTCCTTCCGTAATCTAGGAACCAACCTCCTATTTCATGTGTAATTCTCCAGGACTTTTATATTTATTACTGTTTTCAAAATATTTATTTTATATGCGTGTATATGCATCTGAGTGTTTGTATGTCCATCATGTGCATGCAGTACCAGAAAGGGGTGTCAACACTTTTTTTTTTTTTTTTTTGAGACAAGGTCATACTATGTAACCCTGGCTGGCCTGGAGTTTGCTATGTAGGCCAGGCTGGCCTGCCTCCTGAATGCCACCATTCCAGGCTAGCGAGTATTCTCAAGCACTGGGCCATCTCTCTTTTCTTTCACTTACTTCAGCAGTGAGGTGATGGGAGAGCTCTGCCTCAGGAAGCCCTTCATCTTAACCTTGTTCAGGGGCCACTAGAGAGGGAAGGTATTTTCTCAGGGTGTGTGTTTTCCGTTTTCCTGTGCACACCGAGTCTCCGTCTGATGAGGGTAGACTTAGTAGAAGGTTGCAGCGGCCATCCCAGCCCTACGGTGTGGTGAGAGATACAGATTTTTCTGTTTGTCCTCCTTTTAACAGGAAATCAGCCAATATTTGGTAATAGTCAAGGCTAACAAAATTCCAGTGTGAAGAGCTCGCCAGCGTGTCACAGGAGTGCCTCGTTAAGTGAGGATAATTGGGATTAGGAATAGTCACTTGAGTCTGCTTAAACAAGGACGGGCATCTCAGAGTGGAGATGTGACAAGTTTTGTATCGAATGCCATCGAGCTACTAGCTGAACTGATGTGCAGATTCCTGGAACCAACCCAAAGCGAACTGCGTGAATCTGGGAGGCTGGTCCCTCGTTCGGAAGAGCTACAGCTTCTTCTTCAACATACACTTGATTTTCCCAGCACCATCATCAGAAGAGATTCGAGTAGAAATATTTGCAAGCCTCATCAGTCTCCCGGAGGGCCTTCCAAGTGTCTGAAGTGCTCGAATTAGTCTCTGTTCACCGATTATGAGCGATGCTTTCCATCTCCAGTTGCCGCTGGTCTCGTTCCGTGGACCTCGGCTTCTTGATGGCTCTAAGATGGGTCTGGGATAGCTCTCTGGCATGGCTTTCCACCCCAGTTATCAAACATTGCTGCTTTTCTGGGGTTTGCAAGGTCTCTGCTCTTTTCAGTTCGGTCAAGAGGAGTAAGCTCTGAAATGCCTAACTATGGTTTGGGTGGGACAGGTATAAGGAGCAGGGGCGACTTGGAGGGATGTTACCAGTCCTCTTATTGACTCTTGGAGATTTTTGCCTCCTGTTGTAGCCCCAGTAAGAAATATTCACTGCCCTTGCCCTGCCCATTTGCTGCTGGGGATTAAACCTGGGGCCTTGTGTGTGTGCACTAGGTAATAAGCACATTACCACTGTGGTCCACATCCAGCCCTTTGCTCTTGCTTTTGGTTCTTGGTCTGGGGATGTAGGTCACTCCTAAGGCACATGGATAGCCTGTGAGATCTTAGGCTAGTATCCTCAGAACCACAGAGGTGGGGAAGGGGAAAGAATGAAAAGAAAAAGGAAGAGGAGGGAGAACCTGGTGATGGTGGCGCACGCCTTTAATGCCAGTACTCAGGAGGCAGAGGCAGGTGGATCTCTGTGAGTTCAAGTTTAAGGCCAGCCTGGTCTACCTAGCAAGTTCCAGGACAGCTAGAGCTACATAGTGAGACCCTGTCTTAAAAAAAAGAAAAAGAAAAGATGATTAGAGCATACTAATCACGTGAGTCGGCCATAGCCTCTCAGCCAGGACACTCTGGGCCATCATCCATCTGTCCCCTTGAGTCTCTCTTGCACTGAGATCCAGCACCGTGCTATGAAAGATGGGCCAGTAATGTTAACAGACACACACACTGAAAGAGTCTCCAATGTGGGGCTGGTGCCATGGCACACTGGGTAAAAGCACTTGCTGTACGGCATTAGGACTCAAGTTCGAATCCCTGGAACCCACACAAAGGGTATGGCCTGGGTCTGTGACCTCAATATTTTTCAGAGCAGAGACACGGAATAGTTGGGATTACTGGCTGACAGCCTCGCTCCAGGGTCACTGAGAGACCCTGTTGCAAGGGAATAAGGTGGACAGTGATAAAGCAGGACACTCAGGGTCCTCTGGCACACGGGCATGTGCACACACACACACACATACACACACACACACACACACACACACACTCACACACACACCCCTACAGATACATACATCCAAGTGTATATAACACATATATACATACATGCATGTATAACACACATGTGCATGTAGCATACACACATATACAATACACACACATATTTAACATACATGTGGGTATGACATGTATGTGCATATAGCATACACACTCATACACAAACATGTAGTCTCCAGTGTGTAGTCTGTTTCAAAGGGTTCTCATTCTTTCTCCCTTTTTTTTTTTTTTTTGGTTTTTTGAGATAGGGTTTCTCTGTAGCTTTGGAGCCTGTCCTGGATCTCGCTCTGTAGACCAGGCTGGCCTCAAACTCACAGAGATCTGCCTGGCTCTGCCTCCCAAGTGCTGAGATTAAAGGCGTGCGCCACCGCCACCTGGCTCTCCCTTGTTTTTATTAGCATATTTAATTTAATTTTTTTTCTTTGTTTTTCCGAGACAGGGTTTCTCCGTGTAGCTTTGGTGTCTGCCCTGGAACTCACTCTGTAGACAAGGCTGGCCTCAAATTCACAGAGATCCACCTGCCTCTGCTTCCCAAATGCTGGCCTTAAAGGCCTGTGCCACCACTGCCCAGCAGCATATTTAATTTAATTGCATAAAATGATAGCTTTCATGACATTCTCACAGGGGGACATAGTATATGTTGAACATACTCAAACCCCACGACCTGATTGTCGGCTCTCTTTCTTTGCTTCATAGAATGGAAATATCTGATATGGACTGTTAAGGGTTTTCCTCCATTTTACCAGCCCCCCATCCTCCCACCCCCACCCCCAGTCCTTCCCCTCTCTGCTTCCCCTCCTCCTTTGCAGTTCTGGGCATTGCATGCATGCTAGGCAAGCATTCCACCACTGATTTACACACCCCCCCCCACACCCCCACACCCCGCCGCCCGCCTCCCCCGCAAGTTCTGATTAGGGTTTTTTGTTTTGTTTTGTTTTGTTTTTTTTCTGCCATAAAATTCAAGCAAACAACACAACAGCAATGGGGTGGACCAGGATGTGAGGCACACTGAAACACGGTAGATATAAAACACTGATCGTTGTACAATGAGGTGGGGCCTGCGGAGATGGCTCAGTGGGTAAAGCCCTTGCCTCACAACCAGGAGGGCCTGAGTTCGATGCCAGACAGGATAGGTTGATCTGGTCTGTAATTCCCTTCTTATGGTAAGATGGGAGGTGGAGACATGTGTGCACGGATCAGCTCGCCCACTGTGCTGGGTGGAAAACAGCAAAGGGACTCTCTCTCTCTCTCTCTCTCTCTTTTTTCCGAGACAGGGTTTCTCTGTGTAGCTTTGGTGCCTGTCCTGGATCTCGATCTGTAGACCAGGCTGGCCTTGAACTCACAGAGATCTGCCTGGCTCTGCCTCCTGATTGCTGGGATTAAAGGCGTGCGCCACCACTGCCTAATGAGACCCTCTTTTTAACAAGGTAGAATTTGAGGACTGGCACCCAAGGTTGTCTTCTGACCTCCACACTCACATCTCCACGCTCACGTAAGAACAAACGCACGCATCGCACATGCATATGTGTCTCTCACACAGACAAGCACACACACAAGATTAGAAGAGAAGAAGGAAGAAGGAAAATGAGATGGACCCCTACAGTGCTTTAAGATTCTAACAGTGGCTAACCCCAGTTCTTCATGGAAGGCATGCATTACTGATATGTATTGGTGGGTGTGCTGGTTTGAAAGAAAAGGCCCCCCAAAAGGAGTGGCACAATTAGGAGGTGTGGTTTTGTTGGAGGAAGTGTGTCACTGTGGAGGCGGGCTTTGAGGGCTCATATATGCTCAAGCCACGCCCAGTGAGTCAGACCACTTCCTGTTCCCTGTAAGTCAAGATATAAGGACTCTCAGCTACTTCTCCAGCACCATGTCTCCCTGCACGGCACCATATCCCACCGTGTTGATAATGAACTAGACCTCTGAAAATATAAGCCACCCCAATCCAATGTTTCTCATTTATAAGAGTTGCTGTGGTTGTGGTGTCTCTTCACAGCAATAAAAACCCTAACTAAAATGGTGGGGAAGCTAGTAAAAGACAATATATGTGATTAAAAACAACTAGTTTCAGCTGGGCTTGGTGGTGTGCGTCTGTAGTCCAGGCATTTGGGAGGTAGAAACAGGAAGATAAAGACTTCAAGCCCAGCAGCTGTCATATATTGGTTCCGAGACGCCCCCAAACTGACCAACTAACCATATTCGTTTTTTATGGCATATGTACCGGCCACAATGTCAAATGCTTTACCATTATCTCATTTAACCCCGGATAAAACTACTATGTATATTAACGTGTACGTATTATCGGTTTCTCAGTTGTAGAGTTTTAGCGGGTAGATTCTGAGCCCTTTGCCCAGTGTCTACTCAGCACAGTCAGTGCCAGGGCAGTAAATATTAACCGAGGTGTCTGCCGGCTTTTCCTCCACAATCAGCGTCTTGACTTGCCCAGGATCTCTGCCCAGTTCACACTAAATGATTTTGGACAAAGGTGATGTGAGGACTCAGCATCGAGACGACATTTTACATACAGCCAGGCAGATTGAAAACCAAGTGGAATTCCTCAGCCTGAATCCTTCCATCTGTGAGCATCGATCTGTTGAGTCGCCGAGCATCCTGTTGCTACGGTTACCTTAAGGCAGCCATCAGGATAGGATAAAGAGGAATGCTGCAACTCATCACCCCCCTCCTGTTGGAATGTGGAGCCCTGGGCACAGTGACACCAATTCTTTAGATTTCTCGAAAAAAAAAAAAAAATCAGAACACATTTTTTTTTTTTTTTTTTTTTTTTTTTTTTTTTAAATAAAAAAAGGGCCGTGGTACTAAAAAATGATGAACAGTGTTCCCTATTCCCAGATCAAACAGAAAAAAGCTTTTCTCCTGGGTCATTTTGTTGACTAATGCTATTTTTTTTTTAAAGGAGTAGTCTAACTATGTGGCTCTGACTGGCCTGGAACTTGCTGTGTAGACCAAATTAACCTCAAACTCACAGATATTCACCTGCTCTACCTTCTGGGTGCTGAGACTAAAGGCCTGTACCACCACGGTGTCCAGCTAACCCTGGTTTATAGGATACAATTTTAATGCCTTTTAAAAAAAGATTTATTTATTTATTTAATGTATGAGTGCTCTATCTGCATGTACAACTTTATGCCAGAAGAGGGCCTCAGATCCCCATTGTAGATGGTTGTGAGCCACTAGGTGGGTGCTGGGAATTGAACTCAGGACCTCTGGAAGAACAGTCAGTGCTCTTAACCACTGAGCCATCTCTCCAGCCCTGCCCCCCCCCCATTTTAATGCTTTCATTATGCTATTTTAAACACAGAAAAGTGAGGGATAGCACCCTCTCCATCAGAATCATTTTGTGCTGACAATGGTGGATGTGTTGATAAAGTTCTCATTTTTACCGAGGGTTGTCTATTAGGACTGTAGTTGTCTAAGAACAGTGCCTAAACCTTGAAACTATACCCCAGAAATAAAGACCATGGTTTTTGTTTTTTTTGTTTTTTTTCCTTCTCGGGAGAGTTAGGAAGTCTGGGGGGTTGGTTTTTTTTTTTTTTTTTTTGGTTTTTCGAGACAGGGTTTATCTGTGTAGCTTTGTGCCTTTCCTGGAACTCACTTAGTAGCCCAGGCTGGCCTCGAACTCACAGAGATCCGCCTGGCTCTGCCCCCCCACATGGTAGGATTAAAGGCATGCACCACTACTGCCTAGATAGAATGTTCTTAAGAAAGCAAAATAAATAAATAAATGAAAATACAGGCTAAGATAAAAATGCGGTTGAATTCTTGAATCCCATTGCTCCTACTATAACTAAAACATTAAGATGTTTTCAATAAGGAAAAAAAAATCTCTTTCTTACAGACGATAACCATTCTTCTCCAGTTTTTGTTTTCCTTCTGTTGAAAGAGGGCTAAATGTTTTCCTTCTACAACATAAAAATCTGTTCATTTGTTTTTTTTTTTTTTAAACGACATTTTTATTGATTGGGATTTTTATTGTGCTTATTTGTTTACATATTGTTGGCTCTCTCTCTCTACCATGTTGGTCCCAGGGACGGGAGACAAATTGTCAGGCTTGGCGGTAAGTCCCACCACGCTGTCTCACTGGCCCTTTATTGGAACAATTAAAAATAAATAAAACAAAAAAAATGACTGGTTTTAGTTAGACAAGTGTGGATGGCAATAATAAAAACCGTAGATGCAGCACGCAAATGTGCCTTGGGCCGGGAGCCTCACATTCATAGGGGTTGCTCATCATAGGTAATGTAATTCTCAACACTTTTGGAAAGTATTCCCCCCCCCCATCCCAATCCTCTGCCCATCTATGTAACCATTGGCAACAGCCTGCTGGGTTTTCCTTCCGTAGTGTGGTCCTCTGTCCTGCTGTGTGCGCCTGAATGGAGTGAGGTTTTAACACTTTGAATTGTTTGAACAAGGGATGCTTAGACACTCAAATGGCCCCAAGCAGGAGTGCTGGAGGCACCTGGCTGGGCATCATCTCTCTCACCGCCGCAGCTCCGGGTCTGTTTTTATTTCTCCTGTGTCCTGCCATGATTTGAATATGCAGAAACCAATGATTAGGATATAGGTCCTTACATTCTCTCTACTCAAAGACACTATTGGTGTCTGGCTTTTTTTCCCCCCCACACGCAACACAGAGTCTCTGGGAGAATGCTCCACATTATGTATATTGAGCCGGCTCTCTCCCTGGGTTGTCGATAATGTTTTGTTATTAAGAACACAGCTGCAGACATAACCCGGGCGTGCGTGCTTGTCATTCGCCACGTGTGTGCACACTTCTCATCAGCACGGTAGTTCCCAGGAGGAGCATCACTGGGTCCCTGCTGTTCTGCTCTGTTAGCTGTTTGTTACCTAATCGCCTTTCCAAGCCCTAGACCTTCTCCCGAAGTCCCGAAGAACTGAGGTTTCCGAATCTTGTCCTTCTGACCGGGTGTCTTGGTAACTCAGCATGGTTTGAATTTTTGCATCTTCGTGCGATGTGAGTGGTTGCCTCTTTATCCACGCTGGGTGCCAGACCTTTCTTTGTGGCTTCCTGCTTCTGTCCCCTACTACTTTCCCTGAAAGCTCCATTTCATTTTTCATTAATTTTTAGTAACCGTTTATTGTGGAAAATACTGTTGATAGAGTGTTGGTGGTATTTTCTTCCCATTCTCACTGTGTAGCCCTGGCTAGCCTGGAACTTTAAGTACACCAGGCTAGTCTAGAGGGTTGGAAATATTCCTTATCCCCCCTTTCCTGTCTCACTAAGTAGCCCTGGCTGTCCTGGAACTAGCTCTGTAGACTAGGCTAGTCTTGAATTCACAGAGATCCACCTGCCTCTGCTTCCCAAGTGCCGGGATAAAAGGCATGAGCCGCTATACCCAGCTTGGTTTTTGCATTCTAAAACATAGCCAAATTTATCGATTTTTTACTTTTTTAACAAATTAACATATGATTTATTTGTTTTTATGTGTATGAGTGTTTGCATGCTTGTATGCGTACCACATTAGCACAGTACCTTCAGAGGCCAGAACAGGGAACTGGTTTCCTTGAAACTGGGGTAATAGGTGGTTGTGAGCAGCCACATGTGTGCTGGAAACTGAATTCAGGTCCTCTACAAGAGCAGTGGTGCTTTAACCACTGAGCCATCTCTTTAGGCCCCAAATTTATCAATTTAAAAAAAAAATGGTTTCTGGATTTTGAGCCAGAAGTAGTAAGATGATTTTCCCTTTCATGGTGATAACATTTGTCTACTGACTTGGCAATTGCAGGTTTTAGTACTTATGTTTTTTGTTATTGAGCCTGATTCCCATGCAAGTGTCGAAGGCATTGTTCTGTGTGATTTTTTTTTTTTTTTTTTGATTTTTTCGAGACAGGGTTTCTCTGTGTAGCTTTGCACCTTTCCTGGGACTCACTTGGTAGCCCAGGCTGGCCTCGAACTCACAGAGATCCGCCTGCCTCTGCCTCCCGAGTGCTGGGATTAAAGGCGTGCGCCACCACCGCCCGGCTTTTTTTTTTTTTTTCTGTGTGATTTTATTACCCTTGTAATATGCATAAATCACAGTCACTGAAGATGCTCCAAATTCTGAGATGCCCCCTTGCCTCTCGTCTTAATTATTGTTTATGTTGTTGTGGTAAATGCCCTGACAAAAACAACCTACGAGTTTATTCTGGCTCACGGTTTGAGGGTGCACAGTCCATCACAGTGGAAGACATGGCCGCGGAACGTGAGGTGGCTGGTCCTGTGGCATCCACAGTCAGGAAGCAGAGAGAGAGATGATGGATGCTGGTGCTCAGCTCGCTTTCTCCTCTGTACTCAGTCTGGGACCCCAGCCCATGGGATGGTGCTGCCCACTTACAGGGAGTGTCTTCCCACTTCAATGAACCTAATCAAGATAATCCCTCATAGCTGCACCTGGAAGCCTGTCTCCTAGGGGACTCTGTTTTCAATCAATGTTAGCCATCACAGCTCTGCAGTAGCCAGACATCTGGACTCATGCTGTACTTATTTTGCAGTCACAGTGGCTACTTATGTATCAGTGCCACAGGGTTTTAATGGCTGTGGCTTTAGGACTCCTCTCTCTGACTGTCTATATTTGCCCATCTCTGTAGATCTTCTTTTATGGTCCCCAATAAGATACCATTAAACTCCGTTGTATACTTTTATTTAAATACCATTTGGCTCCCATCACTTTTGACAAATGGGATATTTTCTTCCCTTTATATTAGCTCTTTAGGGCCTAATACACAGAAAATAACTTAGAAGATTCATCATCAATCTGTCTGCCTTAAAACACTGCTTTATTTACTTGTTCCATTAATTTATTTTACTAGTTTTTTTTTTTATTTTTGGAGGGTATGCAGCCATATTCAGAAAAAAGAAGCTTTACTATCCCATCCCAGATGTTTATAGTGAGGCTTTTATTTATAAATCTACAGAGACTCCTAGTCCACATGGAGCGATAATGCTACTTGTGGATGCCAATGTCTCTTCCCGGCTTTTAATGGAAAAAGCAATGGTGTTTGTTGCCCTGAGGATCTCTGTGCTTGCTTTCTGTTGAATGGTTTTTAACCCACCCCATTTATTTAGAGAGATAGGATTAGAATGGTCACCAATTTTTTCTTTTAGCTGATTGACACACACACAATACAGATATGTCATATCTGTATATATATATAATGTATATATATGTATATATATACATACATACATACATACATACATACACACACATAAAATAAAAAAGAAATCTTAAAAAAAGGAGAGGGCTTTCTTTTCCTCTTTCTTTCTTATCCTCTTCTTCCCCACCTTGCCTTCTCACTTCGTGGGATCATCGAACCCCAGGTTTCATATATGCTATGCACATACTCTACCCCCCAGCCCCACTCTATATTTTATGTCTGAAGCTATTAACAAATTTATGTCCTGACTTCAATCTGGACCCAAAGGACTTGCTCTGAGTGGTCTTGAAATACTGGGGACACCCCAGTGGGAAGCGAAGATCTGAATGGAAAGTATTTTTAGAGAAGGAAATTGGCTGGCTGCCTTGTGACCTTTTCAAACAGATGCGGAAATCCCCCTGCCTCTGAAGTTCAGATGCCGCCCTCAGACTTTGGCTTCCAGAGATCGACGACAGAGAAAAGAGCATGCTGCTCACCGTGCCCCTCAATGCTGCTTCCCTTTCTCCTCTGAAAGAGCTCTGAGTCTCGAAATACACTGAATGCACTCCGGGCTTCTTCTCAGTGTTTGAAACCCCCACGTTGGACCTTTCTTCAGCAGGCCTTTAAGCGACAATAGACACCAGACAGACAAGTGCGATTCTCCTTTTTCAAACCCTAAGGGCTCTCCAAGGCAGGAGTAGACTTGTGCGTCTGTGGTGAAGTCTCATAGGGCGACAGCCTCGACAGAAAGGTCGTGTGTAAGCGGGGGACTGCAAGCTGAGAGGGAAGTTCCTGTACGACTGCGACGATCTGCCCGAGCAGGTGACAGCATTAGACTTTGCAGCAGGCCAAGCCACCTGACTGACCACTCCCCGTGGCGGCCGATGGCTCCTGGGACCCAGTGTAAATATCTTGCCACCACATCTCCATTCTTCTTATTCTGCGACTCTGAATTGCTCCAGCCTTGCCGTTCTGCTTATGCTTGGACATACCACACTCGCAGTGTTCCTGGGAGGACAGGCTGCCATCTCCTCCAGGTTTTCGAGCTGTTCCTCCTCCTTCTTATCACCCAGATCTCTTCCCAACACCTCCTCTTCAGCCTTGAAAACACCTCTTCCAAGGGTTCTTCTGCCTGGCAACAGATTTTCCCAAACGGGAAGAGGGTGGTGGAGCACATATATAATTCACAGGATATTCACGGGCATGTATCACCCCCATAGATGGGGCACCTCTAGGATAGGGCAGCCAGCTCATTGTAAAAGCACCAAGAACAGGGGCTGAAGACATGGCTCAGTAGTTAAGCTGCGTATTGCTGTTACATCCTGCTCTTACAGAGGACTGGTTCCCAGCACTCACACTGGACAACTCATAACTGCCTGAAACTACAGCTCCAAGGAATCCGACCCCCTCTTCCAGACTCTGCTGGCATCTGCATTCATGTGCATAAACACAGACACACGCACACAATCAAAGATAATTTTAGAAATTCCTGGAACAGCATCTCATCGAAGCCATCTGTAATTTCCAGTGTCGTGATGTGCCGCCCCAAAAAGTGGCATTTCTTAGTCCTTTTGGGCTTGCCAAACAAATTTCCATGACCTGGGTAGTAGATTAATGGGAAAGATGTATTTTCCATGGCTCTAGAGGGTGAAAAGTCCAAGATCAAGGACCCAATTGAGCTGATGTCTGGTGAGGGCCCATTCCAGATTCTCCAATGACAGGACGAGCTGAGGGAGCACTCCAAAGCCTCCATCAGAAGACATAGTACCAGCCACAGGGATGCCATCACATGACTACTGTCCTCCCAAAGACCTCACTTCCTGATCCCATCCCACTAGGGATCTGTTTCAATATGAGTGGGGATGGACACAGCTCTTCTGACCACAGCATGGAGGTTTCCTGTGGGTTGATGGATGCTCATGGCTTATTGGTTTTGGTATTAACCATGATGTCAATTCTCTTCAAACTGACCTACAAATGCAATGAATCCAGAGGGGAAAAAAATCACAGCAGATTGTGAAGAAACAAACAAGATATTGTAAAAAAAAAAAAAAATTAGTCTAGAGGCACAAAAGACCTAGAAGAGATGAGAGAAGTTTGAGGAAGATCACCAGAGCCCAAGGAAGGCCATGAGCAAGATGACTACAGATTTATACCCTGGGGATCCAGCTTGGACGAGCATAAGCCTGTCCTGTAACATTTGTGGAAGGGTCCCCATGGTGTCTCTCTGCTTTGACTGTCCTGGTGTCATTTACACAGCGGTTTCTGGGGTTGGGAGAGGCTGGTGTCTGATGGGAAAGATCATGGCCATGGGGATGACTGGAGGAGTGTTTGGAGCATCTCAAACGTTTTCCGCATGGGTCCAGAAACTGCAGAAGAGTCAGCAGGTTTCCTACAGGCCCACCCCCATACTCCCCAGCTCAGACACTGTCTTCCCTTAAATGGTAAAGGACAATTAACATAAAATCCCCATCCTAACCACTTGCAACATGAAATTCAGTGGGATTAGAACATTCAGGATGTAAGGTAGCCATCATCATCATCGTCATCCTCATCTACTTCTTCAGCCTCATCACCTGGTGTTGGCTGTTTGTTACTGTAACAAACTCCCAAGAGAAGCAGCTTAAAAAGAGGAAATGTGGAGCTGGGTGGTGGCGGCACCCGCCTTTAATCCCAGCACTCGGGAGGTAGAGCCAGGTGGATCTCTGTGAGTTCGAGGCCAGCCTGGTCTACAGAGTGAGATCCAGGACAGGCACCAAAACTACACAGAGAAACCCTGTCTTTAAAAAAACAAACAACAACAAAACAAAAACAAAAACAAACAAACAAAACACAACACACACACACAAACACACACACACACAAACACACACAAACCAAACCAAACCAAAACAAAAAAACCCGAAAGGAAATGTTTGTTTCAGCTTATGGATTCAGCTCACGGTTGTGTGGCTCTCATTGTTTAGGCCCATGGCCAGCAGAATATCTTGGAGGGAGCAGGTGGTAGATAGAGGCAGTGTCTGTGCCCCTGAGAGCAGAGGCCAGCAGAGGCCAGAAGAGGGCGCTGTATTCCCTGAAGCTGGAGTTACAGGCAGTCGTGAGTCACCTCATGGCATCTGGTTGCAGAGAGACAGGAAGCAGCAGTATCTCCTTGAAGGGCACGCTTCTGATGACCTAACTTCTTCCTATCACACTCCAAAGTTTCCACTATCCCCTCATAGCACCACAGGTGCCACCAAGCTTTCAACATGTGCAACACTAAGCAGAGGCCCTGACCATCTGTTAGCAACTGCTCCCACTCTGCCTTCCCAGCTATGTCAACTTGACACAAACCTAGTCACCTGGGAAGAAGAAACCTCACTTGAAGAATCACCTTTATCAGATTGACAGATGGGTATTTTCTTGATATGCCCAGCCCACTGTGGGCGGCACCATCCCTAGTCTGAGGTGATTCTGGGTTGTATAAGAAAGCCTGCCGAATAACCCAGAGAGAACAAGCCAGCAGTTTCTGCCTTGGCTCCTGCTTGAGTTCCTGCCCTGACTTCCCTCCATGATGGAGTGTGACCTGGAAGCATAAGCCAAATAAACCCCCTCCCCCACTTCCCATGTTGTTTTTTGGGCATGCTGTTTATCCCAGAAATTGAAAAGCAAACCAGAACCCCACGAATCTGTTTCCTATCTGCATGGATTCTCCTCTTCTGGACAGCTCATTCAAATGTGGCCTTCTGCCTAGCTTCTCACTCGGATCATGTTTGAAGACAGACCCACGTTGTAGCCTGTGGCAGAACCTCGTTTCTCTGCGGAGCTGAGCGCTGGAGCTGTGCGCATGCAGCCCATTTGCATACCCACTTACCGCTGATGAGCATTCGGTGTCTTGCTCGTCGTTGGCCATTGTCAGCAGCCTTTGTGTGTGGCGTATTCTGAACACCTGTTTTTCCTACCTTTCTATGCACAGCCAGGAGAGGGTTTACAGGTCAAGTGGTGGCGCCGAATCGGCACGGTCCCCACAGCAGCTGCGCTATTCATGGTCAGCTACAGTCCCCATGTCCTTCACACGCTTGTTTTCTTCCGAAGAGTTGCTGTTATTGAGTCTTGGGCTCTCTTCTTAGGCTTTCTAACCAGGGCAGAGCTGGATACCTGGGGGCAGTTGTCTGATCTAAATCACCAGAGCATGGAGACTCACAGGGTCCCTCTCTAAGGGGTTCCTCAGGGATCTGTCAGGACGCCTGTTCTGTGCAGTCACGGGACAGTCTTACCATGAATGCATATGTGAAACCCACATATATATCTTTGCTCTCTAAATGTGACAATATGGTGGCAGGCAGCATCTCCAGAGGACTCACCACTGGTGCCGTGTGGAGTGTGGCTCCCTGTCTTCTTTTACCATCACCAATGTTGCCTAGGCATATGGCTTGGCAGAGGCTCATTTAAGAGTCCTAACTATTCATCAAAGGACACTACTTAAAAGCCCTCTGGGGATGATACCCATTGCCCAGAGCCAAAGCAGCCGGACATCCCCAGGGGTCTCCCCTGCCCTGCCCTGCTCTGGGAGGTGCCAGCCTCCTGCCGTCCACATGCTTCCTCCTCTTATCTCATCCCTTCCTCCCCAATCACTTTTCGTCACCTCTATTTTCTATGACTTAGATTTCTTCACTTAGGGTTCTAGAAGCCAGAATGGAAAAGCTAGAAGTCAGGATGCTTCCAGGGCTACCTTCCAGCAGCTTCTGGAAAAATTCTTCTTGTCTTTTTCAACTGTGGGAGGCACCATGATCCTGCCTAAGGTGAGGCTCTCCCACATCAGTCTGTCCCCTTCCTCTCCTCCTTCATCCTCCTCCCCCTCCTCCCTCCCCCCCAAACCTCAGATGCTCTGTCATACATCTGATGATTGCAATGTCTCCCTGGTCATCAGGAGGACCCCCCCATTTCAGGCTCCTGAACCATGCCATCTACAGAGTCCCTCACACCCTGTGCAGTGACTTACTGGACAGTTTCTTAACTGTCATGGCCTGGCATTCCACAGACTTGCTCTGTGTGGCCGGTGCTGATGATGGAGCACCTCTGTCTGGTGAGAGCCCCCACCTCCATCTTTGGGCTCGGCTGTTGTTCGCCATTCCTTATTCAGGCGTCGTCTGAGAGATAGAGAGACAGACAGAGTGATAGAGGCGTAGAGATGGAGAGAAAGAGAAAAGGAGACATGTGGATGGAGGAGGGGACAGACTGATGCTTTGCACGCTCTCAGAAATCTTTCAGAAGGTTCCAAGTCCTCATCCTCAGTTTGTTACTGTTCATCTATCCGCCTGACCCACAGCTTAGGCGCCTGCCAGGCCCTTCCTTCCCAGATGCTTCGGGCTGACTGGCTAACGGACAGAGATCTGGTCCCGAACTGCGTGAGTGAGCTGTGCCATCTGCTAAACTGCAGGCATACCCCATCCTGCTAGCATGCATGCTCCCCAGTGACAGGGCCCATTTGTCATTTCCATCTCACCTGGAAGTCCCAAGTGTCTTCGGTGCTTCTGGACTGCGGCTGGATTCGTCATGCCAACACCCCTGATCATTTCCCCTATGAGCCACTTGGGGGCGCCCATGCTCCATACTGTGGCCGCAAGCCTACAAGAGGATTTATTCAAAAGGTCCACATGTTGCCAACATTCATTTATATACATCATACATTTATATATTTTATACATAATACAAATATATATGTCTAAAAATTTGGTGACCCCTGCACCCCAACGCTGGAAGGGTCACAGACAGCTGTAAAGACAGTGTTTCGCAATACCGGTTTGCAAGCGGTCATGAAGGAAAGCCACCCTACGGGTCTTGGCTTGGACAGGACTGCACGCGTGGCTGGAGACACGTTCCTTCCATTCCAGGTCTTGCAGAGTCACTGCCCTTGAGACTGCCACATTCTTTGGAGAATTTTTACCTTGAGAGAAGGGGCCTGAGGCGTCTCTTGAGGTCAATGAGAGGAGGGGAAAACTGGGGACACATTGGCCATGTGACTTCAGGGATTTCTACCCAAAAGACAGGAGGTATCCAAAGCTCCAGATATGTAGTTACAAACCACTGATGAAGAAGACATCGTGGGGGCTGGGCAGGGGTGGGTCACATTTCCCACTCAGAGTAGACCAAGGCACCCACTCACCATCTACGCTGTTAGGAACGATGGTATGTCTGTTGAAATGATATTCTAAGCTTCAGTGAATGGATTCTATGGAGGCTCCATTAGGAAAAGTGCAAAATGAAGCTCAGACGAAAGAGGGAGGCCTTGTAGTGGTACCTGCATCCTGCATCCACTCCAGCATCCATTGATGCCAAGCAGCAGGCAGGTCAGGGAAGGTGGGATAACGTCTTAGGGACAAAGATGGCTTCTGAACATCAGAGCCTGGCTAAATGAGGCTGCTGTGGGGGTTCTAAGGTCTTAGGGATGCTTATCAGGTCTTTGGTGGTGGCGGGCGGGGGGGGGGGGTTGTGGGGGACAAGGTGGTGGCACAGAACCAAGGCACAGCTGTGGATGCTGCTTTCTTGGTTTATGCAGGGTATTCACACGTGAGCTGCAGCCGCCTCCAAACGCTGGGGCACGTGCCTTCGAGTCCCCAAGATCTCGTCACAGAGCAGTTAAGATGTGACTTGGTGGATCTGGGTGAGCCTGCATGTATTGCCAGCACACAGCTGGTACTGGTGCTGCAGTTCTTTGGGTCACATGTCCGTGCAAAGACTCAGTGCAAGATGTGTCCCAGACAGAGGCCTCTGAGGGCGCAGTAAGCCCTGTTCTCTCCCCTTTGGGTTTTTCCTCCCCGTCTCTGGTCCAGGAAACCAAGTGCCCACAGCATGGTAGCCTGCATGTTCTTCTAAGTCATGAGCTCAGTCACCCACTAAGTGACCTCTGCTGCTGGCTGAGGGTGAGTGATGAAGAAAAATCGCATGGCCCCGTGTTGTCACAGTCTGTCACTGTAGTTTGGGAGATAATCACACAGCCTGCCAGCCTGATGCTGAATGCTGTGTGGACATGAAGCACACGGCACGGGGCTGGGTGCCTGCCAGCTCTGGAAGTTAGGATCGCAATGGTGCAGGGAGGCTTGCAGAAGGTATGGCGTCAGTCAACTGGCGGCGGGGAGGGAACTTCGAAGAGGGGGGATCTTTGGCAGAGAAGGGCCGAGAGGCTGGGCCACTAAGGAGGGCGAAAAATAAGGAGCTGAGTCTAGGGGAGGGGTGAGAGGAGGGTGATGGTCGTCGCTAACGGGATGCCCCCCACCCCCCATCGGACTATTAAGAGTGGGGCTAAGGCTCTTTTTCTACTGGAAACAGCTTATACCTGGGGAGCCAGGCAACGCGTGCGAAGCTACGGAGAACGGCCACCAGGGGGCAGCAGAGCAGAGGGATCAGAGGTTCCGTCATAGAATTCCAGAACTGGCCGGGGCGGTAGTGGCGCACGCCTTTAATCCCAGCATTTGGGAGGCGGAGGCAGGTGGAGCTCTGTGAGTTCGAGGCCAGCCTGGGCTACAGAGTGAGTTCCAGGACAGGCTCCAAAGCTACACAGAGATACCCTGTCTCGAAAACAAACAAACGAATTCTAGAACTGAGCGGGCCTGCGGACTTTATTCTA
The DNA here is from genome assembly GCF_004664715.2 of Peromyscus leucopus. Lineage (NCBI taxonomy): Eukaryota > Metazoa > Chordata > Mammalia > Rodentia > Cricetidae > Peromyscus > Peromyscus leucopus. The sequence goes on from NC_051082.1 coordinate 20,269,556, forward strand.
GACACCGGGACAGAGACCAGAGACCTAGCAGGCAGCTCACAACAACAGCCTGTTTATCTGTTTATTTTATTTATTTTTGTTTTTCGAGACAGGGTTTCTCTGTGTAGCTTTGCGCTTTTCCTAGAACTCACTTGGTAGCCCAGGCTGGCCTTGAACTCACAGAGATCCGCCTGGCTCTGCCTCCCGAGTGCTGGGATTAAAGGCGTGCGCCACCACCGCCCGGCCTGTTTATCTTAATTGTCCTCTGATACCCCCTTCGGGAGTGGGCAAGTTCCCAGGACACCCTGATCCAAAGAGAGATGCTCACTTCTCCCCATCCCCGGGAACTTCTGCATAGCGGCTCCAGGTAGCCACGCCCCTCGCGCACTGTTGAAGGGCCCCGGGCAGACGCACGGGAGGTTTCCCTGATGGCAGAAGCAATTAAACCTTGAAGTAGCTGTGAGGAGGGTTGGTGGAGTGGTCTGGAGGACAGGTGGACAAGTTTATTCAGTGTGCTAGGGTGGGTCCTACCTCCTGGGCATTATCAGCATGCAGGCTCTGTGGATCTGCCACCCTCTTGGCATTCAGAGAGGAAAGCTCATGGCAGAGCGGGCAGGAGGCCATTCTCAGGTGTGGAGAAGACTACGCTGGCAAGTTGCGTTTGCAATCCGTAAGTGTGAATTAGAACACAGCAACAGCTCTTTCCTTCGCTCATCCCTTCACCCCCCACCCCCTCCATGTGTTTAGATGGAAAGATGGTGGGAAGAAGGAGCTGAGATGCCAGCAACCTGTGAATGCCCCGAGGTTCTGCCCACGTCCACAGAAGTCCCGTGACTCGCTTTGCACACTGAGGTCTCTGCTCCGTAGGATCTTGGCACCTGAAAACAAATCTTACAGTGACCTGTGCCGCACCTGCGGTGACCAATGGAGGTCACGCTTCCCTCTCCTGTCACGGACTTTAGCTCCCAGGAGCAGTCCAGGAACCGCCAGAAATGCCAACCTATCAGGTTGCTGAGCCCTTTCAACAGGCACATGACTGATGTTCTTCCTGCAGAGGCTGGTGGTGGGTGTCTGTGCGCCCCCAGCCCTGTGGCCTATGTGTGAGGCTCTCTGTGGCTGACAGACAGCAGTTTCGGTTCTGACTTTTTTTTCTTTTCTTTTCTTTTCTTTTCTTTTCTTTTCTTTTCTTTTTTCTTTTCTTTTCTTTTTTTCATTTTGAGCACAGGTGTAATCCTGTGGCCGGAGATCTAGTGTCCCAGTAGTGTGATGTAGTGAATGGGAGGTGACTAGAAGGGGTATTGGGGACTTATGTCAGGACCCAGTAATTCCCTCACATGACTGGTTACTCACTCTTGCCTTGCCTTGTGTGTGTGTGTGTGTGTGTGTGTGTGTGTGTGTGTGTGTAGGCCAGAGGTCAACATTGGGTATCTTTATTGATCTCCACATTATTATTATTATTATTATTATTATTATTATTATTATTATTTTGGTTTTTCAAGTCAGGGGTTCTCTGTGTTGTTTTGGTGCCTGTCCTGGAACTCGCTCTGTAGACCAGGACTGGCCTCAAACTCACAGAGATCCGCCTGCCTCTGCCTCCCGAGTGCTGGGATTAAAGGTGTGCGCCACCACCGCCCGGCTATTATTATTATTATAATTATTATTATTATTATATTTATTAATACTGTGACTTTTTGAGGAGTTTAACCTTTTATTTTATTATTTTTAATTATGGGTATGTATGCGGGTCTGTGTTCTTACATGGGTGCGGGTGCCTGCCGAGGCCAGAGGTATAGATTCCCTTGTATCTGGAGTTACAGGCAGTTGCGTGCCTCCCAACATGGGTGTGGGGACTCAAACCCAGGTCCTCTGGAAGAGCAGTATGTGCTCTCGGCCACTGAGCCATCTCTCCCGCCTGCCCACTTTCCTTTTGGAGATAGGTTCTCTTGCTGAAGAACCTGGAGCTTGCTGGTTGGTTGGACCTGCTGATCAGGAAGCTCCAGGGATTTTTCCCTGCCTCTGCCTCCCCAGTGCTGGAGTGACAGGTGTGTGTTGCCATGCTCAAGCCTTGCACGTGGATGTTGGGGATCCAAACTCAGGGCCTCATGCTCCCGCAGCAAGTGCTTTACCAACGGAATCATCTTAGCCACGCTTTCTCCTTTCCTCTGGCTTGGTGCAGGGTATCAAGGCTACATGACAAGACATAGTGGGAGGACCTTGTTCTGAGTCACACATGAGGAGTGCTGTGGCCACTCGGGGACCCTTGGATCCCTGCATATAATAGCTAGCATTGCTTTCTCATCACGTGTTATGATTCACAGCAGGTGGCCCTGACCTCCTCACTTCACAGAGCTAGGTTCCCTGTGACCCATAGACATAGCAGCCTAAGGACAGAAGGAATCCAAAACGCTATGTATTTTGGGGTGTTGGTGGCATCACATTAGGGCTGAGGAGTGGTCACAGAGACACGTCCCTTTAGTCTTTGCGGAAAGTCACCCACCCAGATTCTGGGAAGAGTCAGCTTGGGGACCTGAGACACTTCTTGGAGTTTGGCTCAGCCCTCAGGATCTAGAAGATGGACAGAGACTGGTCGGTTTTAGCATTGTAAGTGCATGAGACGTGTCCACGGAGCTGGAGCCAAGGGTGTGGCTGCCTGGCCGTTGCATCAGATCTGGCTGGGGAGGTGGGGGTGGCCGGCTTGGCTGAGAACACCCAAGCATGTGTAAACATTTTTTTGCCCTGATATCAGCTGTATTACTCAGGATTCTCGGCTGCCAGTGCAAGACACAGCCTGGCTTGCTCAGGCCGAAAGGGAGTCTCCGGAAGGATGTTGGGGTCTGTGGAATCGGGAGGGTGAGGGTCAGGCTTGGGTAACAGAGCCAACGGAGGAGCAGGGGCAGGCTAGACCATGGAGGTTCTGCTCTGACTCTGTGCGAAGACAGACGGTCTGATATTCATTCGGGACTCAGTCTCAGGGAAAAGGGCAGAAGCTAAAGGGGCCATGTCAGGGTTCATCCTTGACATTCCCGGTAGGAAGCCAGGCTCTGCCTCATTTGGTTCAGAACGATCTATTGTTTCTCACCGAGCCTGACACAATGGCAAAGCCTTAAGAAGCCAGGGATGATGGGGGACTATGCCCACTGTGCAATTTTAGGCCCTTTAAACTAAGGTGATCCCACAGAGTGGATAATCTTGTGTGTGTGGTCATCTTGGGACTCAGGACGGCTTAACCACTAAATCTGAGTCCTCTGCCTTCAGGCAGGGGAGAAGGAACAAACTGACCTCAAGGGCTGTAAAATCCCTGGCCCCAACTACGTCGGGTGGGTGGGGTGGGTGATGGACATCACGTTTCCTCACGTTCCCAGAAACACTGTGTCAACATGAGGGATGCTGGGAGGTGTGAGAAGTGGGAGGAACTAGTGAGTGCCCGGTGCTTTTGCTATAGGAGACTCATGGGGAGGGAGGGATGGATGAATGGAGGGAGGGAGGGAGAATTGATGATGATGATGGTGATGGTGATATGCTGAGAATGGCCTGTCACAGGGCAGGTCAAAATTCTGAGGGCTGACATGGAGGGGTGGGACCCGGAAGCATGGTCCTCTCCTAAGTGCGGAGGAGAGGAGGGCAAGCAGCTGTCCCATGTCAGACCCTTTAGGAAAGCATCCCATGGAATCGCAACAACGCCCCGGTGAGCAAGTGTGCTCTTTCCATTTCAGTCAACAGGCTTCCAAAGGCTGCTTGTCCCCCACTTCTCTCCCCCCTCCCCTTCCTTTCTTTACCTTCGCCCCCCCCCCTTTCTCTCCTTACAGGTTGGAGCGTGAGTCTCCTCACACACCCTAGAAAAGCTTTCCTACTCAGCCGTGCCCCAGCCCATCAGTCTTGTCTGTCCCAAAGCACTTGTGCACGCTCCACGTTCCATTTATCACCCAGGATAAGGACCACTGCGTTCTGGCCTGGGACGGAAACAGACTGACGTGCGTGGGCAAGGGCTGGGTGGAGGGAAAGCTATACCATTTGGTGGAGGTGACCCACGAGCCATAGGAGTGAGCTACACTTCTGTGGAGAATGGATTTGGGGGCGGGGGGGAAAGCTGGCTGGGTGGGAGGAGCCGGGAGGGAGGAAGGAGGGAAGGGAATTTATCTGACTCAAGTGAGAGATGTTATTATCATCAAATATTTTCTCTAATTGCAAAAAAATTAAGGGGCTGAGGGATGCCAAGAAAATAAAGTACATATGCACTAGGCGTTGGCTTTTTTGGCAAAGGAAATTTGTCTGTAATCACTTTTACAGAGATATAAAAGGAATTGCCTCCCCAAATGTGATCACTTCAGCCTGGCTTTTATCTGTTTCTTCAGAAACATCACATTTTGAAGGGAGTCGTATTAGTTGAAGATGGTGAATTTGTCTGGTAATTGCTTCCTATTATAAATCTGAGCAACATTTAACACCACCCAAGAATGCAAAATTATCAGGGATGCTAAACAGAGAAAGCTTCTTTTGCTAAGTTTTGTTTTCCTTGTTGAAAACAAGTGTTTGGGGGGGGGTTATAGAACACCATTTTGTATCACTTAGCGAGATTGTGGGATGTGGATGACACAGTTCCCAGATCCCTATGGGGTGGGTGGTGGGTCTTGTGTTAGCCAGCAGGGATGTCCAACCATATTCACGGTAGACAAGAATTACCTACCAAGGAGAAGAAGGGGTGAGCCTGCCCTGTGGCTAGCTCTTTGCTGTATGTATTTAAATATCAGTGGGGATCTTTGCTACGGCCTGAAAGTCCTTCCCCTTCATTTGTGTTGAAATCCTCGCTCCTGGGACAGTGGTATCAGGAGGTGATTAGGTCATGAGGGTGGAACTCTTGTGACTGGGATTACATCCCCACAGGATGACCCATCGAGAGCTCAGCATCCATGAACTGGGGTGTTAGTGAGTTCCCTCAGTGCCATGGCCTAATTAATACCCGTCAGAAGCAACTCCAGGGAGGTACTGCTCATGTCAGCTCAGTTTTCTGGGTTCTGTCCATTGTGGTGGAGAAGTATGGCGGCTGGAGCTTGAGGCCAAGCTTGTTCAGATTGTCCAATCTTGGTGGATTGGGGAGCAGGGCTGCCTTCTAACCCTCCCGGTTATGGAGCACCCAGTTGTCCATATCTGCCAAGTACGCCCCGAGTCCCAAAGTTTCCACAGTCTTCTAAAGCAATGCCTTCACGGGGGGGGGGGGGGGGGGGGGGGGGGGAAGGAGAAGAATGCAAACCCATGAGGCCATGAGGGGCAGTTCTCAAGCAAATGTTAACAGTTGGGAAGCGAATGCCAGGTTTGTCAGAGCTTTGCTCTTGAACTTCCAGTCCTAGGACTGTGAGCAATGACTCTCTGCAGTTCATAAGCTAGGCAGGCCGTGGTATTCTGTGATCACATCCCACACGGGTTAAGGCAATTTTTAACCAAACCCACTTGTTATTGGGTTTTCACATCCTTTGGTACCAGCATATTTACGGGAATTAAAAACTGGACCCTGGGGCCTTATTTTTTTATTTTTCTGCTTACATATTTTCTGCACGTTTGAATTTGCAATGTTGTAAAACCAAATGTTCTACACAAGATTAGAATCTTGTAGCATCTCCACAAAACTCAGAAATCTTGTGAAATACTCCCTAGTCCTCCTGGGCAGAGGCTGGAGGAGAGAGATAGGAAGTAAGAAAAAAGGGAAGGGAGAGAGGCCAGAGACAGAGAGAGGGAGAGACAGAGAGAAGGAGGGACAGGGACAGAGACAGACAGAGGGAGGGAGAAAGAGAAGAGGAGGGAGGCAGGCAAGGAGGGGAAGGAGAGAGAGGAACAGAGCATACATGTAGAGTCCCCACAGGAATGCTCAGTGACCCCACACAGGAGTCCTGTGTCCCCTCTGCCATTGCTCGGTTCTTCCCCCCCATAGCTGACTGACTTGCAGAGCTGGGCTGAGCACCGGCCCCTCTGGGGTCCTAGACTGTGGCTCACATGTCTCTTTGTGTCTTTTCCTCACCTTCTGTGCATCATTTCATGTTTCTTGAAAGGCTGTGAAGTCTCTGGGCATGGGATCATCACACTTATCCATGTCCCTTGGTACCACACAGAACCTCCACCATCTGATGCTCCTCACTGACTCGTGGTCGATTCTTACTAGGGACAGCTGTGCAGTGCAAAACGCATGGTATGTGGGCTACCGGGCTTACTTCTTTCAAGTCATCTATTTATTTATTTTTATGTGCATGATGACTTTGCTTGCATGTATGTCTGTACATGCATGCAGTGCCCATGGAAGCCAGAAGAGGATGTTTGACCCTCTGGAACTGGAGTCGTAGATGGTTGTGAATCCACCACATGGGTGCTGAGAACCAAACCCAGGTCCTCTGGAATAGCAGTCTGAGCCATCTTTCCAGCCCCACTAATTTCTTCTTCAACAGGGTGGTAGATGCTTCTGGAGGGCAGCTTTCCTCCCGGACAAGAGATAGTCACAGAAGCCAGAGACATGAGAGAAGAGCTCATTGCTGATGGTTGTGAGCCACCATGTGGTTGCTGGGAATTGAACTCAGGGCCTCTGGAAGAACAGCCAGTGCTCCTAACCTCTGAGCCATCTCTCCAGCCCTGAGAGAAGAACTCAACTGGGCAAGCTCAGGGCTCCTTAGCTGCTGTCTTCCCATCTCTAAGCTGGTCAGGAAGAACCATATTTTCTGTTCTGTTGAGACTGAGGAGATGTTGACACAGAATAGGCAACCCCCTACCCCCGATACACACACATAGCTGTTGCTCAAATTCTGACGTACTAGGTTTGAAGGCCAAGTAATGGCTAGAGATCATATAGTAAAAACAAACAAGCAAACAAAAAAGCATCCTGGAAGCCGCCAGTCTTCATGTGGCCTCAGAGTTGTGCAAGAGTGATGGACCTTTGCAACTCAAGCCTTGTGGACACACCTGTAGGTCATAACCGCACACGGGGCTGGAGGTCATGGATATCATCTCTCAGCTCTCTAGAGTAATGTGTTTTTGGTATTCACCTGCTCGGAATCTTCTCTGTGCCCTCCACATAGGTAAAATACACACAGAGAACAGAGTGTGTGCGCTTTGCCCTAGACAGTACTCCACCGTGGTAGTGGCTCTGTGTTTCCGGTCTCATGCCTACAAGAGCTTTCCATTAGTACCTACGGTATCTTGAGTTTCTTCGGACCCCTAAAGTCCCCAGGGTCCTGAAACCTGCTTTCTGCCTCTCTGTAGCAAGCCAAGGCTCCCTTCCGGGGGAAAATGATGGCCTTTGCCCTGCATGGCTGGCTCTCCTGCATATTCATTTGCCTGAATTCATCGATCGCTCTTCTCTATCTCATTTCTTGATAAGGGAAGTGAAAATGATCTCAGTTTCTCTGGAGTGTTATCAGGAGACTGTCTTAATAACCTCCTTGTAGGCAGTCAGGGAATAGGGCGGGGCCTGGGGCTTCAGGCTCCTTTTTCCTCAGCAAGGCTGAGCTGAGCAACAGGAGAGCAGCTGAGTCCCTGGATCCAGTCAGACCTACAGTCGGTTACGAGTGGTCTTTTCTCCCAGGGACCTGTCTATCTCCCTTTTCCCCTTCATTACAGGTTTTCCACCTAACGCTGCGACCCTTTAATACAGTTCCTTATGTTGTGATGACCGACCCCCAACCATAAAATTCTTTTCATTGATACTTTATAACTATATTGAGCTACAGTTATACATCGCAATGTAAATATCTGATCAGCAGATGGCTTTAGGCAACACCTGTGAAAGTGTCGTTCAACCCTCCAAGAGATCACGACTGACCCACAGGTTGACAGCCGCTGTCCTACAGGGTCACAGCCACAGGGCCTCGGTGTCAGCCGCTGCCACCTCTCTTTCCTGCTTCGGCATTTTCTCTTTTCCCTCGCCACCCCACTCTGCTTCTTGTCGCTATTTATTCCGGCCTCGCAAAACACCCACACCAGTCACACTCCACCCGCCCGTGGTTTACACCGTTAGGTGATGGCGCCAGGCTCACTCATCTGCACATGTGCATGGGTCCACGTCTGACTTTGGTCACATGCAAGAAAACAATCTCCCTCTTCCCCGTGCAGCCCTAGCATAACCTACTTGGCCACATACTCCACAGCCATTTTAACTCAAATGTACTGGAAAAGTGACATATGGAGATGTTTGGCTGCCTCCTCGATGCATCTAATCTATGTTTCCTTGTCTGCGTTCATCGCCCTTGAATTCCTGCCAGGAGCTTGCAGCTAGCTGCCCTACCTCATCGCATCCTCCCCTCAGAGAGAGAAGAGCCCCCCCCCCCCCCAAATCCTGCAAACCCCTCACACGCCCACTGTGCATTGATTCTGTTTCTTCATCCAGGCTGGCGTTTTGAAAGTCTTTGTAAAGCACCTCAGACTTTTATCGGGGAAGCAAATGGGAGCCACGCTCTTTCTCGATTAATGAGCATACCGCTGGGTGCATCGGCTACAGATTTTCATGCTTTGTGATCGTGGCTGGGGAGCGGGGATATCGTAGAGGGGCCCCAGGCAGGGTGGGATATGAGGGTTTCTTTCGTGGGGTTAAATAACCAATCATTCTCTTGAGAGGAGGATGCTATGAGCCTGGGAAGGTTTCCAATGTCTCTGAATCGTGGCACATGAAAAAACACTTCGCAAAAACTAAAAAAAAAAAAATAATAATAATTCACGAGAATGCAGCCAGAGCGTGTCTCTCTGAGATACATCTGTGGGAACAGGGTGGAAGGGGAGCCCAGGCTGCGTGTGGCTTTGTGTGTTTGGCATGCTAGGCTCCAATATCAGGGTAACAGAAAACTTTGCAAATGCACATTTCTTTTTGCAATTGTAATTTTTTTTTTTGTTTCTGGATTGTTTGGATATGCGGAGTGTTGAGTGTTGTGGTTAAGAACTTGACTTGGAGGGTGGGCCTGGAGACACTGACCTGTCATCCCAGCTATGTGGGGGTGGTGGCTGAGGCAGGAAGATTATAAATTCAAGGCCCGTCTAGGCCACTTAGTGAGACCCTATGCTATAAGAATTCCTTCCTGGGGTGGGGCTGGGGGAGGGGCAGGCAGAAACAATGTCTGCTTCTTCTTCAAAAGGTTCCAATAACAAATCAAAGTGTGATTCCACTAAAGTTCACCCCGGGGACCAGTGGCCTTCCTGGGCTTACTCACAGAGCAGGAGTGAGATCCTGGGTGAACCCCAAACAACCACACTGGAGAATCTTCATCCAGCATAGAAAATGGCTTCCCGATAGCTGCGGAGACAGAGATCCCTCCTATTGCCCTTTTCGGCCTGTGTACACCCCTCCTGAGACCCCGGGGCCACATGCAATTAGGGAATTGGGGAATTGGAATTACATGCAGAGGCTGGGAGAAGCATTGGCTTCACAGGGAGGTCCAGTGACCCTCAAACCTTCTCCTCTGAGGGAACAATCACAGTCAACAAGACCCATCATGATGGTGGTCCCTTGCAAGCTGGCACGGCTGAGCTGATGAAGGTGTGGGGTGTTTTGAAAGGACAATAGCGTTCTACAACACTCTGTCTCAAAATAAAAAGTAAAAAGGCCACACCCCAACCAAAGCCAACTACTGTTGGAATTCCTACATGGCCTCTCTCCCCACTTAATGAATAACACAGCGCCACCACATTAAAACCAACACCTACCAAAGCCCCCCCCAAAAAACGAACAAACAAACAAACTAACTCTCAAGACTGAGCTGGCATATTGCGCTTGTCCTCACTAGCTGCCCTTATTCCCTTCCTGTCTGGGCTGAGTCTCCCTTCTCCTAAGGGTGTTGCAACGGTACGCCCCCTACCACGCGATCTTGGCAATAAAGATGGAGGTGACACCCGGTGGCGGTGGCGGTGGTGGTGCAGCACACCTTTAATCCCAGCACTCGGGAGGCAGAGGCAGGCGGATCTCTGTGAGTTCGAGGCCAGCCTGGTCTGCAGAGCAAGATCCAGGACAGACAGGTACCAAAACTATGCAGAGAAACCCTGTCTCGAAAACAAAACAAAACAAGAAGATGGAGGTGACAGGTAGGACAGCAGTGAGAATAAAGAGGAGGATGCTGTGTCAGAGATGGCTGCAAGGGAGGGCTAGCAGTCTCTTCCTCCTCGTGGAGACTCCACTCGGCTGTGATGGACCATCTACTCATGACTCCACCGACGAAACATCCCAGAGCCACCGGAAAGCAGGCTTGCCATGCAGACTCTCAAAAGGGCCACGGTTTTGAGTCTACTGCCTTATTTTCCAGAATGAGCTAGAACTTCATCTCTCCCGTGCCTCCTGCGGGTGCGCAGCTTGGAGGTCACGTGACTTCAAGGCTATTTTCCCCCGATGCAGGGAAAACAAGATTGGGTATGGGCACAGTAATAATTTTGGAGTAAGGGCCGCAAGAAAGCAATTTCTCGCATTTATTCATTGGCTGTTTCTGTGGGTCTAAATGACATGTGTGTCCCTCAGTAAAGCACCTGCCAATTTACTTTGCTGGCTTATAATCAATAGTTCATTTCTCAATCTCTCTCTCTCTCTCTCTCTCTCTCTCTCTCTCTCTCTCTCTCTCTCTCTCTCTCTTTCTCTTTCGCTCTCTCTTCCCTCTTCTACACACACACACACACACACACACACACACACACATACACACACACACACACATACACACACCACATCCTACATACAAACAGGTACATCCCACAGGCACAGACAACATGCACACATGTACCTAGACACAGGTACTCCCTACGCACACCACATACACACCCTCTCACATGCACACACGCACACACCACACACATGTACATAGACACACCCTTCTGTGCACAATCTCTCTCGCACACACACAGACACCCCCCCATAAACAGACAGACACTCACAGACACAGATACACACACACACACACACACACACACACACACACACACACATCATACACACAGACAAACACACACTATCCATCCCAATGTTATCTACTCTTCTGCATCATTGTTATTCTGTTCTTACAAGTGATTTAGAAAGATCTGGAATTGCCGGAACATAGATTGGGATCCCACATCCTTCGGCTGGTCTCCCCTACTCCGTATATAAGACACAATTTAGAGCAGAAACCAAATGCCCTCTGAAGGCCATGCTGTTCCACAGTTTAATACACAAACTGAGATAGATTATCGACTTCTGTTTTCTTCATTGATAATTTTCACTCGGCACTCTCCTTGTCCAATAGTAATCTCCGAGCATGTGTACAAGAAAAATAAAGCATTGTTGCTACACTGTAGGACTAATCCAGCAAAGTGGTGCCCAGATGCCGCCTGTTAACATGATTGACAGGGCTAGCTTGCTCTGGGATCTAGGCTCAGGAGGTATGGACCTCGGTCACTGCATAAGTAGTATATTTTTCTTGGGTGACATGGAGCCCTCTGGGATTGCTGTGCAGGCCAGAGGATGAGTTCATGGCACAGCAGTGTAAGTGCTTTCAGTGAAGTGTGGCTCAAAGTTATCCAAGGGTCAGGGTCTGAGCAACAGCAGCATGGACCACCCCGGTGTCTGGTTAGACTCGATCTTATTCTGGGGAGATACTGAAAACCCCATCCTCATTGTCCCTCAGCTCCCCATGTCTCCTGTTCCTATGCTTCTTTCCAGATTCCATGCTGGCTTTCCAAAGCAGCGATGAGCATGGCTCCTTGAGGGCATCTCCTCCTCCCCCAAATCTATAGGGACTCTATGTGGGAGGCTGATCCTCACACCACACCCTGAGACAAACCCTGAGAGGAGGTTTCTAAAGTAAGCTCCAGACCCATTAAGTGGGCGGGGCTTCTGCCACTCCATCCCAGAACAACCTGGTGTGAGGTGCCTGGCTCCCCGGGGGGTTTTAGTGAGATGTCAGGCTTCACAAGGAGAGGAGCCACCTGGGGAGGATGCTTGGAGACTGGGAGGTTTGTAACACTCTCTTCCCAGGTGCTTAGGACATACAGCAGGGATGGCTTGGCAGCATTATTAGTCAAGCTTTCAGGAAAACCATCTCTTTTCCCTTTTGCAAAGGACACCACGGGTGATCATCTCTGGAATAGTCGGAGAGCATAGTCTGATGAAGTGCTTGTCTCCAGGATGGAAGGGCTTCTGGGGTTTCAGTTTCTTCCTCCCTTGTCTCTCTCACTAGCCATATAGCACCCCATTGGTTGGTGGCAGGTGACCTTGCTAAGGACTGGGAGGTTAACAGTGGGTTGGAGGATGCAAAGGTAGGAAGGTGCCTTTTATCTGGACGTACCACTGAGCAGTGACCACTGAGAAAGGAGGGACACTGGGAAGCGTTCTCCCCCGCCCCCTTTTTAAAGTGTGTGTGTGTGTGTGTGTGTGTGTGTGTGTTTAAACAAGGTCTTCCTAGGTAGCTCAGGCTGGCCTTGATCTTGCCATTTCCTCCTTCAGCCTCCTGAGTTCTGGGATGGTAGTCGTGCACCACCACACCCTTCTTATTTTCTAAAAGTGACTTTTCAGAGACTGACCCACCATGAGCCACCTCCAGCCCTCCTCCTGTCCAGCTCCGTTGACTAAAGGGACACCTTCCGGGGACACTTAGGATATACCACATCTGAAAGCAAATCCAGAGCTTCCAGACGCTCAGGGGAGCAGTCGGGAGAGCGCAAGTTCTAGGGTACACACTGGCAGTGTATGTGCTGTGGGCCGGGGAAGGCTGGTACACACTTCAGACAGCCGCCGCGGCAGGTATCACACACCCTCTGTGTTAAAAACTTCAGGAAGAAGTTCTCGTGCTGTAGAGGTTTCTGAAGTGGCTTTTCTGAGCCACCTATGTATTTTCGGGAGCCAGGGGGATAGACAGGGAGGCGTGACATGGGCTGGACTATGAGAGACCTCAGTGCCTGCCTCAGAGTCGTCAGAAGAAAGCGATGCCGGGGAGACCCAGGAAACAGTGTGTTAGCATTAGCTATCAGTTTATAGTAAGAAAGGAGGCATCCTAGTCAAAGATTGGTTAAAAGCTGACTTTAACAGGAAGCTGAGCCAGGCATGGTGGCACCTGCCTGTCGCCTGAGCACTTGGGTGGGAGGCAGAAGCAGGAAGATCAGCTGTCCAAGGCCCAAACCCCACCCTCGCTCAAGAAGAGGAAGCTGATTAGGAAACCCCCAACTAGAGCCTCGTGAACACGGTGCTCACGTGTGAGGGGCAGGTGTGTGTGTGGTGGGTGGTGTCTGGGGCAACTCCCATTCGGTTGGAAAATCTGAAGATGGTGATATTTGGGAGTGATGGGGCCTATAACAGGAAATGTCAATAACCATCTTATCAGTGAGTAATTACCTGTCCCTGGAGATCTCTGAGCAGGGAAGCTGTAGCGAGGCACTAATTTATGCAGCACTTCTGACCTGAAATATAGCTATTTAATAAGCATATTTCTTCTTCTTCTTTTTTTTTTTTTCTAGTTTGCCATAGAAGTCTAGGTGGCTGATTTAGGAGGTTTTCTCCTTTTCTAACAAAAGTACTCAATGCTATATATTTTCCTCGGATCACAGCTTTGGCTACTCCCCACACAGACTGATGCAATAGATTTCTATTTTCACTCAGTTCAAAATATTTTCTGACCGGGTGGTGGTCGTGGTGGTGCACACTCTTAATCTCAGCACTTGGGAGGCAGAGGCAGGCGGCTCTTTGTGGGTTTAAGGCTAGCCTGGGCTACAGAGTGAGTTCCAGGACAGTCAAGGTTCCACAGAGAAACTTTGTCCCCCCCAAACAAAACAAAACAAAACAAAAATTCTGATTTCTCTCCAGGGTTACTTCTGAGCTCATGGGCCATGTAAGAGTATATGTGTTTTAATTGCCCAGAGAGTGGGGACTTACTTATTATTTTTCCTGCTTTGATTTATGGCTCAAGTTCAGTGTTCAGAGGGCATATCTGATATGGTTTCACTTCTTTAATATGGATTAGATTTTATTTTATGGTGCGAGATAACGTTCTGTCTTGGTGGCTGTTTCCTACGCGTTTGAGAAGAACACGGATCATGATGTTGTTGGGTGGGGCGCTCCGTAAATGTCAATTAGATCCAGATGGCTGCTTGCGCTGGTGCGTTCTGCTAAGCCCCTGGTTCACTTTCTGCCTCCTGCTTCTCTCTGAGGCTGTATTAGTCAGCGTTCTGCGGAGAAACGGAGCTTGTAGACGATCCACCTCCTATTGATTCGTCATCTGCTGTCTCCCTCCCTTCAGAGAATGACATGGGAACAGGCTCCTCGGTCACCCGGTCACCGAGCCTGAGTTGTCCTCCACTGTGCTGTCCTCCATCCCCACCAGCTGGGGACCTGGGACTGAAGGTGAAGGTCAACCCCGGTCTGAAGGCCAAGAGCCAGCAGCTCTGATGTACAAGGGCAGGGGGAGATGGAGAAATCAGCTCAGGGCAAGGGGGCAGGAGACAGGGATTGGGGGAAAGGGAAGGGGAAGGAGAGAGAGGGATGGAGGGGGAAGGTAGGAAGGAAGGGGGAGGGAAGGAAGGTGGCTGGAGGGATGCAGGAGAGAGGGGGATGAGGAAGAGTGGGAGGCAGGTGGGGAGGGAAGGAAGAAGGAGTACGTAGAAGAGGGGATGGGAGTTGAGGGAGGGGGACGGGAGAAGGAGAGGGAAGGGAGAGAATAAAGAGAATAAAGAGAGAAACTAGAGACAAAGACAGAGAAATTGACGAACATCACGGCACATGCCTTTAGTCCCAGCACTCGGGAGGCAGAGGCAGGCCGATCTCTGTGAGTTCAAGGCCAGCCTGGGCTACAGAGCGAGATCCAGGACAGCCAGGGACATGGAGAAACCCTGTCTCACAAAACAAAAATAGCAACAAAACAAAACAAAGCACAAAAGGCAGAAGAAATAAAGCCTCTCCCTGCCCTCCTTGGCTTTCTGGGCTGATGGGCTTGCCCAGTAGGACTGATCTTCTTGGCTGGGTCCACAGGTTCAAATACTGATCACCTCTCACTCGCGTACACGCGACAGCCATCATTTCTTCAAGGAGGCTGTTTGGTGCCCCACTTTTCCGCTGTTCCTGGACAGTGAGGATGTGGACCTTACCCTCTCGCCCCGTGGGTCTGAGAAACTCTTCCCCTCTTTTGATTAGTTCTCTCTGCTGTCCAGATTGCTTCACCCCCTGTCCACATATCCTCAAACCCCACAGATGTTCTTCATAGTTTCACTCACAGCCCTTTTCAGTTCGGGCTTTTCCGTTCGGCTCTCGGCTCTTTTCCATGCAGAGAGTGAGAAATGTTGTTTGTAGTTTCTGGGGATTCTGCCGTGGAAACATAGGGCACTAGGCAGCCTGGACCCCAATCCCAGAGGCCTTTACTTTTTTCCTGTGCTCTCAGAGACCCTTCTGTGCCCTCCACGTTTGTCCTCAGCCCCCTCGGAGGCTCACACTGCTCACCTGAGCAGCCTCACTGTGGCTGCTCTGAGGGCAGCCAGTTAGTTCATTGGTACCGTCTTCCATTCTTAATGAATATTCTTAGCCGGGGAATGTTCCCTCTGAGGAAGCAGGAATGGGCCCAGAGCCCAGAGTCTTTCAGGTGGGAACTGGGGGTTGGGAGGGATAGCGGGATAGAGCATAAGGTCTTTGGAGCCAGGCAAGTGGCTCTGTCAGGCTGGGCTGCTGTGACCTGGAGGCTCAGACAGTGGACATGTGTTTCTCACGGTTCTAGATACCAGGAGCCTGAGGTTGTGGTACTGATAGCTGGTGCCAGGGGTGGGGGGATCACTTGCCCTGGTGGACAGACGATAGTTGCCATGTCCCAGTGCTTCCTGCCATGAGAGGGGAGTCATCTCCCTCCTGCCTCTTCTCAAAAGGACACGAATGCCCTTTACAAGGGTTTCATCCTTAAGACAACCCTGTCCACCGAGGTCATCACACCAAGGACTAGGACTAGCAGGGTGGGTCACACACATATTCAGTCCTTAGCCATGAATTAGAGGTAGTAAGATGGGGACTGCTTGGGTCCTTGGGAGGGGACAGACAGCTCTGAAGACTTGACGTAAACCACAGTGTTAAGAGAAAAGTGATGAGATATGACTTAAATTCTGCCAGACCCTCAAGCTGGTGTCTGGGGGGGGGGCGGAAGAGAGAGGGCTGGGAGGGGGCTGTCCAGTGGAAGTACTCGTGGGTGCTGGCATGTAGATGTTGGTGGGGATGGAAACAGGCAATTAGTAATGTGAAAGGTCTAATTTGTGGTTATATTTATACATGCTGCCCGGAGCGCCTCTATATAAGGCAAGCTTTGGTGGATGGTGCTTTTCTACACAGAGGGGAGCAGGCTGAACCATCCGAGGGAGAGCATTGGAAGCTACTCTGTCTAGGGTAGACGCCTATCCTTAAAAATCTCAGCACAGAGGATGACATGGAGCCCAGGTTTGGAAGGGTGAATGCTGTTTGGGGAGAGAATGTGAATGGTTGTACGGAGGGCAGCTGGGTAGTTATGTGTTTGGAAGATGGACAGAGGGCAAATCATGGAGATATAGGACCTGCTAGCACGGGTTCATTCAAAGCGTCTTCCTTGAAGGTTGCAACAACCAATTTCAAAGCCATTCATTTCAAGTGGACTTGGACAGAAAAAGAAACCTATTGACTGGTGTAGACATAGTGGGTTTCAGGGTGACTGGGCCCAGGGATGCAAGCAGGGTCATCAGGAGCCAGCCTGCTTTCTCAATGCTGCTTTCCTCAGGCTTGGTTTGGAATCAAGTTCTTCTCATTAGGGACTCCGGAGACCACAACTATGTGTGTACTATAACCTTTCAGGTTATCGAGATGAGCAGGACAAGAGACGACTCCCCTCTTAATGCCTGGTGTCTGAGGAAGACGGCAGCACTCCCCCTGGGTCCTCATGCACCCAGTGACTTGAACAGACTCGGAGGCATTGTGACATGCTCTGCGAGTGCCAGCTCCCTCCTCTTCTCCAGTGCATGCAACTTTTTCTTTCTTGTGCAACCCTGCTTGCTTTCCAGGTTAAAGCTACATTACCTGTGGACTTGTCTAGTTTCCTTGTTGACTCTTAATAATTATGAACCCAAGCTCCTCAAGGCAGAAGTCTTTTCTTGCTAGAAACATGGACAGGTGGCATGGAGGTCGCAGTCTGCTACATGGGAGGCACTCAATAAGTGTTTCCCCGAGAAGTTAGGAATGAGAGAGGGGTAGGAATCCTTTAGAATAAAGTTCTATTTACAATAGGAAGGAAATAGAATGCTTAGCAGGCAGTGGGTTCATTACATTCCTAAACTCCATCATGACTGTTATCACCATCATCATCACCGTAAACAGTATCACTATCAACATCACTACCATCATCATGACTATTATCCCCATCAGTATCCTCACTATTACTACCATCACCACCATCATCATCACCATCATCACCGTAATCAGTATCACTAAAAACATCACTACCATCACCATGACAACCCCATCAGTGTCGTCACCACTACCACCATCACATCATCATCACCACCATCATCATCACCATTATTATTGGTAGCAGGAGCAACATTGTCATCTTCATCACCATCATCACAACCATCAATCATATCAACATCATCGTCTTCCTCCCCACTCTCATTGCCATCATTATTGCCTTTGATCTCATCACTGTCGTGATAATCACTACCACTATCATCATCATTAACTTTTTAAAAATTATTTTTCCTTTATGTGTGTGAGTGTTTTACTTGCGGGCATCTTTATGTGCCATCTGAGTGCCTAGTGCCCAAGGAAGCCAGAAGAGGGCATTGGATCTCCTAGGACTGGAGTTAGGTATGGTTATTAGCCACTATGTGGGTACTGAGAGTTGAATCTGGGTCCTCTGGAAAAGCACCCAGTGCTCTTAGCCATCTCTCCAGTCCCCATCATCATAATCTTCTTCTTCTCCTCCTCCTCCTTCTTCTTCTTCACCATTGTCACTACTATCATGATCATTATCACCATCATTATCACCAACATCATCATCATGATCGCTACTGAAATCATGGAGCACTTACTGTGTGCCAGGCACTATTGGTATAGATTGACTTGACAGAGTATTAACATTTATTTCAGCTGTGTGAAATAGGCACTGAGGCCTTGGGAGTTAAGCTCTCCCCAAAGGCCTCAAGCAACTATAGATGTAGAACAAGATCGTAAGTCCTCCTTTTTTGTTTGTGGGATCAGCATGTCTTACACCGGAAGAAGGGGTAGCATTATGGTGCCTGTGCCATAGAGTATGTGAGTGGGAAGAAAGGGACAGGGAAGGATGAAAAGGGCTTAGCCCTGATGGAGGTTCTCTGGAGGGGGGATGATCAGTCTGTATAAATGATAAATGATTCCAATGTCTCGAGCCCAGGGGTGAGAAGAACAGAGGTGTGGACAGCTAAGCTGAGACGTGCAGGCCAGCACCTCAGCTTTGTATCTCAGAGTGGAGCCTGACCGGTCCCTACATCCTGTGAATCCAGGCTTTGGTTTCTGTTCTAATTCACAAGCCAACCTACCAAGGCAGCACAGCTCCTACTCTTTTAGTGGCTGTTACATGTCGTCTTTGGTTTGGTTCACATTTCAAGCATCACTCAGTGTCCAGAGAAGTCCGGCTCCTTGTGGCCCCTCTGATGAAGGTGTTACCTTCTCAGGCCTTACAGATGGAGGTGGTGAAAAGTGAGGCTTTGTGGCCTGAATCTTCAATATGTTCCTCTGTGTGGAAGTAACCACTCACCTTTCACTAGCCAAAGCCAGGTGCTCCGTGCTGCAAATTCCAGATGTGTGAGAAACAAGAATCTAACTAGAAACACTGGGGTATCACCAGTGATGACCACAGCTTCTTTCAGCCCCTAAAGTCTACCTGTGGCTCTAGCCTAGGACCCAGGCCTTGAATATAGAGTGCAACTCAGTGTTTGCATCAACTAGTTCATCAACCACAGAGCTTGGTTAGAGAGGAACACACAACCCAGCGAGAGGCAGCAGACACTTGCTGCTGATGTAAGGGCACAGAAAGACACTTCTGCAGCCACTGTATGGCAGCTACCTCAATAGAGAATGGAGCCAACAGGGAGGAAGTGGAAAAAGAGAGAGGTAGAAAAATAAATTCCCGATACCACTAACAGAGCCCTGAGTGGGGTCGTTTTGTCCTTGGGACTTCATGGTACTAGAACAAATGTATGTTTTGACTCCTTTTGAGGAAAATGGTTGGTTTCAGAGCACTTTCCTATCTTTAATTTTTTTTTTTAGAGACAGGGTTTCTCTGTGTAGTTTTGGTGCCTGTCCTGGATCTTGCTCTGTAGACCAGGCTGTCCTTGAACTCACAGAGATCTGCCTGGCTCTGCCTCTCAAGTGCTGGGATCAAGGGCATGCGCCACCACTGCCTGGCTCTTTAAGTTTTTTTAAAAATTACATTTATTTATTGTGTGTGTGTGTGTGTGTGTGTGTGTGTGTGTGTGTGTGTGTGTGTGTGTGTGTGTGTGTATGTGTGTGTGTATGTATGTGTGTGTGTGTGTGTATGTGTGTGTGTATGTGTGTGTGTGTGTATGTGTGTATGTGTGTGTATGTGTGTGTGTGTATGTGTGTGTATGGGTGTGTGTGTGTGTATGTATGTGTGTGTGTGTATGGGTGTGTGTGTGTATGTGTATGTGTGTGTCTGTGTGTGTGTCTGTGTGTGTGTTAAAGTCAGAGGACAACTTGTGGGAGTTGCTTCTCCTCATCTGCCATGTGCGTCTTAGGTGTCAAATGTTGGCCGTCAAGCTTGGCAGCAGGCACCTTTAACCGCTGAGCCATCTCCCTGGCTCTTGGCTGTCAGTCTTGGAGGAGGAGCGGGTGGAAGAAAACTGTAAAAAGATTCTCTTGTTGTCACCGTTTTTAAGCGATGGCAGCTCATGCATCACAGAATCGTGAGATTGATTTTCAAAGTTGATATCTTTCTTTGATTTCTGGCTGCAGGCTTCATGAGGTTCCGGGTACGAGCGCACGCCGGTGTAAGCTCTCTGCTGAGTCAACCCCCCGAGGTGCCATTCTGTCTTTGAAGGTTTGCACCTAGCCCAGCCCTGTCAGTCAGAGATGCCTCCAAGGTGCTAATTAATCATGACTCTCTGTACAGGCATGGTTTTCCTTTCCAAAGGTGCAAGATAATTGATTATCATTCCCCTTACTCCAAATGCCGCGGACGGACGGGGCTCATGACTGATGTGTGACTGAGGTGCTGAGTCCTTACTACCGCAGGGTCCCATCTTTTAGCATCTTGAGTTTTTAGTTCTCAGTCACAAGTAGGTGAAAATGAAGATGGATCTGCAGGGAGATGCCTCAGCTTGGTGTAAACCATGAGCTCCGAAGCCCAGTTTCGAAGCAGAGGAGATTAAGATGCATGATCCAGGAGAGACTGGCTCAGACTGTCCTGCTCCATTGGAGATGATTCCCAAACACATCTACTAGAACCATACTGGAAGCTTTGCGGCGTGGAGGGACAGGCAGACAGTCCGGCATCACCAAGCATCCACACGCCCTTCATCTTTGGCTGCGCCATTCTTAGCTTATGGGTTTTTTGTTTTACATAGGTTTATTTAGGAACAATACAATAAAAAAAAATCACCCTTGCACTTGGGTAGTGGTACACACACCTGTCTGTGATCGAAGCAGTTTAGGAGGTGATACGGGAGAATTTCAAGTACTAATCTAGCCTGGGTTATATAATGAGTTTGAGGTCAACCTGGGCTCCATGGTAGGACCCTGCTCCTCAATAAGACAAAACAAAAACAAAAGCAATAAACAAACAAACAAATAAATATCCTTCTACTCCAGAAAGCAGCTGTGAGACTTTCCTATGGTGCCACCAGCATAACAAGATACAAAATAGGCTCAACACTCCAAAAATATTCCTAAATAGGAACTGGAGAGATGGCTTAGTGGTTAAGATGACTGCTGCTCTTGCAGAGGACTGGGGTTCAATTCCCAGCACTCACGTGGTGGTTTACAACCATCCCTAACTCCAGTTCCAGGATTCCCTCTTCTGACCTCCATGGGCACCAGACGTGATACATATACACACATATAGGCAAAACACTCATACATATCAAATAAAATCAATAATTATATTTCTTTGGTTCTCTTATAAATGGTATTTTAGAAATGTTTGTATTGGGGGGGCTAGTTCAGCTGGCGGAGCGCTTGCCCAGCAAAGGCAAGGCCCTGGGTTCCGTCCTCAGGACCACAGAAACGGAGCATGGGGGCACACACCTGCCAACTCGGTGCTTAGGAGGTGGAGGCAGGAGAATCAAAAGTTCAAGGTCATCCTTGACTACTTAGTAAATTCAAAACCAGCTGGAGCTACATGAGACCTAGTCTCAATAAATAAATAAATTTTAATTTCTGATCCTGAATTTCGAGCATATCAAAACAGATTGTTTTTTTTTCCTCTTGACCTCATTCTTGTGACCTTGCGGAGCTCACCTGTCCATTCCACAGCTTATACGCTGTCATCATTGTGTGTTTATTGTTATAGTTATATTGTTATAACTATATATATATATTAAATATATATTAAACTCCAGTTAAGTGGGAAAGAAATCCCCCCCCCATTTTTTTTACATTTAAGTGGGATTTTTGTTGTTATTTTCTATTGATTTTATTCAGAGAGAGTCTCATTAGGTCATCCCTCATAAATAAACCTATGTAAAACAAAAACCCCATATATAGTTATATTGTTATAGTCCTGTGACTTTCATGCCTATCTATCTACCTAACTATTTATCTCTAGCTACCTATCTGTCTGTCTCTATAGCTATCTATTATCTATCTAACTATCTGTCTATCTATCTATCCATCTATCTATCATGGGTCTGTAGTGTGTGTGTGTGTGTGTGTGTGTGTGTGTGTGTGTGTGTGTGTGTGTGATCCCCTAGAGCTGTAGTAACTACAGTATGTAGGCAACTCTCCACACAGGTACTGGCTGGTTTTGTATGTCAACTTGACGCAAGCTAGACTCATCAGAGAGGAAGGAGCCTCAGTTGAGGAAATGCCTCCATGAGATCCAGCTGTAAGGCATTTTCTCATTTAGTGATCAATGGGGGAAGGCCCTGCCCACTGTGGGTGGTACCATCCCTGGGCTGGTGGTCCTGGGTTCTCTAAGAAAGCAGGCTGAACAAGCCAGGGGAAGCAAGCCAGTATGGCCTCTGCATCAGCTCCTGCCTCTGGGATCCTGCCCTGTTTGAGTTCCTGTCCTGACTTCCTTTGATGATGAACAGCAGTGTGGAAGTGTAAGCCAATAAACCCTTTCCTGCTCAACTTGCTGTTTGGTCATGGTGTTTCATTGCAGCAACAGAAACCCTCACTAAGACAATGTGCCTCCTGATGTGGGTTCTGGAAACCAAACTCCAGTCCTCTACTGATGCAGTACATGTTCTTTGGTTTTGTTTTGGTCTTCTCTCTCTCTCTCTCTCTCTCTCTCTCTCTCTCTCTCTCTCTCTCTCTCTCTCCCTCTTTCTCTCTCTTCCTTCCTTCCTTCCTTTTCTTCTTCTTCTTCTTCTTCTTCTTCTTCTTCTTCTTCTTCTTCTTCTTCTTCTTCTTCTTCTTCTTCTTCTTCTTCTCTTCTTCTTCTTTTCAAGACAGGGTTTCTCTGTGTAGTTGGTGCCTGTCCTGGATCTAGCTTTGTAGACCAGGCTGGCCTCGAACTCACAGACTGGCTCTGCCTACCGAGTGCTGGGATTAAAAGCATGCACCACCATTGCCTGGCTTTGTTTTGGTTTTTCAAGTCAAGGTTTCTCTGTGTAACTCTGAGTGTCTTGGAATGTGCTCTGTAGACCAGGCTGGCCTCGAACTTAGAGATATACCTGCCTCTGTCTCCTAAGTGCTGGAATTAAAGGTGTGTGCTGCTGCCACCACCACCCAGCAGCAGTAGGGTTTTTTAACCTTGGAGCTGTCTCTCCAGGGAAATCAGAACACACACACACACACACACACACACACACACACACACACACACACCGCTGCCTAGTTTCTTTGGTTTAGTGTTTGTGTGGTATGTCGTTTCTCATCCTCTTCCTGTAACCTCACTCCATGTTTATACTTACACATTTCTCACAGATGGTGGGCAGTCAGCTCTTCCATTCTTCCCCAATCTGGGAATCTGCCTTTTATTCTCACTCCGGCTATGACTTGGATAAAAACCTGCCCTTTGCCAGTTATCTTCCATTCCATCTGTCCCCTGTTCTCTCCTCCCTCAGCCTTTTCTCCATCTGTTCTTGGATTAATTCAGAATTTGTGACTTGCTGTTATGGACTTATCTCTAACTGTATGTCCCTCCAGTGGCTGTCCTCAGATCTGTCGCATGCTTCCTCCAGCAGTGGCCATAATAATTTCACCAATAGTGGCCACCAAAGGCATCTCTTTAATTGCTCCCAGGTCACTTTCCAAAGACAGGACATAGAGATGAACCCCTCACCATTGTCCGTCCCTCACCTCTCACTGTCTTACATTCGACTGTGTTTCCTGGGTCTTACAGCAGCCCAAAGCAATCCACTTCTACCCTCTCTCTTCTTCACCCAGTCAGTTTCTGTAACAGTCAAACACGGGTTGGACTCATAGCTCAGTTGGTAGAGTGCTTGCCTAGAATGCACAGAGCCCTGAGTTCAATCCCCAGCAAGGAATAACCTGGGTGTGGTGGCACAGGCTTGTAATCCCAGCCCTCAGGAGGTGGCGGCAGGAGATGAGAAATTCAAGGTCATTCTTGGCTACATAGAGAGCTACCAGCCTGGGCTTCATGAGACTCTCTCTGAATAAAATCAATAGAAAATAACAACAACAAAAATCCCACTTAAATGTAAAAAAAATGGTGTGTGTGTGTGTGAGTTCTTTCCCACTTAACTGGAGTTTAAGCCATTTCCTTTCTCGGCATGGATGGAGTTTCCGTTGAGTATCCCGTGGTTCCGATAAAGAGAACAGGTTACATTTCTTCCTGTCCTGGTCTCCTGCTACTGAATTCTTTCCGTTCCTGTTTGAGGTGTTTATTTCTCTTTCTGCTTTATGGCGGCATAATTCACATACAATAAAATCCACCATTTTAAGGGGTAAAACCTGGTGCTCGCAGGCTAGCCACAGTATTAAGCCATCATCGGCATCCTCCTCTGCCTTCAGAACAATTAATCATCCAAAGAAATCCGGTACATGACTCAGGCTCACCTACCCCGCCCTCCCAGTCCCTGGCGCCTCCATTCTGAAAGGCAGTTCACTCTTTTTCTTTTGAAATATACATCTATTTCCCTTTCTGTTTCCTTCCCTTCTCTTTTTCTCTTCATCCTCCTCCCCTTCCCCACCCCCCTTTTTATTTATTTATTTTTTTTTAATTTGGATCTGGGATAAGGACATGCTAGGCAAGGACTTGTCATTGTGTTAAACTCTCAGCACTTGGTATTTAGTTATTTCCCTACATCGTCCTTTAGCTGCTATAATTATAATTTTTGTTGATGTTTCTCTGAGTCTCTCTTCTGTATACTATGCGTACTTTTCTTCTTGCTGCCTGCTTGCTCTCTCTCTCTCTCTCTCTCTCTCTCTCTCTCTCTCTCTCTCTCTCTCCCTCCCTCCCATTTACCTTGTCGGCGTTTTCCGAGCCTGGCTGACTGACTATCTTTCATTTACCTCCTTTATCCTCTCTCCTCCTGTCTCCCAGCTTCCTTTGGTCTCTTTTTCTCAGTTCTAGAATTCCGGTTCCACCCCCATTAGAGGATTCGACTCGCGCTTCTGCTCTTTCATGCCGTTTTAAGAGGGGGCCCTTTCATTTTGTGCATCGGTTTGGTTGATTTTTTAATGGACCTCCGTCAAGGTCGTGGCCCTCTCCTTGCCTGAGCGAAGTCTGCCGTGAGCTCTGCGTGTCATCCAATTTGGGGGCCAGCACTCCACAGGGCTCTTGGCATCACCTCCACGTCCGCAGAAGTCCTGCTAGGTGGTGAACGTTGTCGGTGTTCAGCGAATCCAGTTCCCATCACTCAACGTTTTCCATCTCTTGGTTTTGATTGTCTTGTTTCTTGACAGCCGGCTTTTTTTTTTTTCTTTTTCTTTTTCTTTCCCCCTTGCCTTTGTGTGTGTCATAATATTAGAACGGGCAGCTTGGGAAGACGTTGGAGACTGATAAGCTGTATTTGTGCCCGATGTAGGCCAAGTTCCTGCTGAGGCATTAGAGTGTGCACATGTGTGTCTGTGTGTGCCCAAGCACGTACTCTCGTGTGCATTAAGTCCATCTAGCCAAATGGGTATTGCCTTGAGTCTGGCTCCACTGCTCTGGAGACCCCTAACACTGCAGGTCCCACAATCCTCCTGCTCCATACTCCTCTGGCCTTGGGTAGGGCTGTCTGGTCCTTCAGCTCCTCACCATGTCTCACTGCACTTTCAGGGTCCAGATCTCCTATATACTACCCGCCCCCAATTCTTCTTGCTCTAGCCCCCGAATGATGCCTCCCATGGGCCTGGTGGTGGGGCAGTGTGAGCTCTGCCTCAGTGTCCCTGTGTCCCTGTGTCATTGGTGGGTTTTTTTCCCAACTACTCTGCCTGCCTTGGGCAGAAAGAGAGCCCAAATATTCTGAGCCCCGTTTCCTGCCATTCTTGGTCTCCTGCAAGGTTCTGTTCTCACCTGGTGTAGGCTGGCTGTCCAACTTCCGGGAAGGGGAGGGCTTTGGTCCAAGGAAGAAAGGTCTGGGCAGGGCTGGCAGCCCTGTTCAGCAGCGATGCTGACCTTCCTGGGTGTGTGCCGTGGCATGTCCTGTCACCCGCCCCCTGTCGGCCTTCCTTGTGGGCACCTGCTGAAGTCCTTGGGAAAGAGAGTGAAAGCGGGGGCAATCCGTGTTCCCTGTGGAACTCTTGGAGGTCTCTGCCGAGTTCTCTGTTCCTCCTGACCACAGCTGTCTCCCAGCTCACTGCTCAAGTCCCATCTCTCCCGTGGTGTGACTGACTGTGGATGACAGGTTGGGCGTTTCCTCCCCTCCCCTCTCTAGAGGGTCAAGAAGAGTCAAGAAGACTTCGGACGTGGACTGGGCTGCTCTTGGTAGCATCTTCATGGTTTCCTCCATCATCATCAGAACCAGCAGAACACTGTTCCGAATCCACTGCTCCCGGCTGCCACCTTCAAGCCAGGGAAAGAGCCTGTCTGAAGGTTCCAAAAGAGTAGAGAAGATGCATGCCTTTGGAGTCCTTTCCTCAGGGACTTCCGTCCATGTCTTATTGTTCACAGGCCAGTGGCCACTCCTTGCTGGGAGGAGAGTGTGTTAATCACTGCTGTGACAAAATATTTGACCCGGGGAACTTAACCAATGAAGGGTCTGTTTTGGCTCGCAGCTCAAGGGAAGAGTCCATCATGGCGGTGAAAGCATGGGGTCAGGCTGTGGCAGCAGGAACAGGAAGCAGCTGGTCACACTGTAACTGCAGTCAGGGGGCAGAGAACATTTAAAGGCTGGTGCCCAGCTGGCTTCTCCAGTCCAAAACCCCAGCCCATGGGATAGGGCTGCTCACATTCAGGGTGACTCTTCACAGCTCTCCCTCTCTCCCCCATAGTCACACCCCAAAGTGTGTCTCCTAGGTGATCCCAAATCCAATGAAGTTGGCCAATGAAGACTAAGCATTGCAGGTAGTGACCTTTATTCTCTCCCGGGAAGTTGTTGGGGGTGAAACCAAGGGTCCTGTGCATTTAAGAGAAGCACTCTACAGGTGAGCTACACACTCACCCCAGCCCTGGCAGCAGCTCTGAGTGTGTGTGCGCGCGCGCGCACGCTTGCGCAAGCGTGCATGTGTAAGCACACAAGCATGCTTCAGGTGCTGTTTCTCAGGAGTGTATGTTTGGCCTGAGTTTAGTGTATTCCACAGGTTACTTTGTTCGTTCATTCATTTATTTGCTTTTATAGACTGTTCTTCTCTCTTTTAGCCATCAGGAGAAAGACTCCCCTAACTCCACATCATTTCCCTAACGACTTCACCCTTCAGTCCTTCTAGGTCTGTCTTTCCTGTTCCTGCCTGCCTATGGCATGCGACCATTGTATGGCAGAAGCCATTGTTCTGTCTGTCTGTCTGCAGGGAGTGTGTGTGTGTGTGTGTGTGATCAAACACACAAGCTAGCTGCCCCACACAGCTGAGAGAGTTGGTGGAAGGCACATGACCGGGCACGGGTGGTGTGAGCAAGAATACAGAACTCAGCAAAGAAATTTCTCTACTGAGTTCCTCGGTCATTCTGGACTGACCCCTGCAGGACCTCTGTCCTGCCCAGGCTGGCCCTTGTGTAGTTCACTCATACCCTGTCACCAGCAAGTCCCCCCGCCCCTGCAGCAACCCCATAAACATTTATTGAGTAGAGCCTCATCAAACCTTGAGGCTCATTTTTTAAAAAATATTTAATTAGCATCCACTCAATAAAATCTGATGGATTTTCCCTGAACCACAACACTTCCCCACGCATCCTTTAAGTTAAGTGGGCATGCATTCATTCAAAGGGTACTGTTTGAATATCGGGTGTCAGACGCTCAGAGTGAGCACGTGGCTCCGCCGCCGCATGCCCGTTTCAGCCAGAAGAGCGGGGCAGTGACTGAAATGAATGTTGGAGATAAAAACGTATGTCAGGTGGTGATTAATGTCCACGAAAGAAAAACAATGGGGAAGGGCTGAAAGCCACCTGTCGGGATGACACTTGGGTGTCACCCACGGGAGTGATGGAATGAGGCTCACAAAGGGACCTGGTTATTGGACGGCAAGCCCACACGCCATTCCAGATCCACATCCAGAATTATGCTAAGTGAATAAAGCAAATCACAGGCAAACACGGTGTGACTGCTTGTATGTGGAGTCTCAGGAAGTCACTTGCGTAGGAACAACAGAGTGAGTGGAAGCCAGAAGGGGCAAGTCAGGGAAGGGACGTGCTGGTCCCGGGTACATAGTCCCGGGAGGCTGGAGGAGGATGCTTTAGTTATCTATGCACTGTATACCCTGACCGTAGTAAATAACATGCTGGGTCAATGAGATGGCTTACTGGGTCAGGGTGCTCGTCACCAAACATGACGGCTAGAGTGTCTTCTCTGGGTATCACATGGTAGAGGGAGAGAACAGACTCTGACAAGTTGCTCTCTGACCTCCACATCAGGCAAAAGCCAGCCTTGAGAAAGCATGGCATGAAAGGGAGGTGTAGGGGAGTCTCTGCTCCAGCCTGTGAGGGTGCAGAAATACGGTGACAGGTGAGCACCCTGTGGGCTGGGTCCTGGTACCTAGGCTCTGGCCCCTGGCAGATGGTCCTGTGAAATGTGTTTTCCAACCAATGTTCACTATTGCCATTGAATCAGGTTGTCTTTTTTTTTTTTAATCCAAGGACAAATTTATACTAAGAGATACTTCCTGGTTTTATTTCTCCCCTTTGGAAACAAAGGTCTGTACTCAGCAATCTGTTTGAATTCTTAAGTTCAGAAGGCGCTGAGGCCCCTCCCTCCGCTCTCCCTCTGGGGGAGGAGCTGGGAAAGTTATAAATTCCCCGTTCTCCCAGAATGGCAGGCACCTAGGCACCAAGCGAAAGGTCATTATTACAAACAGCCTGGAGGTCAGAGTCCAGTTTTTCTGGCTCTGGGAGGAGGGCTATCCACAGAGCCATCTGGAGCCTTCCTGAGCGAGGTGACCAGATAGCAAGGGAGGTTGTCAGCGCTGGCAGGAATTACTGCAATCACCTTGCGTTGACGTCTCTTCTCCCTGCACCCCCAGGGGCTGGAAGCCCTCTTTCTGCCCTCTTTAGGAAGCCTGCTGGACTCAGGACTCTTAATTCCCATGTAAAGTCAGGGCAACTGAGATGAGAGCGATAGCCAGCGTTTATTGGGTGCTATGCTCCACGTTATCGTAGTAATCGGAACATTTATTGAGTGTGTTACCTCTCTTCCAAGCCCTGCGTTAAGGGCCTTATATGTTAATCTCTGTCTCCCGGACACTCGGCGTTACCTCCAGTCTGCAGAGGAGGAATTCAGGAGGGAGACAGCTCTGCCCGAGAGCACACAAGTGGGGAGAGCTGGGCTGAGGGAGCTGTGTGCCTTGTGGCCGTGGCTACTGGACATACTCTGCAGGGGTGGTTATGGTGCGGGTGTGAGTGCGATGTATGCGTGCGTGTGTGTTTGTGTGTGTGTGTGTGTGTGCTTGCACATTTGGAGCAAGGTGGATCAAGTCTTGGCCTCGACTAAACGGAGGCACAGCTAACAGAAATCGGACTCGGCTGGGTGCTGAGGTGTGCTAAGGTGGGATTGTATAATTAAGGGAAGGTCCCACATGCATCAGGGGGCATCCTTGATTTCTGCAAGGGTGGGTTGAAGAGAAAGCATGGTCAGCTCCGGATGGGGCATGGGTAGGTAGATGCCTCTTTTTCTTCCTTCCTTCCTTCCTTCCTTCCTTCCTTCCTTCCTTCCTTCCTTCCTTCCTTCCTTCCTTCCTTTCTTTCTTTCTTTCTTTTAAATTGTTTGGCCTAATGGCTCAGGCTTCTAGCTGTCTAGTTCTTACATCTTAAATTAACCCATTTCTATAAATCTATGCCACATGGCTCGTGGCTTACCAGTATCTTACATGTTGGTACACATGGCGGCAGCTGGCAGCGTCTCCTGACTCCGACGCCTCCTTTCTTTTGTGTGCATGATCACTGTTTTCCCATGCTCGAGCAGACCCGGATCCTAGCAGAGTTCCCGGTTTAATCCATGCTTGTGCTTACTAATACTGATAGAGATTTTGAGGGTGCCAAAGGGAATGAGCCTGCAATTCATGCATATTCACAAGGCACTGAGTCACACCCATCCACAACTGCACTTGTGCTTATTAGCATTGTTTCTTTTCTTTTCTTTTTTTTTTTTTGGTTTTTCGAGACAGGGTTTCTCTGTGTAGCTTTGCGCCTTTCCTGGGACTCACTTGGTAGCCCAGGCTGGCCTCGAACACACAGAGATCCGCCTGGCTCTGCCTCCCGAGTGCTGGGATTAAAGGCGTGCGCCACCACCGCCCGGCGCATTGTTTCTTTTTTTTAAAAAATAATTTTATTTTATTTTATGTGCACTGGTATAAAGGTGTCAGATTCCCTGGAACTGGAGTTACAGACAGGTATGAGCTGCCCTGTGGGTGCTGGGAACTGAACCTGGGTCTTCTGGAACAGCAGCCAGTGCTCTTAACCACTGAGCCATCTCCCCAGCCCTTAACATTGTTTCTTAAGGGTTTAGTATTTTTACTTACGTGTATGTGTGTGAGGCTACATGAGTTTATGTGCATCACGTGTGTCTAGGTGTCCGAGTAGGCCAGAAGAGGCTGTTGGATGAATAGGCTGGAGGAGGCTGTTGCATCTCCTGGAACTGGAGTTTCAGACAGTTGTGAGCTGCTGCCTGATGTGAGCACTGGGAACTGGACCCAGGTCCTCTCCAATAGCGGTAAGTGCTTTTTATTTTTATTTATTTTAAATTTTTTTATTTTTTGGTTTTTTTTTTTTTTTTTCGAGACAGGGTTTCTCTGCGTAGCTTTGCGTCTTTCCTGGAGCTCACTTGGTAGCCCAGGCTGGCCTCGAACTCACAGAGATCCGCCTGGCTCTGCCTCCCGAGTGCTGGGATTAAAGGTGTGCGCCACCACCGCCCGGTGGTAAGTGCTTTTTAATTACTGAGACAACTCTCTGGCCCCATGTACTCATTAATACTAATGAGACTTTGAGGGTGCTGCTGAGAATATGCCCTGATTATGTATACCCACACTCATCTATACTCATACCCACACTTACTCATATCCATCCATCCCCACATATACCTTGCATGCCTACATGGCCACACTCACACATATCCACAGAATATACACACACACACCACATGCAGACATTCTCACATCCCACTCCCCCCACATCTATAGGAACACACACACACACACACCCACACACACACACTTGTGCACATCACAAGCACTCACAAGCACATAGTGACTAGGAAAGCACCGAGCAGAAGATATCTTAACATACGTAGACCCACACTCACCCACACTCCGCACATACTCCTGACACCTGCATCTCCCTACCATCCACATACTCACACACTTGCTCACACCTACCTCCACGCTGTCACACCCCTGCACTTTCACCCCACTCTTCATTCTTCACTTACACCTATGCTTACTTCCCATACCCACCTACACTATCCTTCAGTACCCACATGCTTGCACCTCCAATACTCACACATACACTTACACACACACACACACACACACCCCTACACACACTTTCTCACCTCAAATACTTACACTCCCCCCACTACACTCACACACATTCTCACCCTCACAAACCTCTTCCACATTTACACACACACTCTCTTACACCCACCCCCATCACATTCTCACCCCTCACACATACACACACAGCCTGGGCTTGTCTGGCCACCTTTTGATGGGAAAGTCCTGGGAAGGGCTCAGCAGTTCCTAACAGACTGGTGTTAGGACCCAGGAAAGGCCGGAGTGGGACGGATATAAATAGAGGCGAACAAAGTTTGAGGCCCGCTGACATCACTCTGGCTCTCCACCCAAAGCCACGGCCTGGACTCTGGGCCAACGAGGTGTGGCGGAGCTCAGCTGCAGAAGGCGGCGGCAGAGACATCACTGAGCTCCAGGCCATGAGCTGAGCTCTGGGCTCCGACTTGAGACGGGAGGCAAGTGCCTGCCAGTCCCAGGCCCAGGACACGGACTCCTGAGCCTACAGGCACCCGGAGGAGGCCCTGGCCTGCCCAGCAGCAGCCAGGAGCTTGGGGACTCTGGTGGATCTAAGGAGAAGTGCTCACTCAACCCAGCGCTGCATCCAGCCTTCGGGTCCCTGAAGACTCCAGTTCGGAGAGGAGAATCGCCCCAACTGCTTGCAGGCCCTTATACGACACAAACTTTAGGGGACAGACTTGGTGACCAGAAAACCTGTGATGAAGATGTCCTTGTCCTCGGGAAGCTGGAGGTAGAGAGGCTCCCTGCAGGCTGTGGGGGATCCCACCGCCTGGTTCCCACCATGAGGGATCTGCCAGCACTGCCTTGCCGCTGGGTCTGGCTACTCTGGTCTTTCTGCAGCTTCCAGGTAATGCCCCAGGCCACCAAAGGCAGCTGGGCTATGTCTGTGGAGGATATCCCCATACTTACCCCATGATCTTCCCTTGCAGGTGTGTGACACCCAGCCCAGAGCCCAGGAACATCCAGGTAAGGTCCCTCCTTGCTCTGATGGCTGTATGCTTTTCTCCTTGCCTTTGGGGGTACACCAGAAACCACTTGTTTACCACCCCCTACATTGGGATCCTTAATCCCCAGAAAATACATTCTGTCCTTTGAGACAACAACCCTGCTGTGACCAATGTCTTCAAGCTGGTGATGAGGAAGCTGGCCCCTGTCCCAGCTGCCTCTTGCTCTAGGTCAGGTGCTGTCTTCTAATTAAGGAGACATGTCCTCCAGAGCAGAATGTCTTTTGCTCTTTGGACCACGCACTTGTGCCTACTTAGGGTCACCACCCTGGGAACTCTCCCTGGTGCCTCCAGCCTCATGGTACCATGGGGCTGTGCTCCCAAGGGACCCGGGCACCACTGTGTAGCATTTTTCCAATTGTGCTGGATATGCACAGTGGAGGTGGGTGGTGGGTGGGGGAGGCACCAGGACACTTGTCTCTGGCTGTTGTGGCTCCCCTTTTAGATGCACTTGTTCGGAAGTCTGGATCACAGCCCTGTTACAGACAGGGGGTTGCTCCATCTATAGTGGGGATGAATAGGAAGGGACTTGCAGCCCGCCCGTCCCGTGGCAGGTGCTCTGGGGCTAGGATTCTTGTTGAAGGTCAAAGGGGAATGTCTGACCCATTGCTGGGAAAGCCCGGTGGGTCAGGGCGAACAAGTCAGTGACTCAGAGCTCAGAGAGATGAGGGTTCCCGGCAGAACTGATCAACAGGACCAGTCTGCCTCCAAACAAGGGGCCCTGCCCCACCAGGGCTGGCAAGCCAACGTGGCAAGCATGGTGAAGGGCAGCAGACAGGATGTGGATCTGGAGAATATACCTGAAGCGGTGATAGGGAAAATTCTCCCTCCCTGCTGAGACCGGGGGCTGCCCGCCTGTACCAATAGGCATCATCAGTCAGTTGGACTTTGAATTGTGCGTATTGCTGGTCCGAGGGGAGAAAGCTTCAAGGGCCTTTTCCAGAATTTGACCTTTGACTGAGATTCTGCACACATCCACACGTGTCCACACAGACCCGTACCTGTCCGCACATGCTCACACATGTCCACACATGAGCAAGCATCCCGGACTCTGTAAACGTCAGTGGTGCCAGGAGACCTTGGTTCTGTGTAGACACCTCGCTCCTGACCTGATGTCGGGTAGAACAAAGTCTGCCCTGGTTGAGCACCCTCCGTAGAGGACCAGCAGCCATTCAGTTGTATCAGTCCATGTGCACCACAGATAACGAAGGCAGAGCCCGAGGGTGCCTGGAGCCTAGGCCAGGGATCCTAGGTGCCTCTCGAAGTCCCCGTCTAGCCTGAGAGGGCTTCCTTCTGGTCCTCATTCCCATCCTTAGTAGCTTAGTCCTTCTCCCTTCAGCTTCCACCGGCCACAAGGCACAACCCAAAGGCCATCTTCCCCCTGTCCCCTTCCTTCCTTCCTTCCTTCCTTCCTTCCTTCCTTCCTTCCTTCCTTCCTTCCTTCCTTCCTTCCTCCCTCCCTCCCTCCCTCCCTCCCTCCCTTCCTTCCTCCCATTTCTGTCCTTCATTTCTTTCATCCCCCCCCACTCTACTTCCTCCCGCTCCCAACATATTTTTGTCTTTTCTTACATTTTGGACTTTGGCTATTATTATTATTATTTTTTAAATAACATTCAGCCCTCTCTGCAAAGGCCTCCTTGGATCTCTTCTCCTGCCGCCAAAGCCTAAGAAGCTCCAAGGGAGACTTTAGGAAAACCTGATCCCTGACAGACAAGACACCTCCACCCATGAGAACCCTAGATGGGCGCGGGGTTGACACATGAGCCAGGGGACTGTCCAGACGCAGAGAGTGGGAGTCACTTGCCAAGGAAGGGAGTGGCCTTGGGATCGCCTAAAGTAGCTTAAGAAGGACACCAGGCTGGCGCCCTCGTGTCCACACTCACCTGCGCGGGCGGCCAGTCGATGGCAAGTCTGTAGCTGGAGTGGTTAGTTCAGGCTCACAGAAAATGAGATGACGCCATCTGGAGGGAGTTAGGGAACTGACACCTAGGCTCACCTAGCCGTGATAGTGATACAGGAAAGTCAAGTTAAGATGTTATCTTGCCTTATCCTGGCTCCAACCCTGTGCCTTCTGCACGAGGCAGGACTCAGAAAACAGTCACCAACCACCTTCCATGCCTTGTCTGTGTCAAGACAGGACTGTCATCCTGTAAACAGAGTCCCAGTTGAGGCTACCAGGCTACCCGCATTTTTCAGCTCCCTGTGTATAGGTGTCTACACTGGCCCAGGTCACCAGATAGCTTCTGGATTCTTGTATCTACCGTATGAGGGCACGCTTAGTTTTAGAAATCTCAAAAAACGGTATGAGGTCCTTTGGCGTGCCAACACCTTCTGAGTCTCCCTGTGGCTGTGACCATGGGCTGTCATTGCAGCAGAATGGCTGCAGTGAGAGCCCATTTAACCCAGGTTCCCACTCGATAGGGAAGCCAGGAGTAGAAGGGAGAATCCAGAGAGGAAACTGACCCCCCACACTCATCTGAGACCCTCTCACAGCCCAGGTCCTGATTCACAGCCCTCTGCTCCCCAGGACGACCTAGGACGCTCTGAGGTTGGTGGATCCAAACCCATAAATGGCATTCGCCAAGATTGCAGGCCACTTTGTAAAAGTTTATAAACATGCCCTTTTATAGACGATGTTTGTAGCGAAGGACTGGAAACTTGAGAAAAATTTCAAGCTGGGTTGTTACCTAGTTTCCTTCCAGGCCACTGGGATGCCGACTTCAGTCTAGCCCCAGGCTTCACGGCTCTACTTGGCATGTAAAGCAGGCAGCGACAAGTCATTATTTACGGAGTGGCTTACGAAGGA
Source organism: Peromyscus leucopus (assembly GCF_004664715.2). NCBI lineage: Eukaryota > Metazoa > Chordata > Mammalia > Rodentia > Cricetidae > Peromyscus > Peromyscus leucopus. Next base: position 20,304,534 of record NC_051082.1, read on the forward strand.
CTTCTGCAACCTCTGGGTCATGGCAGGAATGTCATTCTCCATCTTTGCTGGGCCAGTCAAAAAATGATATGTATTCACAACGGAGTTTTTAAAAGAAAATTTTATATGGAGGCATGTTTTGCCTGCATGTATGTCTGCACACCGTATGTGTGCCTGATGTCTGTGGAAGTTGGAATACGGCATCAGATCCCCTGGGACTAGAGTTATGGATGGTTGTGAACTGACATGTGGGTGCTGGGAATTGAACCCATGTCCTTCGGCAAGAACAGGCAATGCTTTACCCACTGAGCCGTCTCTCCAGCCCCCATAATGGAATTTTTTTTAAAAAAATGTTTATTCCATAACAAAAACATGGAAATATAGCAAGTAGAGATTTCTCTAAGGGATGCTAGATTTATAAATATATTTTATGCATATAATTATATTCTGTGGTCATTCTATGTTTATGTTTAATTATATCCTGTCTAGTTGTTTTTATACTCTATCATTCATTCTACCTATATAGTTATGTTTTTAATTACTGACATTTAAAACGGGAGGCTGCAAATGCAGAAACCTGAATTTCACACACACACACACACACACACACACACACACACACACACACACACACACAGAGAAAGGCTGTAATTGGATACAGCGAATACAGGACACAGAGGAGATGCCCTCCCCACCCACTCAACCACCTTCAAAGATCAATCAAGCTGATGAGGCAGAGAAAAGACCATGACCAAAACATGGAGTCCCACCCTGAGAAAACAGAACACGATGTGTTGGAATTGGGAAACTTTGCTAGGGGGAGTAGAGACCCAGATTCAAAAGAGGCCGCTATGGAAAAACCTGGGAGGCAGTGTTGCAGACCACAGAGACAGCCAGGAAATGAGCTTTGGATGTCCGAGGCCAGCTGCAGAGGCTGAGAGACCAACTTTTCCACCAGGGAGAGGCTTCCGTGGTGTCCTGCTAGCAGAGGCCAAGGGAGCATTCCATAAGGGAGGTCCCTGACCCCAAGGGGGCCAGGCTGGGAAGGGGAGAGGTCAGAGACATGGAGGATTGGGAGTGTTGATGCTCATCTGTTTCTCTCTCCCTCCCTTCTGCCTCTCTCCTCAAAGCAAATTGATGCTGGATCGGTGGAACATTAGATACGCGTGAAAAAGGAATTCTGAAGAACTGGCTTATAGTTATGTTGTAGACTAAAATCCTTTCTCCCTCTTCTTCCTTCTTTCTTCTCTCTCATCCCCTCCTTATGTTTCTCTTTCTTTGTCCTCTCTCTTCCTCCTTCCCCTTCCTCCTCTTTTTCTCTGCCTTCTCCAGGCCATTATTTTCAGCCCCTGAGGTCGTGTTCCCTCCTGAGACCTGCCTGCCATCCCTGTGGGAGTCTGAGGCAGCCATGTGACTAATGGCAACAGGCTAGTCACCTTTATCTTTTTCCACAAAAGAATGAGGCTGTATCACTCTTACGAAACTTAGAGGACCGTGGGCAATCCTGCTCTGTTGGGCGTTTAGGGAACCTGTGGGCTGAGTCTAACCCATCTTATTAATACCACACGATTTTAATAAAAATAATAATAAAAACTGGTGAGATTACCAAAAATTTCAAAATCCAATGGAAAACATCTGCGTTTCTGACTTATCTTTCAAAAGCGGGACGCCTTGAGTCAGCACCATGGTAGACGCCTATCTCGCCAGCACTCAGAGGCAGAGGCAGGACCACTGTGAGTTCATAGTCAGCCTGGTCCGCCAAGGGAGGAGGTCTTGTAATAAAATGGAAATGAATTAGGGAGCTGATTGCTGGGAAGGAATAATTGTCTTGCTCTCAGCATCCCTTAGTTGCCTGTAGTTCTTCGTCTAGGGTTGGGGCGCCGTGAGATTTCCCCCTCCCACGTTGGCATGGCTATTGTGGATCCTGTTGGTCTTGTTTGTGCAGTCATATTTTTGAGGAATCATGGTGCAGGCTGCCCTGTCATTTCTAGGAGCTATAGTCTCACAGCAGATTTCCTGCTCCTCGGGCTCTTAGAAATTTCTCACCTTTCCCTTCTGAGATATTTCCTGAGCCTTACATGCGGGAGTTGTATTGCAGATATATCACCTGGGACTGGGTTATTTGAAATGATCATTACAAATAAAAATAAAAACAGGGAGACCTGTTGATCCCAGGTGAACCTTCACACAGTGTGACACTGGTCTGGTCTAGGATCAGACAGGCTGGCTGCCCTTGCCTGCCTGCGCTCTCCTGCTCCAAGGCTGGCCACCGCTTGGAGTAGACTGATCTGGCCTCTGGCCTGGCTCGTGTGCCCAGCCATCTGGCTTGTTAACCACCTAGAATGTCACCCTCCTCCTCAGGGCTCACCTGACCCCACACTACTTCCTCTCAACCAGCCTTGTCCCCCTGACTTCCCATGTGTAGACAGATTCATGTTGCAGTCAGAGGACAATGGGAACAATGTGGGTGCTTTGTCCTGTCTCGGGGTTCATGCCAGCACTATGGTGACAACATGCTCAAACCTTTCATCCTGTCTCCATTGCATGGGCTGGTTCTGGGGTGACTCCATACCTTCAGCCTTTCTGCTCACAACTGGCTGTCGCCTTGTTCCCTAGAGATGGCGGGAGGGACACTGTCCACGTGGCTTTAGTGGCAGAGGTGGATTCTGAAGACCCAACAGTTGCTCTTTGTGAAATAGATGTTCCTTCTGCTTCCGATATTTCTCCCACATGAATTGAATAACAAGCCCATGAGGGTTTTTAAAACCGAATATCCTCAGTTTCTGGGCTTAAAAAAAAAAATTAGAGGTTGAAAATGAAGGCTTTGTATTTTTGCCTCTCTGAGTTCCGGCATCTCACAGCTGGAGACTGCCCAGCACTGCTTCCTGGCTGCATGTGGGAGTTAGGCCTTGATTAATTTCCTTAAGCCCCACTGGAGGACTTTTTCTGTTTTTGGCTTGCATTTGGGAGTTGCGTGGGAACACGGAAGGGCCAGGAGAAAACCGTGAAGGTTAATATCTCCAATTCGACAGGATTCAGAATCATCTGGGAGGCAAAGCTCTGGGCATGCGTGTGGGGAATGATCTAGATTGGACTGATTGAGGTGGAAAAACTCACTGTTGTCGTCTGATTGCCGTGGCTGTGATAAAACACTTTGACCAAACGCAACGGTAAGGGGAGAAAGGGTTTATCTGGCTCACACTCCCAGGTCACAGTCCATCACTGAGGGAAGTCAGGGCAGGAACTTAAGCGGAAACCATGGAGGACACCGGTTACGGCCTTGTTCTTTGACTCAAGCTCAGGTAGCTTTTTTTTTTCTCCAGTTTTTCGAGACAGGGTTTCTCCGTGTAGTTTTGGTACCTGTCCTGGATCTCTCTCTGTAGATCAGGCTGGCCTCGAACTCATAGAGATTCGCCTGGCTCTGCCTCCCGAGTGCTGGGATTAAAGATGTGCGCCACTACTGCCTGGCTCAGTTAGCTTCCTTACACAGCCTAGTGAATGGTGCTGCCCACAGTGAGCTGGGCCCTCCCTTATCAATTAGTAATTAAGATAACCACCCCCAGGCACGCCCAATTTGATCTAGACGATTCATCCATTGAGGCTGTTCTCTCAGAGGACTCTAGGCTATGTCAAGTTGATAGAGCTAATGGGAACACTCCCTCTAAACATACACAGCACCATCCTGTGGATAAGGATGCTACACTTAGGACAAAGTGAGCTGAGCACCAGCATCCATTTTTTTCTTTCTGACTGTGGACAAAATGTGACGAGCTGCTCATTTTCTACCACGATGAACTGCAGCTTGAAACTGTGAGCCTAAAGAAAACCTTCCTGGATTTGCTTGTGACAGGGCATTTTATCACATCAGGTGTAAAGGAATCAAGACACAAACTGGCAAATGTAGCCAGCAATCTGAACTTCAAGAGATAGGGTATTTGGTACCCATCAAGGTGACGTACTTAGCTGTCATCTAGGATTATGATGTTAATGCTTCCCCAAGATGATGCCCAAGGCTGCTGTGGTTTTGAAGGTGGGATTTAACAGTGTTTTGACAAGGAAGGTGGTCAGAGGCTTGGTGAACAGGAGGCGTCAGTGTTGTGACTCTTCCTTCTCATTTCTCTCCTTTCTTTCTCTCCTTTCTCTTCTTTCTCTCTTTCTCTTCTTTCTCTCTCTTCCTTCTTTCTCTCTCTTCTTTCTCTCTTTCTCTTCTTTCTTTCTCTCTTTCCCTTCTCTCTTTCTCTCTTTCTATTCTCTCTCCTTTCTTTCCTTTCTTTTCTCTCTCTCTTTCTCTCTTTCTCTCTCTCTTTCTCTTTCTCTCTCTCTCTCTCTCTCTCTCTCTCTCTCTCTCTCTCTCTCTCTCTCTCTCTCTCCTTTTTTCAGACAGGGTTTCTCTGTATAGCCCTGGCTGTCCTGGAACTCACTCTGTAGACCAGGCTGGACTCAAACTCACAGAGATCCACCTGCCTCTGCTTCCCGAGTGCTGGAATTGAAGGTTGTATGCCATAATGCCTGGCTATCTCACCTTGATTTTTTTAAAAATTTATTTGTTTTAGGGTTTTTTTGCTTTTTTTTTTTTCTCTTCAAGACAGGGCTTTTCTGTGTATCCCTGGCTGTCCTGGAACTTGATTTGTAAACCAGGCTGGCCTTGAACTCACTGAGATCTGCCTGCCTCTGCCTCCGGAGTGCTGAGATTAAAGGTGTGTGCCCCCACCACCTGGCTTATTTTAATTTCTTTTGAGACTGATTCTTACTCTGTAGACTAGGCTGATCTGGAATTCACTATCCCCCTGCCTCACCTTCCCTAGTGCTGGGATTGAAGATCTGTACTACTATGCTTGGCTAAATTATTTTTTATTATTTATTATTTTTAATCAGTAGCTTTTCTTTTACATTTACCTATTTCTCTGTGTGTGTCTGTGTCTGTGTGTCTCTCTGTGTGTGGGCATGCCACAGTGTGTATGTGGAGGTCAGAGGGCAACTTGAAGGAGTTGGTTCTCTCCTTCCACCCTGTGGATCTGGCAATTGAACTCAGGCTGGCAGACTTGGTGGCACACACTTACTGAGCCATCTCACTGACCCGCCTTATTTTGTATTGGTTCCTGAAAACACGGAACCTGCCATGTCCGTGGTACACCACGTCTTCTCTTGGTGTGGACACACACTGTGAGATCAGGGTAGACTTCCATCGCCATAGACATTTATCATTCTTCATGGTAAAGATACCCACCTTTCTTTCAGCTTTTTTTTTTTTTTGTCTTTCAGAGACAAGGTTTTGCTCTGTGGCCCAGACTGGCCTCAAATCCCCAATCCTCCTGCCTCAGCTTCCTGGGAATTTAACTGACTCTCTTTGCTAGCTTTTGAGATTCGTGGGACATAGCTCCTCTCTGTAGTCAATCCCCTGTGAAGCAGAACAGCAGAGATTCCTATCCCTGTCTAGCTACAATGTGGTAAAAATTGTTGAGATAGATAGATAGATAGATAGATAGTTAGATAAATAGATAGAGAATGTGTATGTGTGTGTGTGTGTGTGTGTGTGTGTGTGTGTGTGTGGCTAGGCATGAAGCCTAGGGTTTTTCGCATGCTAGACAAGCATTCTACCAGCAAGCTGTGGACCCAGCTCTTTTAAACGCCACTCCATGTCAACCCATGTCATTCTCCATCGTTCCTTCGGCTGCTCACCAGCTCCCTTCACGTACATACATGCTGATTATTTAGTCAGCTTTCCCTGGATGAGCATCCAGGCCGCTCTCTGGTGTTTGATCCTGTGGGAACATTCCACAACAAATACTTTTGTATACAGGTCTTTGATCACACATTTTAGAGCCTCTGGAGTATAAATTCCTAGGAAAAGAGTTACTTCACCAGAGAGAACGTGTCTTTAACCTCTGCAGAGACTTTGCCAAATTGTCTCTCTGGAAAGGCCAAACCGATGCTGACTCACTCTGAACCTCTGTCAGAACTGACCAGCTTCACACATCTGGCCTCTCGGTGGCCATTCCAACCGGAGAAGGCTGACTGTCCTCTGTAGTCTTTACAATCCTGGAATGCACTGAGCAAGGTTGGGAGGGTGAGCTGCTTTAAAAATAGTTAAAAAACAGTTTGCATGCCTTTTTCCTTCAACTGTGTTACTGTGCCTAAGCGTTCTGTTGATTTCCTTCTCATTAATAGGTTTTTTCTCTCTTTCTCCTTCCTTCTTTCCCTGCCTCCCTCCTTCCCTCCTTTCCTCCTTTCTCTTCTGTCTGAGGATTGAATCCAGGTCCTCACACATATTATGTGAACACTCTACCACTGAACCATATTCCTGGCCCACAGGAATTTTAATAATACAGTAAGTAAATTGAATACATCTTAAAAAGAAGTCAATGTGTTTCTGTCGTAAATACTTCGAGCACGTTGCCTCAAAGTTTTTTTTTTCCGGTTTATTTCCTATATAGAAATTTTCAAAATCGGCTAAATGTAAAACCTCAGAAAGCTTCTATTTATTTGTGTATTTATTTGAATCAGGGTCTCGCGCAGCTCAGATTGACCTGGAACTCACTATGTCATGGAGGCTGGCTTTGAACTTCTAACCCTTCCACCTCCCAAGAGGGAGGGAAGGATGTGTTGGAGTTGGGGTGATGGAGATGAGGGAGCGCTGGGTAGTTCACGGACGGCTACTTCAAAATGTCATAATTGTTATAATTGAAGGGCAGAGAGAGTCCCCTAAACCCTAATTACATGCGGGCACAAGGCACAGGTCACCGTACCTGGCTCACCTTTTTCTTTTTCGATTGGATCTCACTATGTAGCCCAGGCTGGCCTCAAACACAGAGATCCCCTTGCCTCTGGCTCCCACACTGAGATTAAAGCCACGTACCACCCCACCCCAGCCTCTAGCTCAGCTTCTACGTCACACTCACATTTTGAACCATCAGAAGTATTAGTGAGGTAAGGTCTTATTTTTTTCCCAGATGCCTAGCTGACTTCAGTGCCTGTGGTGAATAGATCTTTGGTTTAAAATGCCACTTTTATCACAAGCCAACTGTCTCTATGTAGTAGAGCCTCCTGAGGCCTTTCTTCCCACTGAACATCTGTCCACATGTGTGGTACACAACGTCCTCTCACTGCATCCTCCATGCTTGTCCCTAGCTCCCCTCAAGACCTCTGCAATTCCGTTCATGTCCAAACCTGCTTCAAGTAGACCACCACCTCCGCCTTAAACCCCCCCGCCGATGCGGCCTCCACCAAAGGTGCTCTTATTAATTTTGCGTCCACTTATTTCTAGATCCGTGACTCTGAACTATTTTGTTTATTTTTATGTTTCTGGGCTGTGTCTAGGAGAGCCAGCTAACTATCTAGCAAGTGTGGTACATAATGTCTCCCAAAGAGCTTTTCTTCATCTGTATAAACATCTCGAACCGCCTTCATAAAACATGTTCTAAGCTAAACGCACGGTATCTTGACCTCGGTCGGTAGGCTCCCAGAGTCATACCGCCGTGAGAGTGTCTACCAAAAGGGATATCATCAGCGTTATATATCACCACCCCATCCCTGCGTTTCAGATTTAGATAAAGGCGAGTTGTCGAGAACAGAGGAACTATCAGCAAGGTAATATGAGGTCGCACCTGCAGACGGTCGTAGCTATCAAGCCAAGTTATAGTAACACAAGAACTCAGCGCAAGCCTGTCCCAAGGCCCTTGCCAACCGCGACTTATGCAATCTAACTCATATTGAACTGATTCAATATATCTAGGGGAGGACGGGGTAGTGAGTGCCCCTCATGGCCTGTAAGTCTTGTGGAATCTTTGCGGGATGGGGCAGGTGAGACAAGCAGGCGAGTGAGAAGAGGTTACTGGTTCAGAAAACGAGCAAGGGAGTGTTGTGCTCCAGAGGGCCATATACTCTCAGGCACACACGGCCACCTTCTCACACTGTGAATTGTCTATTTCATGAACTACAGTGCGTTCAGTTCTAATGTAGATGCTCGAAAGCTTTATCAGATCCGATTTTGCCTACTAACTATGCGTCCACTCAAGTAACAACAGCACCAAATTCATATGTGTGGCACAACTTGTCTTGACCTGTGGTTGCCCACACTACATGAGGTCGAGTGAGTGACTACACAATAGCCAGTAATAGAGATTCGATTTCGTACCGACGATTGCACGGGGGCTTTTGTTTCCGCGTTGACAGTCTAACGGCGGTGGCGAGGTCCCAACGTTCCCCCTAGTCTTAGGCGTTATCCTGCTAGCTGCATCCGAATTATAACGAAGAACTAGCCATATATATAGATTCTAATTGCAAAGTAGAGCGTGGGTTTATGAGCTCTTAGACACCAGGGCGCGTGCTATTGATACATCATAATGCACTTTTACAGCCACAAGGGTTGCACCGCGCCTCGGTAGCTATCATTTCACGCGACGCAGGCTCACCACGGTTTTCAAATCTCCATACTGAAAACATCAGATAACACAACACAAGCAATATCTATCATCTACCACAAAGTATATCCTTTATCCTATCACACTAATTATTATGACATGTTAAACTTATTTTGGTATCGCATGTTACTCTATACTAAGAGGGAATTTGCTATCCAAGCTGAGCTTCTGCTCCTATACTGGCCCTTGGGAAAACGTGGGAGGATCCTTGAGCTTCAGGACAGCAACTGAGTCGTGTAGCACCAAGGAGAACGAGAGAGCAAAGAGAGAAAACGCTTGCCGCTGTGGGATAGGCTGCCTCCGTAGAGGCTGCGTGCTGGGCACTCTGGAGAGAGGGAAAAAGGACTCTAGGCATGCCCCAGGCACGCATATGGGAGCTGGAGCAAATGAGATGAGGCGATCGCTCTGGTTCCACTGATAGTCGACTGTGCAAAAGGTTGGTTTTATTGACGACCCCCAATATATTACATTGTCTAATATAGACGGGCAGAGAGTTTCCTAAACCTTAACATCAGTGTTACAAAAAAAACCTCCCTCTCTCTGAGAAATCTCATTATACTAAGTGACAAGTAGTAAGTTCACACTTACATCGATTGGCGAGCTTAAAAGAAGCAGGACTACACTCCTTTATTAATAACATTGAATTTCAAAAGTTGTTTCGGTTATCTGGTGCTGAGGTGGGATGCTTTTCGCATGCTAACTTATTTCCACATGTTATCAAAATGCTTCTTGCTGGCGGCGTTCCGCTTCAGCGGGGTCACCTTAGGGCAAATTCGCTCGACCCTCACATTTACTAAGAGAAGCCGCCTTCCAAAAGTATCTATCCACCATCTAAGTGCTCTGGGGTAAACCTACAACTGCTAATTTTCATACCTGTTAGTCTTGCATCACTTGTATACATATATCCTGCTCTGTAATATTCTGATTATTTACCCAGGAGTTCGCCTGATCTTCTTGACACCTAGAGTACTGCCCTGAACTGAACAACATCCATTCTAATCAGGAGAGCATGCGCAAAGGCTATATAGCAAGACCCACATGCCCGTTTGTACCACACATTACATGACTCATCTCAACGAAGACACCCTGGTGCTTTTCTGTGTCAGCCTCCTTGTAAAAACAATCCTGCCCGTCGAGGAACTGAGCCCAGTCTCAGTCCAATCATTCTTTTTATGTGCTTGCTCCTCTGTTGTTGTTTTTCAAGACAGGTTTTTTATATCTGCTGTAGTTTTGTGCGTGCCTGTTCTCTATCTTCTCTGTACGACCAGCTGCCTGCGTTAACGCACAGAGATCCTACTGCACTCGCCTTGTCCTTGATGCTGGATTAAAGCGTAGCCAACCACCAATCGATCTTTAATGGAATTCAAATTGCTCCCCGACAACCGTGACACAGACTGCCTTCTGTGAATAGGGCAACCTGCGTGAAGTCCACGGGCAGCCTCCCATACCTGGCCAGTTTCTTAAGACGTCAGCCATCCAAAGACCTTAAGGGATTGGCAATACTGCGCCAGCAAGCGCGATGAGTGAGTCCCACTAGGGACAAGAAGTTGTGAACAGCTGCCTATAAGCTCTGAAGAACGTGTGAGACACTGACAGTAAGTTTACGCGAACAACAAGCTGGTCACTGATATGCGTGCTATTATTGGATCTTATTAGCACGAGGTCACACTGGTCCGAAAAGTCATAAGGAAATGGCACTGTTTGTGAATCTCCTCTCTTCCGATCCGTCACAAGACTACATTAAGTACACAACACTGCGGATCAAAACACAGCCACATAACCCCAGTAAGATGTTCTTCCTGCTGTTAACTCCAACTTTGAGAGCGTAGGGTATGCGCAGTCAGGAGGTTGTGATTACATAGACTCTCACTGAGACTACAGACCACTAATACTGCGGAACCTCAGGACAAGTATATACTGGAGCATGCGTGTCCATCCACAAGAATCCTTTTCTTTTTTTTTTTAACGTTATTTGAATACAGGTACATGTGCATAAGTTTGAAGGTCTCCACTTTAATTTTTATCACTGCACTATAACATAGGCATGCCTACGAGTCTAAAACACTGAAAAATGAACATCAGAATGTGTCAAGCGCTACTGACGGCGCGTGCACTGCGACACACAGACTATACAAAACGAACACACACACACACACACACACACCACGACACTCTCTCATGGCATTGTTCCCGAGATAGGGATATACACAAAGTTGTTGCCAGCTGCAAATGAAATTTCGAAACAAACAACTCGTCGTGGATGTGTTGAGCAAAGATGCCTCAGCCACCTGTCGTGCCCATATCTCTCCACTCACTTTGATGCGACTCAAGGTCTAAGCCACAGTGGATCACATTAAACCCTTCTGATCGAAGAAGCGCTTTGCGCAGGAAACGGGCTCTCCCTGAAGAAGACACGGACTGGTGAAATCGAAGAGATGGACACAGATGGGTCCTCGAGTCTCGAAGGATAGTTTACAGTAAGTAAAGGTGCTTGCTGCCAAGCATCTTAATCGAGGATCGGAGTTCGATTCCCGAGATTTCCATGGACTAGCACACAGAGTTCAGAATCCAGAAGAATTCATATCCCGTGAGCGTGGACAGCCGTTGCAAGTCTCAGGTAGAGCTCACATGGTATGACCCACAAGCCCCGTATTCTCTAAAATAGAAAAAGAGTTAAGAGGGATAATGGGTTAGATAGTGTGCGATAAAGGCACTTGACACATCGATTCCGGAAAGATCTGTGTTCAATACTAAACACAGGCACCCACATGGAAGAATGCCGAGGAAAAAAAAACTGAGCACTCGTACACCTCAAGAATTGATCCTTCTGACCTTTATCATAGACAAGGCTGTGGTAGTAGTATCATATTGCGACATGCTCATAGTGATGTGTATACGATGTATGCTGATGACACTGTGTGCGCACAGTATGGTCACGCGACAACAGATAACATGTGTTATTTCTAAAAACCGGAAAATCGTAGCAAACTAAATGTTGTGGGATTTTTTTTATTTGGAAATTTAAGGAAAAAGTAAACTAAAGACAAAAATCTCTCCGATAGTCATAGATAGCATCTGCCAAAGCTAAGGGGTCTTTGGAGCTTGTGTTTGACTTGGAGTTGTCACGTTAGTGAGACATATCTAAAAGACTTCAGCCCTGTTGGTAATAGTGGTCTAGTGCCTACCGACTGCTTCTGTTGATCTGTAAATCACTCGCATGCGCTCCCTATCGTGGGCTCTCCCATGTGGTAGGGGATCTGTCTAACACAGCTTGCCAGGTTGCGTCCCTCACCTGCACACATCTGTTGACATTCATAATTCATAGCCCTCTAGAAGACCATTAGAGGCCCCATGAACTCACACAAAGAAACTTTATATCTTTTTCACTCAACAGCATGCGTGCAATGTGAGTTAAAAGGATTAAGAGGCTAACCAGCACTCAAACTCCGTAGATAAAGCTAGATGCCTCCACTATAGAGTATTTATAATACATACACCACAACACACAACACAATATACCAGTACTGTCCCTAACCCCAGTTCTTAGGTATCTCATTCTTTTCCTGTCCTGTGTTGATGAATTCATTCGGAGTGTCAATCAACTATTAGGATACCATGTGGCCTTCCGTTGATGTAATTAGACATAATATTCATTAATAATTTATACTTCATCTGATCAAGTCCCTCTCAGTTCCTTTCGTTGAGTTTGTGAAAAAACACCCTGGAGGTAGCATTCGGTTTCAAATCGAGAGCACTAAGTTGTATGTCACTATGTTGAGTGTGCGTCTATGACATTGTGCGTGGAAAGACTCCTACACTCTGTTATTTCTGCGTGAAACACGCCCAAGTATGTCCTCCTCATTCCTGTCAGGTTAAATTTTATATAGCCCCGTCTCCCAGCTGCTTTAGGGCGTCCACCTGCTTCTCAAAGCATAATAAAAAGAATCACAGAATAGACATATCCCTGTCGTGTCTGTCGCCATATGGAACACCCGTCTACCCCCAGATTCGCATCCAAACACCAGATGACAATCAGCGAAGTCTCCTTACTTAGCAAGGAACTTCCTCAGTGACCACGCCCCTTGCCTAAACGCCTTGGACTCCTCAGGCATCTGTTCTAGACAGGCTTGCTTTAAACAAACAGTGGTGGCTGCAACCATGTTATGACTTCCCTGTTTGATGCTGAGCGCTATCCTTCTAGCTTGGTCTACTAGATCTCTTACTCCGTCTTACCTCTTCTATACTATCAGATGTGTTTGTGCGCTATCTATCAAGCTGGGTGGCTGGCCCCTGAATCCTCCCTCTCTTCTACCATTTCTAGGTTGCCTTCCCACAAAGTTCTGGTGTCTATTAGACGCAGAACAATCTGTATCTGGCGTCAGGCTCCAGCACACTATCCTCTTCCACCTGAGCAACCGTCATCCTAGAGGCTTGTTTGGCTCTGCGCGAGTTACGGTACACCAATTATTAAGTATTTACGGGTCGAAGAGCGCGCTATACCTGAGTGAAGCAATCTGCATGGCCCTTCCACAGGAGTTGAGAAACGCGAATTATTGAAGCCAAGTCACACCATTGATATGTCGCTGTAAAGGCACCACGACTTCTCTGGTTGTGCTCCACTGTACCCAGCACTGCCATATATCGTGCTTCACAGCACAGACTTGTTTTTCACACAAGATGTGTGGATCTATGCACATTCAAACTAATATTCCAAAAACATGCTGCCCGTTCAACAATCCACTGAGTCCCTTTCCCGCAGTGTGTCTGTACTCTAACTCCTTTGAGCTCCGATTTTATTGAACTGGACATGAAGTTACCAACCCTATTCTCGATCTATCTATTCCTCAATGCTACGCACTCATCTCGGGTGGGATAGTCGTCTTCGCCTGTGGTTCTGGCTCCTGGGTGAGTTTCTGCGTTGAAAGACGCGTGAGCCTTACCGCAAATAGGTTGACGCACCCAACTGATATTATCTGTCTCACTGGGAATTCTGTGAGTCCACCTGTCTCGCATGGAGTCAACACTGCCCAAGATGGACCCAACCTCTTCACTTTGGCGAGCCTGTCGGCTTTTAGCCTCTGACACCATCTTGCTTCTAGAGCCTGCGGGACGTGCCTGGAGCTTATAGTCTGAAGTACAAAAACCCATTTCGTTGGGTGGTAGGCGGAGACCTATGGGGCCAGAAGGTAAGATCCCCTTCCCTCCTGGTTGTGTTGTGACAATGGGCTTGGGCGCTTGAGCGAGAATTAGTCCGTCCCCATTGTCGGCTGCGTCACATCACTCATGCGGTGTCTTCTCTTGGGTCGTTACGCCATTCTATGCCGTTATGCGAAACCACACACCTCACACTGTAGACCATTCTCCTCACCAAGCCAAATTTGCTGCATAGTGTTCTCACTTTCTTGACCAAATACTGACTCAAGTGCTACTTTTCTCAACCTGTCTCCAGCGACTGTCGGTGTGCGAGCTCTTATCCGCGGTTATGCCATTATCCCCGTCACGTGACATATAGTGATAGACCCTGAAGTAATCAAAGGACTGCCGGTCATAACATGAAAGTATCAAAATATGATAAAGAAATCTCACAACCTTCGTGTCATGCAGGTAACAATATAAAAAGAAAATGTAACGTGTTGTGGTCCAGGTGCAAGCGTTTGAAAATATGGATTAACGTCAAGAAAGAATACAGAGCACAGAGATGCTGGAGGAAAAGGCACACAGGCTTCATAGGTCTTGAGGGAACGCCTCCCCATGACAAGCCGAATGTGTCATATCAGAGCAGCAGGAATGTAGGGAAAGACTGCTATCCCTAAATGCACATACCATTGTTGAGAGTCCTACGTTCACAAATTAGATCTCAGCACAGCAAAAACAAGCAGTCACCAATCTTTACCGTACAAAAAACACTGAAAATGGAGTGTCCCCCCTCCCCGTGTTTCGAGCACGAGTCAGGGGTATAATGCCTCAGTCTGCCAGCTGCGCCCTTTGCAAATATCTGACTGTAGTAGCCAAGGATTGAACTCCCTGATACCTCCATGCCCTCGAACTAGTATCAGAGTGCTGAGAAGATTAAGCAATAGTACAACGCGAACCACCGAATGCTTGGAGAGAAACTTGGAGTTTATTTCAAAAGATGACATGCACATTTGTTTCTTTTGTGGGGTCGAGTGAGGTGAGGCTGCATCAGCCGTTGGAGTAGAATGTCTAACCCTGCCCGGATTTCTTGAACCGGAGACACACCGATTCAAGATTCAGATTTTAAAAAACGTACAAGCTGCGGAAAACAAAAAAAAATAAAATATACAAAAAAAAATACTAGCTAAGGTCGTCTTTCAATCCCACTTCCATCAGCAATTTCTGACCTTAGCGTAGGCGATTCATGAAAAACATCCTAAATTGGAGCACATTTTTATATAGGACACTTAGCGAGTGGTCCCACGTGTGCAATCAGAACAGGATGAATGCCTGACAGTTACCCTAGGAGCCGCAGTGATTCCTTGGAGCTCGAGAGCATGGGAGGTGAACATACCAGTGACTGGGGGGCAATTGGGGCACAAAGCGCTGTTCAGATATTGGTAGCTATGTCCTACTGGCTCGTGCCATCTAATGCCTCTAGCACATCATCTAGATTTCTCTCCCTTCCAGAATCCTAGCATCGTGCTCCCATGATTTAATCGAAATCTTTCTTAAAACTAGATTCTATTTTCCTACAAGCAAGTCATTCTACGTTCTTTAGGGACCTATGCATGCTCTGTCACTCAGTTTATACTCTGGTGCGGCGGAGGAGGATCGTCAGATACATTCATCCTATTAAGTGCGAGCTTAAAGAACCTAACTCGACCCTACCACAGAATGGAGTCGAAGAACTCATTGTGTGGCTTTCCAGTCATCTTAAGATTAGAACAGAGTTTAAATCACTCACGATGGTGACCCCTTGGCTCAGCACTGCATCAGGTCCACGTGACAGGAAGTGTTGCACCCAGCCAGTTATACGTGTGAGCAGGGCGTCCAGATCTTGAATGCACAGTTGGCCAGTAGCCGGAAGGACATACACTATCAACCTCCCTGTTCCTACCCAGGTTGCGGCAGTCACCTGGGTAATGCTCATTCTGATGCATAGCGAGAGCCCATCACCAATCATTTCTAGAGTCTTCACTTGTCTGTCTATAAAGCAACCACCTTGCTTTGGCTGTGGGACACACCAGCCACGCATGACACATGACAAAACAAGGTCACCGAATGAGCTGTGTTGGAGACTGGGGTGTGTGGCTCTCCCGGATTGCTGTTGGCAGGCCCTTCAGGGACTTTCCGAATGGAGCTGTGGTTCCTCCTGGGTCTGGATGTGGCTCTAAAGCTGAGGTTGCATACACAGAGAGGACCAGCATGCTTCAGTGAGTAGCCAGCAAGACCGATCTGCAGCTGTGGCCTCATACTTAAATAATGAGAGTGCTCCATCCAGAAAGTTCAGCGTGAGGCAGGGGTGTGAGTGGCGTTCAGGGTTCAACAGTTGACAAATATGTCAGTTACAATATTGTTGCATTAAAATATAGGTTATGCTGACCTGTCATTAATAGGAGGGTAATAATTTATTCCCTAACACTTTAACTTATGAATCATTCACACCCTCACTATCAATAATTAAGTACTAGTGGATGCGATTACTGTGGGGGAATAATGTGTGACATTAAGCATGCATTATGAAGGAAGATAGCCCTGCGAACTCAATTTGTAAGTTGCTTATATAAGTCTGACATGTGTGTTTAGTCTCCTGGTGGCAACTGGGTGACTGACATGTCCATTTCCTTTCTTAGATATCATGGAAGGGAAGGTCAACAAAGGTATTTACCTCAAGGAGGAGAAGGGTGTGACATACCTCTACTATGGCAGCTTCAAGTCATCCTGCATCAGCAACCCGGCCCAGTGTGGACCTGAGGGTGAGTTGGGGCTGAGATGTATGCTACCCTACTAGTGGCGCATGTGAATAGAGTGAGTATGTGTGTGCGCATGCGCGTGTGTGTATATGTGCATGGGCACGTGTGTGTGTGCGCGTGTGTGCACGTATGTGTGCATGTGTGTGCGTGTGCGTGTGCGTGTGTGTGTGTGTGTGTGTGTGTGTGTGTGTGTGTGTGTGAGCAGTAAATGTGCCCATGCTCCAGAGACAGTCACTGGGTGTCCTCTTCTATCACTCTGTGCTTCATTCTTCTGAGATGGAGTCTCTCATCGGCCCTGGAGCTAGGCTCACAGCTCTAGCAATCTTCTAGAATCCTCCACCACAGCATTGGGGTTATAGGTGAAACTTACCATGCCTGGCTTCTTCTTCTTCTTCTTCTTCTTCTTCTTTTTTTTTTTATGTGGGTTCTAGACATCTGACCTCAGGTCCTTATACTTACGCAGTGAGCATCATTCCCTGCTTTATCATGTTCCCATCCGAAGAGAACAGGCTTCTTATCAAATGCAATGTGTGTGAAAAATGTCAGATGCAAGTTGGGAAGAGGGAAGGGCTGCAGCCACTTGAATGCAGTCCCCTGTCCTGGAGACAGAAAGTTAGGACATGGCCCTACAGAGCCAGGAGATCAAAATATCAAACCTTGTAGAGGAATGGGGGACACCCCACTTTAAAACACAGCCGCTGAGATAGATGTCACTCGGGCTGGGCTGGGGCCCGGCACTTGTGGGAAGGAAATTGATGGTGTGGCTCTCACGGCGTTATTTCTGGATCTGGGATGTTGATGACAGGTCAGGCCTGGCAGAGCAGGGTGTGCCTGTTAACCCTCAAACCGGGTTCACTTCTTATGTGTTCACTGAGGGTGGCTGGGTGGGGGCTGGACCCGTTCCAGCCTATGACCTGTGGCTGGAACTCATGACAGGTGTGTCAAAGAGAAGGCAGACGCCCTCTTCTCCCCTTGGAGCCTGGGCCACATTTGAATCCTTTGGGGGACATTGTCCTCTGCCCCCCAAGGCCAGCTTCATGCCCTTTTCCTCAACCTATTCACCCAATTAATGCTGTCTGCAAGGGCACGGGTGTGGGGCCATCCTCCAGAGCATGGGCAACCTGTCAGCGGCCACAGCCCGGAAGCAAACTGACTCCTCCCCCAGTAGTCACCAAGTGTCAATAGTGCCCGAGCGAGGAGTGGGACCTCACCAGCCCCTCCTCAGCCTGTGTCGGAATGTTGACTGACTTGATGTTGTATAAGTGACCACAGCCGCCTTGAGCTTGTGAAGACAACGGCCGCGTCATGTCCAGAAGACAGCATTTCCTAGCACTTCTCCCACCCTCCGGCTCTTATATCCTTCCTGTCTCCTCTTCTGGGATGGTCCCCAGGCCCTAGAAGGGTTGATACAGATGTCCCGTTTAGGGATGAGCACTCAGTGGCCACGTAGTCACAGCACTTTGAACAGTTACGAATCTCTGTGTCAACCACTGCCCACTGTCAAAAGAAGCTCCCCTGACCAAGGTGGACAGGAGCACTGAATCCATGGGTGTAAAGAAAAATATTTGGAAGGTAGCTTGATCACGTGTCCATCTATCAAAGCAACGGTAGTAGGTTTCCCACCGAAGTCTATGACTTCCTCAACCACACGCTGTTGACCAAGTTTACAGTACCAAGGCATGAATTCCTTCCTGGGTGCGGGCATCAGATCTAATTACAAGCTGGTTGGTTACCTCCTACCTGTCATGCCGCTACTGTGTGCCAGTGAGCACATCTTACCTGGCAGACCAGTATTTTGTCATGCAAGGTCTAGCAGTGAATAAGATCAATGATTACTTTTTGTTCCCAGTGGCCCACATAATACCTTCCAGCACTGTGAAAGCTAGCCAGCAAAGAAGTTTTCAGGTCAGTCCTTGCTGGATTTCTCTCCATCCTGTAACCAAAGTATGTGCCTTACCATCTAGTGATGGTAGGGAACCCAGCCATAGTAAGTTGCTTCAGGGGTCTCTGGGGCCACTCTGACCAATATATAACTTGTAGGGAGGGTGTCCATGCCTGGCACTGAGATTTTCACTTAGGAACTCATAACTCGGGCTAGGCAGTGGTGGCACACATCTTTTAATCCCAGCACTCAGGAGGCAGAGCCAAGCGGATCTCTGTGAGTTCAAGACCAGCCTGGTCTACAGAGCGAGTTCCAGGACAGTTACCAAAGCTACACAGAGAAACCCTGTCTTGAAAAATATCTTCTGAGAGCCTCATTGTTGGCCTATGCAGGGCATTTCCATTCAAATTCCTTTTTAAAATTATGTATTTTAAGTAGCCAACAAAGTAGTGACTTTCCACAAGTATTTTTCACATATCTTCAGTCTTGGTTAACTCACCCCCCTGCCCCCCCCCCCGTTCCTGCTTAACCCTTTAACCCCAGCATCCCCCACCTCCGCTTTCACAGCCCGTATGTTCGGGCCTCTTCCCCTCCCCTTCCCATGGGTCCTCTCTGGCTCCTCTACAGACATTCAGAATTAAACACACAAATCTGGAAATTCAAAGCCAGGATCTGCGTATGAGAAAGGACGTGAGACATTATGTCTTTCTACACCGGGGTGACCTCACTTACTGTGATGTTTTCTGCTTCCACCCATTCTCATGCAAATTTCATGATTTCATTCTTTTTTTTTTTTTTTAAACAGCTGAATGAAATTCAGTTGTGTAATAAAAGTACCACCTTTGTATTATCCGCTCAGCCGCTGATGGACATCTAGGATGGTTCCATTTCTTGGCTATCATGTATAGACCAGCCATGTCTCTGTGGTAGGATGTGGAGTCCTGTGAGTAGACGCCCAGAGGTGGTATAACGAGGTCACAGGGTAGTCCTATTTTTAGCTTTATGAGAAACTGTGGAGCAATTTTCAGGTCAAAGTGTCAAAGTCTTGGTGTTTGCTAACCTATAGCTGGTCCCCAGTTCAATCGGCCATCAAAACACACCAGGCTATTCCCCCCACCCCCACCCCCACCCCGCCGCCGCCGCCGCCGCCGCCGCCGCTCCATTTCCCTTTCAAGAATTGGAGGAACGCACCTCACACATGGTTTTATGTTCTGGAGATCCAACTCAGCGCTTCATGCATGTGTTTGCTGGCCTTCACGCTAGGCCAGCATCCCACCAACGGAGACACACATGCAACCCAGCGCATCAGCCTCAGGGAGCTGTCTGTCTCACAGAGTACCCATGTGGGGAAGCTGAGAGCAGGAAGGGCCTCTCTGGGGATCTGGGGAGCTACCTGTAGACCTTGGGCTCTGCTCCATACTGCCTTTGCTTGGCAAGTGCCTCTCTGTCAGACCGCCTGTCCCTGTGTGGCAGCTCTTCCATAAGCCGTGGTGACTGATGGTGGGATGCTGTCACATCTCCTTCCTACTCTCTGGCACTGTGGGGGACTCTGTCTGGACCACCCGCTGGTTCTCTGAGGCCTTTACTGTGTTCAGCACAAGGCAGCACTCGTAGTGCGTTTACGGAGCAGGCGCAGCTGGTCTGGACGCCCCATTGATGCGTCTGTCTAACTCAGTACATCCCTGACAAGGGGCTGTGGAGAGATTAGGATTTACTGATCCTAACAAGAGCGAACTACGGAACCAATGTGCTGTGCTGGGCTCACTATTTTCCCCTTCAGACTTCCTTCTCTGGGTTGATGATCTGAGCGTCTGACAGGTGCTCCTGTGGGCACATCGTGAATCTTTCCAGACCGTGGAGACACAGACTGATGTTTCAATGAGGGCTGTGGCAGACGGGAGTCATTACTTTGCAGGTTGACTGAGCTAAAACGAGCTGCTTTGCTGGTAGAGTTCACGACCCACTTTCTTCTTGTCCTGGTCCAGCACTATACTGAATTTTTAATTTTTATTCTTATTACCTAACACTCTATTGAATTTTTTATTTTTATTTCTCTTCCTGGGCAGAGGTACATTTGGCGGAGACAGCATCGTTTTGCGTTTTCAGTTGAGTGAAAGGATTTTTTTTTAAAGCAGCAACGTTTTTGGGGGTTGGGTGGGGAGAAATGACTTCCAGGAGTCTTGCTGGAGACACATTTCACAACAAAAATTCCACAGCGCGCCTTGTTCATTTCCATATGAAACTGGCTGTTTCTGAGTGCGGCGGGGTGGGTGGGAGTGGGGCAGGTTGCCATCTGATCCTGATGGAGGAAGGATGGGAGGGAGAGATCTAAGTGCCCTCCTCCACAGCTAGAGTGACCTGGACCTCAGCAGCATCCTCCAGCCTCTGCGCTGCCTCCCACTGTCACCCTATCCTAGTGTTGGAGACCTCACAGGATCACTTTCCTGAGCAACCCAAGGATGCCTCTTGGATTCTACCCAGAGCTCCCAGAGCCCCAGAGAGGTCTGGGACCTCCCTAGTATTTGGAGGTTCTTAAAAAACAACAAAGCCGCCGGGCGTTGGTGGCGCACGCCTTTAATCCCAGCACTCGGGAGGCAGAGCCAGGCGGATCTCTGTGAATTCGAGGCCAGCCTGGGCTACCAAGTGAGCTCCAGGAAAGGCGCAAAGCTACACAGAGAAACCCTGTCTCGAAAAACCAAAAAAAAAAAAAAAAAAAAAAAAAAAAAAAAAAAACAAAAAAAAAAAACAAAGCCTTGATCAGTTTGGGAGGCAGCTAGGCAGTGGGACCAAGTCCTGTGCTCACTGCATGAGTTGGCTGTTTGAAACCTGGAGCTTATGCAGGGACACTTGGCTCCGTCTGGGAGGAAGGGACTGGACCTGCCTGGACTGAGTCTACCAGGTTGATCGCAGTCCTTGGGGGAGGACTTGTCCTGGAGGAGGTGGGAATGGGGGGTAGGCTGGGGGTAAGGGGAGGGGGTGGGAGGGGGGAGAATAGGGGAACCTGTGGCTGATATGTAGAACTGAATGGTATTGTAAAATAATATATATATATACAAAGCATAGTTTTGAGCCAGGCATGGTGACACATACCTTTAATCCCAGCACTTGGGAGGCAGAGGCAGGTAGATCTCTGTGAGTTTGAGTTCAATCTTGTCTACATGGTGAGTTCCAGGACAACTAAGGCTACAAAACAGCCCAAAGCTTCTCTCTCTCTCTCTCTCTCTCTCTCTCTCTCTCTCTCTCTCTCTCTATCTATCTATCTATCTATTCCCATGGCCAGACAACTAAGCAAGTGCTCTACCACTGATCTACATCTTCCACTCTTCTTTTACATCTTAAATTTTAAAATTTTTTTTATGTGCATTGGTGTTTTGCCATGAATGTCAGGTCCCCTGAAACTGGAGTTACAGACAGTTGTGAGCTGCCATGTGGGTACTGGGAATTAAACTTGGCTTCTCTGGAAGAGCAGTCAGTGCTCTTAACCACTGATCCATCTCTCCAGTCCCCCCCTCCTTTTTTTTTTTACTTTTTATTGGGAGACAGGATCTCACTAAGTTGTCTAGCATTGTCTTGAACTCACTATGTAGCCCAGGCTAGCCTTGAGCTTATGATCTCCCTGCCTCAGCCTTCCAAATAGCTGAGATACAGACCTGCACCACCATCTTTGACTGGCTTTTATTTATTTTTTTCCATTTTTTTCATGTGTATGTATGTATGGGTGTCTACATGTATGTGTGTGTGTGCGGGCATGTGGAGGCCCAAGGTTGGTGTCAGGATTCTCCTTTAATTGCTCTTCCACTTCATTTATTGAGGCAAGGTCTCTCAATTAAACCCAGAGCTCATGGATATGGTTTGTCTTGCTGATCAGCTTGCTCTGGGGACTCTCTGAGTTTCAGTCTTCTGAGGCTAGAGTTATAGACAGGCTGCCATGACTGTGCGTTTATGTGGGTTTATAGAGATCCATATTCCAGAAGTCACAGTTGCCTGACAAATGCTTTCACCACTGAGCCATCTCTGGACTCTTGACTTTCATCTTTGATCCACACTGAGCGATAATGTGTTTTATGGGTACTGTATGTCACATCAACACCTATGTGCTTAAGACTAACCTGCGCAGGGCAACTCAAAATCTGTCATCACAAGAATTTTTCAGTCACTCATCACTTTTTGGGGAACATTCAAAATCTTTAGATTCCTCTTAGGTAGAAAAAAAAATAAGGGAAAAATTCCAAGCCAAGGATAGAAAACTTGTGCCACACCTCCCATGCTTGAGTGAGTCATATGGGGACTTTGAAACCAGAAGGCATGAGGCAGCAGTATATCACGAGACCTTCAAAAGACTCTCACATACCAACCCATAAGGCCTTGCAGCAAAGATGGCTGGCAAGGAGACACCAATGCATATGTCAGAGGCAGTGGTCTGGTAAGCCTCTCTACATGACCTCAATTTGTTGATAACAGCTAAAGTGAATTTGGTGCCATTTATATTAATAAGGCCAAAGCAAATGTCCCCACTCCTCCTTGTACCCTGATCCATGGTGGCCTATTATGATCAGCCCTGTGGGGAGATCAGCTTGAGTCACGGACACTCCGTCACCTCCCTGGCCAGGTGGGAGGAGCCAGACAATCATTTTATGTCTACCTTTCACATAGAGTCCAGTCGGTGGCCAGCTTAACATACACGTGCGCATACAAACACACACATACGGTGTGCACGTCTGCTAAGGGAAGTGGGCACAGGTTACCAGAAGCAAGAAAGCTATAGTATAACCTCAGGGATGTCTATAACCCCTGGGTGCCTCCCACCAGGTCTGTGCTTGATGGACCTGAGTGAAGGTGGGCCCAGACCTGCCTGTGTGCATGCCAGACACTCTTGGCCATCCAGAGCCTGGCTGGTCAGCTATATTCTCTCTGCATCTGAGGATGAAGGGGTCACATCCCCTATGACCTGACTCATTCATGATGATGTTTGTAGCATCATAGGACCACATAGTCCACATGGGGTACCACCCTCATGCCAGCGTAGGAGCCGGGATCCAAACTTATTAGGATAAACATAGGGGAGAAAGTTGTTTTTCTTTTAGCTCAAAATTCCAGGTTATAATTTACCATTGTAGGCCAGTCAAAGCAGAAGGGACTTGTAAATCTGTCCCGCACATCACATCCGCAGTCAAGAGCAGAGAGAGAATGAATATATGCCTGGGTTGTTCTCAGCCACCTTTCTCTACTCTTATACGGTCCAGGACCCAAACCTAGGGAATGGTGTTGCCCACAGTGCTCTGGTTCTTCTCACACCAATTAAAGTAATCAAGACAGTCCCTCACAGGCACGCTCACAGACCAACCTGATCTAGATAATCCTCTACTGCGACTCTTTCCACCAGGCCGTTTTAGGTGGTGTCAAATGGATGATTAAAACTAGAGCTATCACACCTACCCACACTGGGCATTTGGAAAACACAGTTGCTGCTCTTATCTCTG
Organism: Peromyscus leucopus; assembly: GCF_004664715.2. Taxonomy (NCBI): domain Eukaryota; kingdom Metazoa; phylum Chordata; class Mammalia; order Rodentia; family Cricetidae; genus Peromyscus; species Peromyscus leucopus. Next base: position 20,328,226 of record NC_051082.1, read on the forward strand.
CCTACCTCACACCTTCACCCACAGGCAGTCAGCTGCCAAGGCATTCTGAACCTTGAAAAACCCAGCTTCCCTCTTCACAAGAACACCCCCTGGGGAACGTGCTCTGAAATACATACAATTTGAGATATGTCAAAAAAAAAATTAGCTTCAAGTTCTGTTTGGAATGTTCCTTCAAAACTTTGAAGCAAACCCTGTGACTCAGAAACAGGGGGTTGTTTAGGATGTGACGCCCGGCAGACATAAAAAACGGCAGTGGAAAAGCGTATTTAGGGATGTGGGAGGACACTCCGGAGACAGTAAATCTTTTAAAAGATGTTGTGTGTAACCAGAGTGAATGAAACAGGTTCCTTCCTTTGTGAAGTCATTGTCAGGATCTGGGAGAGTAGGTGGGGGTGGAGGCTGTGTCGAAGGGGTTCACATTTGCATGCTCAGAGTCAGCCAGGATGGGTCTGTATCCGACCTCCGTCTGTCACTAACCCGCTGGCCTCAGTTTCCTCTTCTGAGCACAGGGGGATGGGAGCAAGGCTTCTCACTATTTGAAAGGGGATGGTGGCTCAGGTCACACCCTTGGGACGGTACTTGGCTTTGACCAGATATTGCTGTGGCATTTCATGCCCCTGCAGCACCCACCGGCTGATAAACCTGTGAAACCTGTGTTTCTCTCTGTAGGAGTGACGTTTTCATTTTTCTGGAAGACTCAAGGGGAGCAGCCTCGACCGGCCCCCTTCGCTTATGGGGGACAGGTCATCTCCGACGGTTTCAAAGTCTGCTCTAGCGGCGGAAAGGGCTCTGTGGAGCTGTACACGCGGGATAATTCCATGACATGGAAGGCCACCTTCAACCCTCCGGGTGAGTGTGGTACCCACTGGAGCCTCTGTGCCCCTCAGTGATGACGGGACACCAAAGGAGTCTTTGTGGCACGGGGTTTCTTCTTGCCAGCAGCTCGGGAAGGCGTCAGGAGAACAAGAAGGGCACCTGTCACAAGATGACCTCATGCCAAGTTAAAGCTCACTGTGTAATTGCTGTTACCCAGGGGCTGTGTGAGGCTGGCTCTCTGCAGAATGGAGGTGACATGGCAGTTGCCCGGTCATTGGCTGGGACCAAGTAGACGCTGTGAGGAGACGATGGACAGACCGTGGCTGAATCCCCCTGTCCCCACACCATTCAGGGAGGTGGCCGTGAAGCTGCTCCCAGAAGCGCAAGCAGCTCTGGGGAAGACAGGCTGCCAATCAGGGAGCAGGCAGTCAGGCAGGAGGAGAGGTTGGGGTACCGTGTGGTCTCGACTAAGGATGTGCCTTTAGAACCAGTGGGAGGGGACCGGGGTACCATGGGCCTGAGTTTCAGAGTAGGCAGAGACGTTCTAATGGTCGGTGGTAGCAAGTTCATTAGTCGGGCTGGACGCTGAAACCAGGGTCGCTGAGGATAGTACAAGATACCAGAAGAGGAAGGTGACCAGGAGTGTCATGGGATATGCAGGGGGAACCTGGACAGAAACTAGCCAGGTCAGAGGTGGGGGAGGGGCTGCTCCATGCTAAGCCTTTAGAACAGCAGTTCTCAACCCTTTGGGGGTCGCATGTCAGATATTTACGTTACGGTTCATAACAGTAGCAAAATGACAGTTATGAAATAGCAACGGACATGGTTGGGGGGGTCACCACAACGTGAGGAACTGTATTAAAGGGTCGCAGCATTAGGAAGGCTGAGAAGCACTGCCCTAGAAGCAAGCAATGTCTTCGAAATAGCTCAGGGTCCATTTCTGGCCCATTTGAAGGAGGCGGCAAGGCTTAGCCTGTTAAGCGCTGGGTCAGGTCCTGAATCTGCCTCGTAGCTTTATGGACCTGGTATCATAGTCCATCACTTGGCGCTTCAATTTCTTCGTTTGTTACGTTTTGTTTGTTTGTTTGTTTTGTTTTTTGTTTTTTTTCGAGACAGAGTTTCTCTGTGTAGTTTTGCGCCTTTCCTGGATCTCGCTCTGTAGACCAGGCTGACCTCGAACTCACAAAGATCCGCCTGCCTCTGCCTCCCGAGTGCTGGGATTAAAGGCATGCGCCACCACCGCCCCAATTTCTTCATTTGTAACATTCGAAGAGTAGCAGTTATTTTTTCCCCCCAGGAAGACAGACAGTTGATGGATGGGGGGGGCGGGGGGCTTGAACAATGGCCTGCAGAATCCTGGGAGACTTGGGTTTGCCCTCTGGGTGCTGGACATGCTTAAGCTGAATTCGTAACTCCTTCTCTGTAAGGTGGGGGAAATGCAGCATCCAGGGAAGACATTGGATTTCTGGATGCTTTCCAAAACCGGAAACATTTTTGCCTTCCTACTTCCCGAGGCTCCTTCTGAACCTCTGAGATGATTCTCAGTGAGGACTGCTGGCGGTCAAGATTTCCTAGGTAACAGCTCATTCCCTATGGGCCTTGGGCCTGTGGCACGGAGTCAGGCATCTAGCAGGTTCTTTGAAACTGAACCCGTGCTGTTTTCCCACCCAGGGATGCCAAGAGACTTGTAAACAACCCCCAGTCATCTGCTCCTCATTTATTCACTGGAGGGCTTTGTTATTCTCACTTTCAAAGTCAAGTGCAATGATGCTTTGGCCCTGCTTAGGATCCGAGTGTTCCTCAGAGTGTCAAGATTACTAAAGTGTTACACAATCCCCAGCAGGAAGCCCTGACGTAATCACTGGCAGTCCACAGTGACCGGCGGGCAGGGGCACTGTGTGTCCTTTAGAGGGGCTCCTCTGTTCCTTCTTCATCAACCCCAGGAGGATGTCTTATAGCAAGGCTCGCAGAACAGACAAGGCCCTTTGTGGGCTGGTCTTCCCATTGACAAGAGGAAGGACCAAGAGTCTTCCTAAGGGGGGGTTTATGATGGAGCCCAGAGGCTGGCCATAGCCATCATGTCACCTCATTTTGGTTAATGCCATGTATGGTATGTTAGGACAGTCCCTTGGATGTTTTGGTGACCCCTGCTCGGGTGACTTCTTAGTTATTCAGTGATGTTTTGAATGAGGCACGGCCAGCAGTTCTGATTTCATGTCTGAATTGAGACCTTCCGTCTTCCCTTGGAAACAAAAGAGAATGGAAACCCCAGCTCCATCTTTTAGTGGCAGGAGGAGGGAGGGGAGGAATCCTCCTAGGAGCCACCTTTCTATACAGCCCAGTCAGCATAGAGGCCTGTCCTCAGTGAAACCAGGTTTCTAGTCTCCCTCTTCCTTGGCTCCGCAGCCCAGGTGTGTGAACACTAGTCTGGCCTGACCGTACTACTGTTCTCAACAGCCTCCATTTTTTTCAGGGCGTTTAAAATTCATAGCGAAATTGAGCACAAGGAACAAAGGGCTCCCAGGGGCTCCCCACTTCTGCACATGACCAGCTGCCCCCCCCCCAGAAGCACCCCCCCCCCATCCCAGCACTGTGCTTCAGTGATGAGCTACTTGAATGTGTGCCTGTTTTTAGAGATGTCAGCGTCCATTCCTGGTGTCATAGCCTCTGTATGTTGGGGAGGAGTCCGAGTTTTGACCTTTTACCTATCTTTAAGTGGGGTATTTGCTTGCTTACTGTGAGTTTCAGAGTTCTTTGCACGTTTTGTGTGACAGTGTCCATTGCAGACACTTTCCTCGGCCCGAGGCTGGCCTTTTCATTCTCTCTATCAACAAGTTCTTTTACAGAGCAGACGTTTTCAGTTTTAATGGTGACTAGCTTTTCAGGTTTTCTATCCCGGATGGTGCTTTTGATGATAAAAAGCAGTATCAACGGGCTGGAGAGCACTGGCTGCTCTTCCAGAGGACCTGGGTTCGATTCCTAGCACCCACATGGTAGCTCAAGACTGCCTCTAAGCCCAGTTCTAGGGACTTTGACACCCTCTCTGGCTTCCTGTTTTATCTGTTTGTTTTTCGAGACAGATTGTCTCGGTGTAGCTTTGCACCTTTCCTGGAACTCAATCTGTAGCCCGGGCTGGCCTTGAACTCACAGAGATCTGCCTGGCTTTGCCTCCCCAGCCTCTCTGGCTTCCATGGGCACTGCATGTATGTGGTGCACAGACATACATGTAGACAAGGCACCTGTCCTGGCTAGTTTCATGTGAACTTGACACAAGCTAAAGTCATCAGAGAGGAGGGGGCCTCAATGGAGAAAGTGCCTCCTTAAGATCTGGCTGTAAGCAAGCCTGGAGGACATTTTCTTAATTTGTGATTGACGTGGGAGGGCCCAGCCCATTGTGCCATCCCTGGCCTGGTGGTGCTGGGTTCTACAAAAAAGCATGCTGGGCGGTGGTGGCGTACGCCTTTAATCCCAGCACTCGGGAGGCAGAGCCAGGCAGATCTCTGTGAGTTCGAGGCCAGCCTGGGCTACCAAGTGAGCTCCAGGAAAGGCACAAAGCTACACAGAGAAACCCTGTCTCGAAAAACCAAAAAAAAAAAAAAAAAAAAAAAAAGAAAGAAAGAAAGCAGGCTGAGCAAGCCATGAGGAGCAAGCCAGTAAGCAGCATCTTCCACAGCCTCTGCATCAGCTCCTGCCTCCAGGTTCCTGCCCTGTTTGAGTTCCTACCCTGACTTCCTTTAATGATGACCTGTGATGTGAAAGTGTAAGCCAATAAACCCTTTCCTCCCCAGGTTGCCTTGGTCATGGTGTTTCATCCCAGCAACAGTAGCCCTAACTAAAACACCTACATACATAAAGTAAAACAAACATTTTTTTTTTTTTAAAGTCAGAATTAAGCCCAGGGTCATTCTAGAGTCCCCCTTTTATATTCTGGAAGCTGTGCAGATCTGTGTTTGGCGTTTCCATCCACCACCCGCTTTGAATTAGTTTGGGGGCATAGCAATGAGGACCTTATTTATTCATTCATTGTTATTTTTGCATCTGGTTTCCCCAGCATCCTCCATTGCAGAGACTGTATTAGTTTCACTGTGGCTTTGTTTATTCCAATTTGGCTTTGTTCTTGTCAGGTACCATCAGCTGGTGTCTGTATTGCTCTATGTTTGGGCTGTCTGTTCTGTTCCTCTTGATCTGTTTGTCTCCCTAATACCACGTGGCTTCGCTTACTCATCCAAGCTTGTCCGACCTCTGGGCACTGTCAACCAACATTACTACCTGCAGAGTTCATGCTCCGGACTTGTGCTATTGAATTGCAAAAGAGACTCTTACAACGTTTTAAGTGTCTACAATTTTGCATTCATGGCTATTCTCAGCTGCAAGTGGCTGCATGCTCCCCACAGGCCATGGCTGGGTGGGCCATTTTTAGTCTCAGAAGGAGGCCAAGTTAGCGGACGTTTCCCGTCAAACAGTGGAAGCTTTCCTTCAAAACTTAGCAAAGTCTTTAGTATCTGCAGTTTATAATAAATTTAGATGAGTAAAATAATTTCATCAAAAATGGGAAGAGGCCATGTCAGTCCTCCAACTCTGTTTTTCTCCTCTTAATATGTGACCTTTCTTGGTATTTGTCTCTTTGTGTAGACTTTAGAGTCTAATGGTGGCTCTCCAAAAGACACCCTGCTGGGATTTGGGTTGGTATGAATTGTATTGAGTCTACTGAAGAACAGACTGGGATAGACTAACACCTTAACAACACTGAGTTTTCCTGTCTATGAACATGGGATGTCTCTCTAGACATTGCATTCTTTCCTCAGTTTTATAGTTTTCCTCAGTCATGTGTGTGTGTATGTGTGTGTGTGTGTGTGTGTGTGTGTGTGTGTGTATGCTCATGACTGTGTGGGTGTGTGTGCCTATACACACACATGCCACATGTTTATTACTGTCAGATTGGAAGACAACAGACTTTTATCTCTTAGCTTTTTACCCACCCATCATGTGAACATCACATGGGCATTTCAGGCTTTGCTTTTATTCTTGATTACAAAGATATTTTTAGTCTGTCCTTTGCAACCCAGGTGCCTCTTTCCCTGCTGACTGTGACAGAGAGTTGTCCTCACCTTGTTCCTGACCATATGGAGGTTTTCAAATAGGATTATGATCCGATTGGCTGGTGCTTGGATCTAGCCTTTTTTGTTGTTGTTGGTTGGTTTTTTGAGACAGAGTTTCTCTGTGTAGCTTTGGAGACTTTCCTGGAACTCACTCTGTAGCCCAGGCTGGCCTCGAACTCACAGAGATCTGCCTGCCTCTGCCTCCTGAGTGCTGGGATTAAAAACATGTGCCACCACTGCCCAGCTTGGATCTCGCCTTTTAAACAAGCCTTTTATTACCTTTGATTGTAGGTGTTTAAATTTGTGACTCTTGTGTTAAAATAATAAAGGGTCTTCTTGAGTTGCTTTTGGAATTTGGGGGTGAGCAAAGGTCATGTGCTCCAAAGGACTAAGGGAAGTCAGGTTATGTTATAACCCATAGTTGGACTCACTAAAGCCAAGGGTGACAGAGCATCCCATGAAAGAGGGATGTGGTTAGGAGCTTAGGAAGCTCCTGTAGAACTCATCTGCTGGGCTCAGGATGCATCTTCGCTCTCTTCCAGGTCCTTACTGGACTCATGTCCTGTTCACGTGGAAATCCAAGGAGGGCCTAAAAGTCTACGTCAACGGGACTCTGAGCACCTCAGACCCGAGCGGGAAAGTATCTCACACCTACGGGGAGCCTCATGTCAATCTGGTCATAGGGTCTGAGCAGGACCAGACCAAGCGTTATGAGAACGAAGCTTTCGATGAGTTCATCATCTGGGAACGTGCGCTGACTCCCGATGAGGTCAAGATGTACTTCACAGCTGCCGTCGGTCAGTGTGTGGGAAGGCTGTGGGTAGATCTGGGGTCCCCATCACCCTTCAGTCCTCCAGCTCATGTCAGGGCAGATGTGAGATGTGTCTTAATGAACCTTCTAAGTATAGTCATGTTTCTGAACACCTGTTCTCCAAGATAAATGAGCGAACAGTTCACAGGAGACACGCTGAGATTAATATTCTCTGATCCTTGCAGGCTCCGTGGGGTATACACAGGCTGATTACAGAGATTTTGATGGCAAATAGTCAGACCCTTGACAAATGCCTCCCATGCGCACAACCTCTGTGGGGCCCTCAGACCCCAGGGTACCTTCTTCTTGCTCGATTACAGGTGATTGCTCCAAGCAGGGGCCTGTAGACAGGTGGATATGGTTCAGTTCTTACTTTGCCATGGGACTTTTAAAAAGCTCTGATAAATTTAATGTGACATCTGTGCAACCATTTAAAGTGAGCAACTAAAATTATATAGGGCTGGAATGGTAGTTCAGTAAGTAAAGTGCTTGCCTCTCAACTGTGAGGACCTGAGTTAAAGTCCTAGGACCCACATTAAAAAAAAAAAAAAAAAACAAAACAGAGTGAGCCTGGTGATGGTGGCGCACACCTTTAATCCCAGCATTCTCTGTGAGTTCGAGGCCAGCCTGGGCTACAGAGTGAGTTCCAGGAAAGGTGCAAAGCTACACAGACAAACCCTGTCCCAGGAAAACAAAACAAAACAAAACACCCGCCCCCCCCAAAAAAATCCCAAAACCAGGGTGTGATGGTGTGTGTGTATAATCCCAAGACTGAGAAGGCAGAGGTAGGAGGATCTCTTGGACTCTTTTCAGCCAGCCTAGCATCACAAGTCAGCCCCAGGTCCTAGTTTTTTAAAAAAAGGTGGACAGACAGATCCTCGGGAAAGACACTGAGGTTGACCTCTGCTTCCCCATGCACACACCAAAACAAAAAAAAAAAGCAATGACATTAAGAGAATCAGTTTGGTGGTATTTAGCAAGTTCACAGGGTGCAACCACAGCCTCTATATCATCTTCAAATATTTCACCGTCCTTAAGGGGCATCCATGTCTATTAAGCCATCGCTGACTTCTGCAGCCACTGATCGATTTCTTTTTTCTGAGGTTCACCTGTTCTAGAGAGTCCATCCAAACGCCATCCCTTACTGACTCATAGGAAGACAGCTTGTTGATGTCTGTTCTCCCAGCAAGGCTCCCAGACCCTGCAGCTCAAGTGGGGAGCAGCTCCCACGCAGAGGCAGAGAGGGTCAAGTCCAGATCTCGAGATCTCAGTGCACGCGTCTGTGAAATCTAGGCATATGTACCCTCTGCCAGACGACCCCATAGTAAGAATCACCCAGGAATGAGACAGACCAAGGGTGCGGTAAAGTCTCGCTTCTCATCTCAATCTTGCATGCCCACTCCTATGGTATGCACGGAAACCCCCATTTCCATTGCCTTGATCTCTTAGCGGCACACAAGCCAACAGGAGTTGACTATTGTATGACATGAACACATGGCATGGCTGCCCTGTGACTTCTTGGCACCCAAGCAACGAGTGTCACTCGATCTTGGAGAACAAAATACTTTTGGGGTCCAGCTCTACATCACCAGCCACCTCACCCCACCCAGTCCCAAGGGGCCCATCACTCTCAAGCCAGCCGGGGGGGGGGGGGATGATGTCATTTCCTCAGGTCACCCAAAGCAACCTCGAGACATTTCCCGAAAACGAGGTCATGTACCAAGTTAAGTCTGTGTTCTCGTCAGGAAACAATAGAGTCAGAAGTAGTCGGTGAAGTGTAGGCAGAAAAACTTCAAGCAGGGGCTTCATCTTTGATCTTGGACATCTCATCATGGGGAATGGCTCATAATTAACCATGATCATCAGTAGAGAGAATAACCAGGCTCTTCACAGCAGAAATTCTGTCTCCTTCACCACTTTTGGGGTGGCATTTTAGCCTAGTGTATCAGTTTCTTTTAAGCTGTAACAAAACACCTGACAAAAACTACTTACTTAAGTCGAATTGATGAATCCTGGCTCATGATTTCATAGGGTCCAGCTGGTGGCCACTGGGCTCCATGAATACATTTGAGTGGGACATCGTAGCAGAAGCAGACATCTAGTCATGTCACAGTGGGGCAGGAAGCAGAGAAATATACAACAGGAAGTGGGTAGGGATAAATATACCCTCAGGGACCTGTCCCTAGCGGCCCTCACTTCTCCAGCTAGGCTCTGCCTCCCAGAGTGTCCAGAACCTTCCAAAAATAGTGCCACCAGCTGGGTACCAAATGTTCGAGTGTGGGAGACGCTTCTGATTCAAACCATAGCACCCAGTGATTAAGGATCCTATGTCTTATCTATAATGAGTCTGGGTGAAACTGAAGCCTATTTCTCATTCTCTCTTTGTTTGAAATCCGTGAGACCTTGCATAAAATCATCCTTTTATGTGATGGCTTGCATGAACGGTGTTCAGAAGCAATTTACAATATAAATGGAAAAATAATTTCTGCTGGGAAAATCCATATAATCTACCTTTTAGGCTGATTTATGAGGCCTTTATCTTCCCAGCAACATCCATGCTCAAAACATCCCGCGCCTCCGTAGGACACCTCAAGCTGGTAAAATCCGAATAAGGGCAGGCCTCCCTGGGGGATGACTAAGGATGATTTAGCCCTCACGGAAGCATTGTTTTTTTCTCTTTCAGGTAAACACGCTCTGCTGTCTTCAACACCACCGGCAATGCCCACAGCGCACTCCGTGGTGAGCAGGGGCCTTTTCCCTTTGCCCCATGTGTGAGTCACATTTCATAGCTGGGACAAAAATATGGGAGAAGACAACCCAAGGGAGAAACAGGGTTTTCAGTTTGTGGTGTGCTGGGTGCCTTGCTGAGGGCCGGAGACAAGGCAGAAACATGGTAGAAAGCCAAGTGAGGGAAAGATGCTTCCTTTGTGCTCTATAGCAACCAGGAAGCAAGGGTGGGGTTGGGAAGAGAGGTGGGGTAAGAGTAGGAAGAGAATGAGAGTCTGAGGATCATGCATCCCTCAATGGCACATCCTTCTTTGTTCACCTGGGCCCCACCCACCTCTGTAGCCCATTCTATAACATACCAACTCATCCATGGATTCCATCCATTGATGAAGTTAGCGCCCTGCCACAGCCCCATCACATCTTAATAGTGCCGCCCACTAGAGACCAAAGCTTTAACAAGGGAGTAGTTCACATTCAAACCATAACCCCACCCTCCTGGTGCTTGGGTTGGCTTGTGCTGTGTGCCAGCAAGGCCAGAGGCATGTCCAGGATGAAATAATAAAGGGAGAGAATCCAGTTTCAGGGTAACACTGGGTGCCAGAGTGATGGGAAAAATGATCCCCTTGGTTCCTGTCCCTTGGGACGCTAGGAAGAAAGGAAATTGTGGGGAGCCAGTGACCCCTGAAATGGCTTCCTGGGCAGTTGAGACCCATCTCTTCTCGCCTTCCTTTGGTGACTCTTTTTCTGACATCAGAGGAATGGGTTGATTTATACAGAATTGTGGCTGCTTCAGATTAGTTTTTGTGTCTAAAGAATGTATGTCCCTTGCTCAGGGACTTGGACAGCAAATGCCCGGACTCTAGTCCACTTGGGTTCAGATCTTTGTTTATCGATCATTAGCTCTGTATGCCCCGCCCTCCTCTCTGTAAGCATGTATGGCCAATTTCATCTTTCAAGCAGTTCTTGTTTCATGAGGTGGCTGTGAGGATGAGATGCTGTCCCTATGCAGGCTCTTCACAGAGGCATCCATGTGTGTGAGGGACCAGTCTTGGTACTGTCCTGATGGGACCAGAGCCAGAGGTCACCTTGAGCTTCTATAGAATGTCCTGGTTTTAGTTCCTAGCAGGAAGTCATGTGGCCACTGTATTTCAGATGCCCACAGACGCCTACCACCCAATCATCACCAACCTGACAGAGGAGAGGAAATGCTTCCAGAGGCCTGGAACCGTGCTGCGATACCTTCAAAATGTGTCCCTCAGCTTGCCCAATAAATCCCTCTCAGAGGAAACTGCACTGAACCTCACACAGGTAAGGCTCTGGTGCCTTTGGCTGGTGGGTTGGGGCTGACGCATGGCTGGACCATAAATTAGAAAGTTAGAAAGATCTAGAGCCATGGCTGCTGACTAGATGGCTCAGCAGTTAAGAACACTTGCGGCTCTTACAGGGGACTATAATTCAGCCCCCTAGCACCAAGCTGCATGGTTCACAGCCATCCATAATTCCAGATCCAGGGGATATAACGCCCTTCTCTGGCTTCCAGGGGCACCTACACACATCTGGCTTACATTCACGAACACCACACGCACGTGCACATACACCCACATGCACACACAATGCTCTTGCACACTCATGTGCAAACAAACAAACAAACAGCAAGATCAAGAGTCTTTGCCTAACAAAGTTTAGGCTTCTTCTAAACAGGCAGGTTGTTCTGGCCAGCTCTGTGATGCTCAGTGAAGCCTTCATGAGCTGAGAATTCAATCTTCACTTCACTTCCCAGCATCTAGCCTTCCTGGTCCATCTGTATACCTACCTAGCCTCCAGAGCTTGCAATTCATAGTCTCAAGTCTGATGTCTCCTCAGCAATAAAGCAGATGTGGGGGGATGTTAGCAGATGTAGTTAGAGGCCACAGATCGTCATGTACAGTGTGCCTTCCTGAAGTCACCCAGAGCACTCTATGAGTGTGGTGCTTAGGACATTAAAGTGGAGACGCTCCCTTTCTTCATTCCTCCTAACAGTTCTCAGGGAGAGAGGAAGGAGCTTGAGGTACCTCACGGCTGTATGGTCTTCTCGACCCAGGGTTATTGTCAGGTATGGAGAGAGACGGGGTATTTGAGGTAGGCCGTTCTTGAGAATACACCCCAAGGCGATGGGCAGGGAGTGTGGAGTCTGGCTGCTAGGCCCGCCTTTGCCCTGCAGGTTATAGCGGTGTACTTCTTCTTAGGGTACAAATGTTGCTGGCTTCCTGGCTATTCTGAGACATGGAGGCGATAGTCACTGTGACCATATCTCAGGGCACCAAATGGATCCCTGTGCACTTTAGTGTCTAGTTCTGAAGGCATACCCAGGGAAACATATCAAACCTGGGATATAGTGACCAGAGGCTCCACAGAGTGGCTGGAGGTAGTCAGTAGCTTTCTTGATCAGGGCAGGAGAAGTAAGTTGGATGTCTGGTAGGTTCTAGAATTCCACACCACCCCAAACTACCACGGCTTTCGGGAGGTTGAGGGGCTAAGATAGATTCAGGTTCTGGAAAGTGCTATGGAAGGATGGGCTTGGGGGGGGGGGCTCGGCTCAGGTTCCAGGCTCTGGAGTGGAACAAGCTGGAGACGATCCCAGCCCTGTCCTCTTGGAAGTTTGGCAGGCACACTGTCTAACCCTGCAAGGCCTCACTTTCCCTGGACGCGTGGAGGAGTCGTGCTGCCCGGATACTTAGCCGGTACCTGCATGGCAATAAGAAGGCTTCAGCCTAGAGCAGGTGTGGACCACGGGGTCTGAGTCCTTGGCATTGACAGTGGCTGGGTGGGTGTGCTATGTGGCCCTCCTTAATGCGTCCTGGCCGCTGATCTGTTAGTGTTGAGGTCATTGTGCTCTGAACTATAGTGTTCAATGGACCCAGTTTCTATATTCCCTATGTCCATACACGTACTCCCAGCCCTTTGCCTTTGTGTCTGGCTGTTCTGGGGAGGGGGAGGGGGAGGGCCTCATCTTTATAGGGCAGACGCCTTCCCATGATGCCCTGGTATCGGGGGCGTTATGGAGAGCCTGCTCCAAGGCCGTCTCCAGGGCAATGCAAGAAAATCCTGGAAGGCGGCGAGGGCTAGACTTTTTTTTAATCTGAGGGTAATTAGGAGTAAGTTTCTATCTATCTGACTGGTGTAAGGAGACACACGTGCTTTCTGATGTTAACTTTCTCTTTTACTTCATCTTAAGAATGATCTCTGACTCTCTCTCCATACAGCTACCTATCTCCACATTGCTACATTCTATACACACAGCTACATGTCTTTCTTTACATACATACGACCATACATCTCTATACACAATCACACCTGTTGCCACATGTCTACACATCTATCTTTTACATATATTTCTCTTCTATATCTTTTCCATACAGCATCTTCCTTGCTTCCACACAGTTACAAATCTCCACCCAGTCACAACTGAACATCTCATTTACACGGCTCTCTCACCAGACAGCACTTTACACAGTTCCTAGGCACAGCTCCTCTCCATAGCAGCAGCTCCTTCACATGGCTCTCTCTCTCTCTCTCTCTCTCTCTCTCTCTCTCTCTCTCTCTCTCTCTCTCTCTCTCTCTCTCACACACACACACACACACACACCTCTACAGTATTCACTCACTCTTTACTCACTCACACTTCTCTCATACTTCGCCTTCATCTCTCACTCGGGACACACACACACACACACACACACACACACACACACACACACACACACTTCACTCACATCCTGCAGCGGCTCTCACAGAGCTCTGCACAGCCATCTCTCTCCACACCACTGCTGTTGCTGCTGCCTCTTCACAGCCAAACTCTGGACAATATAAGTTATATTTTCAGGGCCCTACCCATTCTCAAAACACAAGATAAGTTAAGTAGTTTCTCTTAGGCTAGTAAGACCGAGACCCATGCATGTAGCTCTAAGTCGGTGAGGGGTCCCAGACATTAAACACCTGGCTGAACCTTGAGCTGTCAGGGTATGTGCAGAAAGGGAGCTACTGCAAGGACTGTGTCTTGATGTAGACAGCCTGGCCTTGATTTAGCAATAGACAACACCTGGGAATTAGTCTTTGTGTATTTTCTGTAGGGGCAGCTTAGCCTGTTTTGGACTAGTTCTTAGGTCTTCGCAAAATGTGTAAAAGGCTGTCTTGAAGACTGAGAGTACTGTTACTTTCCTGTGTCAGTAAAGAAGAATATTCTGGTAATATTTCTATTCATCAGAATTATACAGCTTAAACAGACATCCACAGCTGTGGGGTGGGGGGCTGCCCCCCACATTTCCCCAGAGTGCTCTTGAGTAGGAGAAGCAGGAAATATTAGTTAGAAGGATAGAGGGGGAGAAAGAAATAGAAAATACAGAATAGCCTCGAGAGGGCCTGGATCCTAATCCATGGGGCCCCTGACTGTCTCTGCCCTAGGGTATATAAAGGAATGCCGCATGGTGGAGCAAAAGACCTCCCCCTAGCACAGCCAAGTGCAGACCATCTCAGACACCTGCACTCAGGCCCGTGGTCCAATCAGCCTCTCTATGCAGACCTGCTGGGTAAAGCCATTAGGAAACCTGAAAATGGGCTCCCACACACAGCTAAATGGGTGCCCCGAGATGTAAAACACACTACTAAAGGGCTGTGGAAAGCACCCCACAGCTGTGCTTATAGGGAGGTATAATGGTGGCACACAAGAAAGTTACAGACAGAAAACACCCGGTTTCCACCACCAGGGACCTCATGGCTTTGCCAGGTGGGGCTTCCCATCAGCGAGTTATACATCTGGTGGGTCGACTTGTCAAACACTAGTTGCCACCTGCTGTATACTCCCACAGCCCTCAGCACCCTGGAAGTAGCCACCCAACCTTATTGATCATAACTGGGCTTATTGACCTCACCTAGACCAATCACCAGCCCAGGGGAGCAGAATTGTCACGGCAGACCAGCCAATCATGAAAAAGATCTTGGTTGGGCAAAATTGCCTCTGTGGCACACTTCCTGTTTCCACAGGAAGAGGGGCTGGATTGGGTGGAAAATCCCTGAATTTGGGCAATCTTAGAGGTCAATGTCGCACGAATCCTAAATGATCTTATAATAAAAATCCGGAGCCAGATATTGGGGTAAATGCTAAAAGATCAGAGAGACAAAGGAACAAGCCACTGCCACGTCTCACCTCACCAACTCCATGAATCCTTGACTGAGTGCCTCTGAGTCCTCAGCCGAAAGGGGCTCCTGAGTTCCTGGCGCTTTTATATGCCTTTCTCTGCCCAGTCAGTTCATTTCCGATCTCAACCTTCCTAGTGCTGGGATTAAAGGTGTGTGCCACCACTGCCTGGCTCTGTTTCTCTCCTAGACTGAATCAATCTCATGTAGCCCAGTGTGGTCTCGAACTCACAGAGATCCAGATGGATCTCTGCCTCCCAAGTGCTAGGATTAAAGAAAGGTGTGTGCCACCACTGCCTGACCTCTGTGTATAACCCGATGGCTGGCTCTGTCCTCTGACCTTCAGGCAAGTTGTATCTCTTAGATTACAAATATCACCACAGGTCACCAATGGGAGATGGTATGTGATGCCCTGGAGCAGGGCTTGGCCTACAGTAAGTGCATCATCAGACCTCTCGTTTGTTCCTGTAATAGCTGGTCGGAGAGTCTGTCTATAGAGTGTAGGAATCTTTCAAAAGTCTGTCTGCTTCCTCAGCCCCTCAGCACACTCTAGTCCACTCCTCATGATCCTTTATCGCCTGTTGGAATGTGAAGGCAGATGAGGGGCTATGGCAGGCATGAACCATAGCTTCCTTGAGCCGTGCATGCTGAGAGGCACTGTGGCCGAGGGCCGCAGCAAGAGTAGCATGTATCTTTCAGGAAGGACATGGGGCTGAGCATGGAGGGACTTGGGTCAGGGGAGACAGGTTGTTCTGCTAAACCCAGTGTGGAGCGACTTGACAGCTGGTGGGGGAGGAAGTGAGGTGGGGACACATGGCCAAGGTGTTTCCATGTTCTTCATAAGATGGCGTATTGGGACACAGCCTTCAATGCAGGCCCCATGGGAAACATTTCCTGAGCTTGGTGGCTTGGCTCTTTGCCTGTTACTTCCTCTTTGCCTTGCTGCTAAACCTCACAGAGTCAGAGGTTACAAACCCAGATGCCTTTGCGGGGGTGGGTGGGGGGTGGGGGTGGGGTTAACAATCAAAGTCAAGGATGCGATGGGCTGGACCACCAGGCAGACAGCTGATCCGCAGAGAGCAACTGCCAGCTACTCAAAGCCTCCTGATTTCAACCTTCAGTCTCTTCTCTTTTGATTTGGCAAGGGAAGCCCTAAGCCTTGAAAACATGGCTGGCATTTTTAAAGACAATGTATACAGATCAGATGAAGACCATCTCAAGGCTGACTGAGCCCAGTGGTCATCAGTTTGAGGCCTTTCCGTGGCCTGTGCTGACCCTGGTACCCTGGGGATAAATCATACAGAATGATGATGTCCAGAACTTCTCAACTGCAATTGAACAGGAAACAAAATTTCTAGGAAGTCATTGTATAGCTTTCCATAGTGTCCTGACTCTTGACCATCGGTGATGGCCTAGTACAGTGGCCAGAGGCCACCAGTCATGTGTGCTCTCGAGTGTGAGGTCTGTGGTTCATGTACAGGGACTAGTGACCCATGTACAGGATGTCCACTGCCTGAACAAATGAAATGTAAAATATCTAACAGTTAACAAAAATATGACATACATGCTGAAATAATATTTTCATGTGTTGAATTAATACTATTTAATTGATTTAGTTTCCCCCCCCCATAGAAGCAACTGATTGGAAATAGAAAGCTGTATGTGATAGTACACACCTGTAATCAAAGTACGTGGGAAACTGAGGCAGGATGACCTTGAGGACTACATCATTCAATCCTATGCCTCCCACTCCCGCCCCTCCCAAAAAAAAGAAAATAAGAGAAAGAAAAAAATCCGAGTTAACTGATGTGGTTCACTCGTTTCTGTTCTCAGAACTGTTTTCTATCCCTCAGGCCAAATGCAATCCATGCATAGCTTATTTCTGTAGTAAAATTTTAGGGACATATGGTCACTCACTTCTGCACAGTCTAGCTTGCTTCTGCACTCTGTGGCAGAGCTGAGGCTATAGCCTGACCACCTGAAGTCTTTATTCTGTGACTTTTTAGAAAAATCGTGGGGGCTGTGGACATGGCTCAGTTGGAAGAGTGCTTACCCAATATGCGTGAAGTCCTAGGTTTGATCCCCAGTACCACACAAACCAAGTCTGGTGGTACACACCTGTAACCCCAGCATTTGGGAGGTGGAGGGAAGACGATCAGAAGTTCAAGGTCACCCTTGGCCTGGGTAGTTCTATGTATAGTGCACTAGTTTGAGGCCAGCCTGAGCTATATGAGACCTGGAAGAGGAGGAAGAAGAGGAGGAGGAAAAGGTGGGGAGGAAGGGGAAGGGAGGGAAGGAGGAGGGGAGAAAGGAAGAGAAAAGGGGGAAGGGGGAGAGAGAGGAGGAGGGGGAGAAGGAGGAAAAGGACTAAGGGATTAAAAAAATGTTTGCTGTTCCTCTGATCATGGAGAGAAAGCAGAAGCATTTTACGGTCATTAGTTAAGCCCCTGCGCTTGAGAATACAAATAAACAGCTGTGGAATGAAGATGAATGGGACAAGGAAGCTTTGATGATGCACCCTGCACATACTTAGCGTATCTGGTGAGGAGGGATGGGACTTTGTTGAGCAGAAAGACGCTACATGGTTTTCAACCTGTGGGTCGCGACCCCACTGGCACCTCTCAGATCTCCAAAAATATTTACATGATGACTCATAACGGTAGCAAAATGACAGTTATGAAGCAGTAACGAAAACGGTTTTATGGTTGGGGTCAGTCACCACAACATGAGAACTGTATTACAGGGCCGCAGCATTAAGAAAGTTGAGAACCACTGGGTAGAGGAAATGGAGGTCAGTGAATTGGCCTCCAAGCTTGAGTCTGGTGTCTGTAGCCAGAGATGAAAGGGAAAGACTGAGACAGATGAGTAGGGAGGGGCAGGGGCTGGGGCAAGCACCACTGAAGCAACTACCCTGCTCAGCTTTCCTCCATGGTTACAGGGGATGCTGGCAGGCTAATGCTTTTTTTTTTTTTCAAAAGAAGCAGTTTCACTAATTCACTAACTCACTCATTCACTCATCCATCCATCCATCTATCCATCCATCCATTCATCCACTCATCTATCCATCCATCCACTCATCCATCCATCTCCACATCCATCCATCCATCCATCCATCCATCCATCCATCCATCCATCCATCCATCCATGCATGCATGCATGCATCTATCCATCCACTCATCCACTCATCTATCCATCCATCCATCCCCACATCCATCCATCCATTCATCCAGCCATCCACTCATTACTTCATTCATCTGCTCATTCATTCACTCATTGATTGGACATGCTGGGGCCTATCACATGCACTGGACACTTGTGATATCCACACTCTGATCACTGACTTCACAAAGTTGTCACAAGAAACAAGCGAGGAGATAGCATCTGTAAGACATAGCCCGAGGCTGGGCAGAGGGCTCAGTGATTAAAGCATTTGACCCACAAGCCTGAAGATCTGAATTCAGATCCCCAGAATCCACAGAATGCTGAGTGGACATGGCAACCTGCTATAATTCCAGTCTCAGAAGACAGAGACAGGAGCTCCCCAGAGTAAGCTGGTTGGTGAGGTTTAGCCGTATTGGCCAGCTCTGGGATTAGTTGAGAGAGCCTGTCTCAATGAATAAGGTGGACGAGCCATTGAAGACAGTGCCTGACACCAGCTTTGAGCTTCACATGCACATACATGCACTCCCAGGTGCATCAGCACAAAAGTGTGCCCACACACATGTAAACATACACAGATGTCCACACACCATACATATAAACTACTATGGTCTGCCTGTGTGCCACACCAATTATCGACTGAGGAGAAGTGGGAGGAGACTGATGGACTCAGATGTGAGGCTCAAGGATCTATGCTAAGCAGTGTTGTTCTGTTTATCTTTAGACCTTCTTAAGAACTGTGGGCGATGTACTTCTGCTGCCCAGTTGGACCCACGTATCAGAGGTAAGAAGAAGGATGCTCTGACCTTCAGCGTGTGTGTACTGGGTTATGACTGTCTTCCTGCAGTGGCATCCCAGGGCCTTTCCCGGTCCTGATGTCTGAGACGCTGAAGTTCATTACCCTTGGTTATGAAGTATACCCAGGGTACTGTGTCTTCTGGGGACCCTGGTATCCCCAGTCCTGTGCCACCACCTCTGGCTCTGGGAAAGGGCCCAGCTCTTCCAGAAGGCTGACCTTTGCTTGTCATTTTGCACAATGCATTTTTTTCTTTAGTCTGCATTCTTGAATAGTCATAAGAGCCATATTTGGTATTTTAAGATCAGCGGATTGAGGGAGACGGGAGCGCGAAAGTGTGCTTCATGATTAAAGTGAGAAAATGAAAGGCTTTTGTCCCTCTGCACTCAAAATTCAGGAAGCAGAACGGAGTGCTTTTCTTTGATTCCAAACCACCCTATTGATATTACTTCTTTAAAACATGAGAACAGTCGATGAATAGTTGTGGCGACGGCCGATGATAAAAATACCTAAGATAAGAATCACCTAGATAAGAATCTGCCTTTAGGCAGAGCGTGACGGTGAGCAGCCTCATCTGACCCCACAGTCTGGTCCAGAGCCCACTCACGAACATTCGCTCTACAGACATCTGGTGGGACCTGCTTTTCCTTAATTCTACCAAGAGCGTTTGCCAAGGTGGGGTTGGGGAGTCGGCTCACAAGCATACACACTGGAGTTCAGATCCCAAGCACCCACACAAATGCTGGGTGGGCATGGCAGGCCCCCTTAAATTCCAACCCGGGAAGTCAGAGACAGGTGATCCCCAGAGCAAGGTGGCTAGCCCACCATATAGGTGAGCCCTAGGTTTGGTTGAGAGACCCCACCTCAGTGAGCGAGAGGGAAGGGTGATTGAGACTGGTGCTCAACATGAACCTCAGGCCCCCACATGCACACATGCACATGTGGGCATAGAGACCCATACGCATGCAAACATGCACACACATGCATACCACATACACACACAAATGGGGAGAAAGACCATTTGCCAAGGTACTCTGAACACCGTGTTAGTCAGGTCAGTATAGTCCACGCTACAGTAACAACAGACCCCACTTCACAGTGACTTGGTACAGTGGGCAATCACCTCTCAAATATTCAGAGTCCGTGTTGGGACTCAGGAACTCAGCTCTGCCCAGCTTCTGTGCCACACACGGCTTCCAGGAGTTCAATGAGAGGGACGATGAAGGCCTCCCAGGTGCCCAGGAGGGCCCTGATCACACCAGCATGCTGAAGTGCTCGCTCTCCTGGAACCTCCTCATTTCAAACATTCAGAGGTTTTGCAAGGTTGAGAGGCAGAGGCGACAGCCAATTCTCACTGTATTGATAAGATGGCGTGAGGGTCTGCGTGTGCCATGAGCCCTTTATTGAACGGCTTCACGTGAGATGAGATTGCATAACCTTGGCAAATGGGAAGGGAGTCAAGAATGTGATGTAGGAGATGGCTTATGTAGGAGATGGCTCAGTGGTTAAGCAACACTGATTGTTCTTCCAGAGGTCCTGAGTTCAATTCCCAGCAACCACATGGTGGCTCACAACCATCTGTAATGAGACCTGAGGCCCTCTTCTGGCCTGCAGGCATACATGCAGGCAGAACACTGTATACATAATAAAATAAATCTTAGAAAAAAAGAAAAGAAACACCGTCTTTTTTCAAGAAGCATAGACTTCCAGGGATAGGTTTCTAAGGGACTTTGTGTACAAGCTGCAGTCTGAACCATGGGAGAATAGCCAGTGAGGACAGCCAGAAGAGGGACAGCAGCCAGTGGAGGCCTCGGATCGGCAGATTTTTTTCTTCATTGATTTAAATGAACTTTCCTTGAATGTAAAATATGCAAATCTGCGGCAAAATATGAATAATTACGAAACAATCCAGGCTTAGGCAAGCTTATGAGCGCTGAAGAGCGGGGCACGCATGAATCGCTGCTCTCCCCCGCCTCCCCAGAACCATGTGCCAAAGACACAGACGTTCTCATTGGAATCAGACCACGGGCTTAAGAGACAATGTCTAAAATTGGCCTGTGTATCTGGTTCCGCCTCAGTAAGTCCTGCTGGAGTGTTTGTGAGAGGGTGCCGGGAGCCCAACAGCACAGATGCTATCTAAGAAAGGATGGGAGGGGAAGGGCGAGGTAGGGGGAGCAGAGCCGGGCAGAATGGGGTAGGGGGCGGAGACAACTGTTCTTCTTTGCCATGGTGTCTGAGGTCCAAGACAGTCAGGCCAAGGTGGACATGGATCCTGACATGGACACTGGTCCCAACTTGGCAGCAGAGGTCTGTGTAGCTAGAAGGAACCCGTCTTCCTGTAGATAGAATCCAGTGGTGTCCTTTCTGCCTTACAGATGCAGAATAGGTGAAGAGGGCCATTGCATGGGAGTCAAGGAGGCCAGACAGAATTTGGAGACTGGTACCTCCAAAGAGGCTGCTGCTTCATTGTGAGGGGAAAAGAATTGCTGCTGTCCTCATGCCTCAGGGAACTCGGGACCATTAGCTATAAGACAGAGGCATGGGCAGACCTAAGACTTGCCCAGGTCCTCGAAGAGGTCATAGCAGAGCTACAAACAGGAGTCCGAGCCCTTTGGCCACTCAGGCACTAATGCTATGACATTGGTCAGCTTTGACTTGCGTCCACGCTCCGTGAACTCATCAGGTGCCTGGTCACCTCCCAGACTTCGAAGTGGGGCATTTGGGTGGTTCTCTCTCTCTTATGGCCATCATGGGGAAGGGATGAAGCTCCGAGTTCATGATGTGCCGATTTCATGTGATGCTGAGTGTGGCGGTCCTCAGAGTTTCACATCTCTGTTGCTTCCAGGACAACGCTGTGACGCTGGGCCTGGTCGACACCATCGATACTGTCATGGGTCACATATCATCCAACCTGCAGTCCAGAGAACCCCATGTCATCCTCACAGGCTCTTCCTCCATGGCAGGTAGCCATTGTCAGAATGGGGGGCAGTGGGGGTCATGGGAAGGGGAGTGCCAGGAGTGTGGACCACTGGCCTTCACGCTGTCTGAGGCTCATGCAGCCGCTGAGATCAACCACCATTTCTCTGAGGTCCAGTACCTTGTGCAAAATCCCGTTTTTGAAGAAAAATGTGTTAGAATGAGGCTAAGAAGTGCTGGGTCATGGTACGCACACAGGACGGTGTAAGCAGTCATGCAGTGTGGAGCTACAGGGGTCCCATGACAGTTGTCTGGGCTCAAACAGAATGGGGACTCCAACTCCCATGAGCCTCTGGGTCCTTAAGTATCCAATGAGATGCTCTCTGCCTTGGAGATAAGGAGTGGGTGAAGAAGGCTGTTGGAGCGGGAGGAGAGGAGCCCAGAATGTGAGTCTGGGTGAAGGCCAGAATGGAACATCTCAGAGGAAGCAGCCTGGTTTACCTGGGATACGTCAGGTCCCCCAGAGACAGGCATAAATTCTTCGCTTTGAGTTTCTGTCTGAGGACACTTCAGTGCAGGGGCATCACACAGCGCCCCACCATGGCCCAGGGGCTCATCTGCCTCCAGAGGGAGCTTTTAGAGCTACCTGTCTGCCAAGGCACTCCCTCCACACATGTGTTTTAATTTTCCCTTTTCTGACAGGGTCTCCCAGCGCTGAGATAGCCACAGTCTCCCTCCCATGGGGTCTGGCATCATTGCTAACATGAGGCTGAGCGCTTAAAGCCAGAGGGGTACAGAGGGGTGGGATCCCACCAGGTAGGAGTTCTTTTAGGATGTAGCCGGAGGACTCAGCCCCTGCAGAAATTCTCACCCTAACTCATATACCTGTGGACGCACACACACGTGTGTGTGTGTGTGTGTGCACACGTATGTGTTCCGGGTCGCCTTTTCTAGAGGCGATCCCTCTCCCCTGGGAGTTGGCTTGCTTTAAGAAATGAAGGACGGTGACACACAGGGTTTCAGTCTGTTTCTTGCAGCCGGTGAGCCTGCTGACCCCACTTTACTGTGTCCACTTCTCCTGCAGATTTCTCCGTGGCCAAGGTCCTTCCCCCAGCACTGAGCGCCCCCCACTACAGATTCCCAGCCCACGGACACAGCTACATTGAGATTCCGAGAGAGGCCCTGCACAGCAAAGGTGAGCGCATTTGGTTGCCCAGGCTCTCAGGTGGTCCAGTCTGGGTGACTGTCCCTCCCTGATGGAGCTGCCTCATGGGACAGTGGGGCCGGGTGCTCCCAGAGAGGGCTCCGAGGCCAAGCATGCCTTACCACCTCATCCCACAACACACTGTAGACTGAGCTGGGCCTCGGAGTGAGGTTCTGCTAAACTACGTTCCTGTGAGTCTGACCCACGGTGACCCAGGATGTTGTGTGTGCCCCCCAATCGGCTCGGCTCCTGGTTAGTTGAATGTGAATAGATGGGGCACCTCCCCTCCTTGTTCAAGGTAGCCACAGATGGGTACGTCTGTACAGGAGAGCCAGAAACTATCCCAGGACAGGCCCAAGTCAAGTCTCATTATGAGTGAGTAGCCAAGGACATCTGATGGATGTGGCCCAGGTGACTTTGGCCGTATCTGGATGGCATCCTCTTTGCAGATCCTTTCCTCTTGTGTCCACTCACAGTTGTGGATTGGTGTGGATCCTCACGGGACAGAGACCCAGCCCTGCCACCCAGCCCCTCCCCCAGCAAGGATCCATCTCTTGGTCTGGAGGACAGGTGCCCATGACATCCATCTTCTCCTGGCAAAGACTCAGTGTATCTTGCTATGAGGAGAGAGGCACCACTTAGCAGCCTTGCATAAGGGCTTAGATCTTTCCAGGTCCCACTGCGGGACGTATTAGAAATAACCCAGGTTTCCGGAATGGCCAGAGGCCACATTCTTAACACTTTCCGTCAACCAACCCAGATTCTGTGGTTAGAACCCCAGCTTCGCCACGCTGCTGGCTGTGTGACCTTGGGCAAGTCGCTGATCACATCTGTGCCAGGACAATAATAATACCTGGTTTGTGATATTGTTTCAGACTTTACAAGGCCAAGTGTGTACAGATCACCATGCCTGGTGTATAGTGAGTCCTGAGTTAACATCAGGGAGAGCTCAGAGAATCAGCCAACAATGGCTGAGTGGTCTCACAGTCCTGGAGTGAGAAAAGAGTTGAGTACGTGGTTCTCACTGTACTAACAACGGGCAGGGGACACATTGCAGCCATCTGGGTGTCTGCTAGTCTGCAGACCTGCATCTGAGTATCAGTATATCCTGCAGACTGACTGAGACACACTTAGTGCCGGGCAACTGGTAGCCCACGAAGAGCCCCCTGCTCCTGAGGCTCTGTGGTGTCTTGGGCAGGCCTCGGCACCTGTGTCTGGGGTGGACACAGGGGACAGGGCAGGAGGTCATTGTTCCGGCCCAGCACAGGGCTAGCCGCGGTGTCCACGCTGCTATAAATTTCATCATTCCGTGGCTCTTCCAACCCCCGCCCCCCGGCCCGAGTCACCAAGTCACTGTCTTCAGCCCCGCTGTGTGCATGGTTCTGCACGCTTCCTGCTTGCAACCGGGTGTTGACGGGTGTCTGACCTCTGCTTTGTCCTCAGCCTGGACCACGATTGTCGGCCTCCTCTACCACTCCATGCACTATTACCTGAACAACATCCCCCCAGCCAGCACAAAGTAAGTGTCGTACAGTGGTGTGCGGGATGTGCGCGTATGTACTTGTTTCTTGGATGGCCAACCACGATGACACCCTACACTGCCGCACACAAGCGTGCTAGAAAACTCTTGCTGCCAACACCTGCTGCCTTGCTGTCCAAGCCAGGTTGGGCTTCTAGCCATGTGGAAAAGACTCAAGAATTCCTTCAGTGGGATCTAGCAGGCTGTGGGGCAGATTGGCTAGCTATGCTCAGAGGCACAGGCGAGAGACCTCAGCGCCCTCTGGGCTGACAGTGATCTGGGAGCCATGAACGAAGCTCTCTGAGCCTCAGTTTCTACATCTATAGAATAGGAAGGCAGCAGACCGGCCTTTCGGATTTGTTTCCCTTGGGAAGATTTCTTCCCTCCTTCTCTCTCTTTCCGTTCCCTCCTCCACAGTTGGTGTGAGGGGAGCAGGAAGCTCGGGCACATAATTAAACTCACCCCAGGATCATCCACATGCCAAGCTCATCAGTCCCTAAGGCAAACTTCTGCACACCAGATATCTCACGGCACTGTCCCTGACTTTGGCTATGAACAGCATTTCAACCTCAGAACTCCAAGACTAAGGATTAGGAGATGTGAAGGGGTGGCTGTGGGCTGGAGTGAGGCAGGGAAATCTAGTCTGAACGGTTTTAAGCAAATGGGGAACTTGTTGAATAATGTAAGCTGAATAATGTAATCATGTAATAATATAAGTTGAATAATGCGAGCATCTGGCTTCAGGAGCAGCGTGACCCAGCCGCCCTGGTGTAGCTACCAGATCCCATCTCCAGGCTCTTCCCAGGGTGGGCTCCCTTCTCTGTCCGGCAGTCCCCTTACAGTTTTAAGCCAGGGAGACCCTGTCCTTTAGAGCTGACACCCAGCAGAAAGAAGCGGGACTCTCTCTCCTGGAAGGTCCCTGGCATGCGCACACGACCTCATCCCCAAGCTGTCACGTGGTTGAGCAGTGTGCTGTGCTGACCAACAGAGCTGGAGATGGTGGGGTGAGCTCTTGAGCCATGGACTCAGCTCTGAGTGTGTGGCTGAGTGGAGAAAGACTGGCCAACCGAATGACCTGGGGAAACTGAGGCACCTTCGTGAGGAAAGGATTGGACAGGAGCAATGAGACAGTAGACCCCACCACCCAAGTACTGACCACACGTTTGTGGTTTGTGTCCTAGGGGAAGGTTGGTTTCAGACAAGGGTGAGTGAGTGCTTGAGGTTATACAGCCAGGCATGCAAATGCACTGAGATCAAGGGTATGTTTTTCCCAAATTCCCTGGTGTATTTTGAGGTCCTCACCTCCGGACCACGTTGACCACTTCTAAGAGGGCAGAACCGAGGGACAGAATTGCGATGTTTAGCAGCCAAGGCCGCTTCCAGATGCAGCCTCAAATACTGGTCTCAGAACTCGCGGCTTCAAGGTCACGGTCTAGCGGCACATCCTCCTCCCTCCATCCCTGCCTGTAACCCGTTTCCTCTCATTTCCCAGGATTCCCGAGGCCATGAACTGCAGGGATTGCCTTCTGTCTGTCGCCAGCCACCTGATCTCCCTGGAGGTGTCCCCACCACCCACTCTGTCCCAGAACCTCTCGGGCTCTCCTCTGATCACCGTCCATCTCAGGCACAAATTGGTGAGTGGAAGGCGTTCCCCTTCACTGGCCCTGGATATGGTCCGCTGCCTGTGGCATTGAGTTCACGGGCCTGGTGCCGGGTAAGGAGCACTTTTTCCTTCCCAGAGTCCATGCGATCTTATTCTTGAACCACACGGCTGAGCCTTGCCGACGACACACGGGCTGACATTGAGTGAAGAGGCCTCTGGGGCCTGCTGTGGCTCTCCAAAGCAAGTACAGCTCTTACGGGTACGCGCCTCTGGCTTGTGGCAATATTTCGCTTGGAGCAGAGGGAAAGCTGTCCCAGTGACACTTAGCAGGCACGACATTGTTAGCAAGATGGAGAGCTGAGCTCGGTGGTGTGCTGCTTCTGAGCTTGAGAGTGACATCTCCGAGCTTTGGGCTTGGAGGGATGAGCTGTTTATCCTGATTCGTTCGTTCGTTCGTTCGTTCGTTCGTTCGTTCGCGCTGAGGCTCTTTCTCATCTTGATGTAGCTCCGCCTGTAGGTGAGAAGGGCGGAGATGGGAATTGATGTACTGATGTTCCTGAGATGTTCATGAGGAGACGTGTGCACATATCGACGCACGCCATCTTTCTGTGCATCCTGTAGCTGGCATTTAGCATCTTGCCTTAGTGAGGCCTCAGGTGAGGCCCCGGGAGAGGGAACTCATAGGTGACAGCAGATATCATGAGGCCAGGTGGAGACATGTTGGAAAACACAGCCAGGGATGCTCTCTGGAGGCAGGAGGGGTGGGCCAAGAGCCGCTGAGGGCTGAGGGCAGACAAGCTAGCTCAGAACCAGGGCTTCGTGGTATCCATATGCCAAGGAGAGCACACCTGTTTGTGTGCATCTGTTTATGTGTACACTTGGCCCGCATGCACTCAGGCTGGCTGGAGCTAAGAAATCTAAAATGTGAAACGTGAGTTTGGTCTTCCCTTGTGTCCTGGTATCATTTCCACTTTCCCTTTGTGAAGAGAGACACTCCTGCTCTTCTCCCTCTTCTTTGTGTTAGAAGTATCTCCAGGCTGGTCCCAGAAACCCCAACTCTGTCAACTGCGTGGTCTGCTTGGCCCGGCCCCTAACCTGGTTCACAGGGCTCCCAGTGTTCAGTAAGCACCTCTGAGAATTTCGGGTTTGCTGTGTAGAACACAGCAGCAGGGTCCGTCCACCCAGTGCTCTGGAAAGTTTGTCCCTACCTGCAAAGAGATTCCTCTCTGCTAATAGACCCCTCCATCCTGCTTTCTTCTTCTGGCGCCTTCCCTCTTCACTATGCCATGGAGGGGCGGGTAGAAGGAGGGAGGGAGGGAAGAGAGAGAAAGAGAGAACACACACTCATACACATACTCTCACACACACAGGAGAGAGAGAGAGAGAGAGAGAGAGAGAGAGAGAGAGAGAGAGAGAGAGAGAGAGAGAGAGAGACTCAGGTTGTCATCCTGGTGGGGTAACAGTGACAGACTGTAGCCCCCCCCCCCTCCCGCTCCATCTCTCTTGGGGTCATGTGTTTGTGTGCGTGACTCGCTTCTGAAGATGCAGATTTATGAGTGGTCAAAGACAGACTAACATAGAGTCTTAAAGACTGATTACCCTACTAAAGTCTTACGGGGCTCCGCAGCAGCAGTAAAAACGGGAGTTCGCCACCCAAACGTGCACCCTGCCCAGCAGAGCTGACTGGAGTGTGGCGCAGGAAGCAGATGTAGGCTGCTGCCTGTCTACCCCCCCCCCCCAGCCCCATCATTGGAATGTTCAGGGAGAGGCAGCAGGAGGGCTGGACGCCTGCCTGGGTGCACGCATTCGCAACTGGTCCTGTTGGAAAGGAGATGATGGCTTATGGGGAGCGGGGGGACCCCAGAAGACCAAGACTTGACCAAGGAACTGGTGAAGAGCTGCAGACCAACCTGAGTGGGGCGCTGTCTGGTCTCAAAACATGCACGCTTCTCCCTGACCGGTAGAAGACTGGATTGTTTCAAGAGTTGACTCTACTTAGGAAGGGAGTGGTGGGGCCAGGGAGAGAGCTCAGCAGATGGGGGCACCTGCCACCAGACAACCTGAATCCCATGCCTGGGACTCACATGGTGGAAGAACAGAACGGATTCCTGCAAACACACACACACACACACACACACACACACACACACACACACACACACACACACACACACCGTCTGGAGGCTTGCGAGCCAGCCTGAGACGAGGGGATGGCCTCCCATTGCAGGGGGATTACAGATCCCACCTGCCTTCACCTACCTTCACCTTCCTGGTGCTGTTGGTGGGTGGCGCTCTTGTGGAAGACTCCCCCCCCCCCCCGCCCTTTTTTTGTCTTCTGTGAAGTTCTGGGAAGGTGCCAATTTGCAAACCAGAAGGGGATGGGAAGGAAGGGTAGGCTAAGACACATTCCCGGCTTAATGGCCGGTTGCTGGAGTTATTTTTAACAAAGAGCTTGAATGAGGGGTTGTGCCTTAAAGAGAGGGGAATTTTTATTCTACCAGAAAAGAACAGTAATTAAAGACAGTCTTAACTGGGTGTCCTCAAGAGTTTGGGATTTTGGGGGGCTTTTGTTGTTGTTTGCGTGGGTTTTTTTTTCCTTTGGTTGGAGGTTCCTGCCGTCCTTCTGAGGATGTTTAGGCAGGTTGCTGCTACAGTTGCAGGGAGCAATTTCCGTGGAGTCCTCTCTAGAGCTGATGGAAATGAAAAGAGGGAGCTTGGGGGTGGGGGCTTCAGCATGGTCTCCCCCAACTGCATCCATGAAGCACGGAGCAGGGGTCATAGTACTGTCTTCCAACACTCTAAAGCACATACAGGTCAAGGTTGGGGTTCCTGGCTGAGGGGTCCTCTCTTTTTGTCATGGACTATAGATGGTATGCCCCACCCCCCAGGATCTTGAGGGTATAGGTACCTGTAGATGTATCCAACCGTCTTATTAAATAAGAAACACAGAAACAATGTAAAAGAGAAAGCCAAGAGGTCAGAGCTCAGAGCTAAATCTCACCCTTCCTTCTGCTGTCCCAGCTTCGCGAAAAGAGACCTACTTCCTGTCGGTTAGTTTTTTTAAAGTATGTTGTTCTGCCTTCTCATTGGTTGTAAACCCAAACACATGACTGCCTCGTCACTGTCTGAATGTACAGCCCCCTAGGTCTTAAAGGTATATGTCTCCAATGCTGACTGTATCCCTGAACACACAGAGATCTTATGGGATTAAAGGCGTGTGCCACCACCGCCACACTCTTGCTATGGCTCTAATAGCTCTGACCCTGAACACACAGAGATCTTATGGGATTAAAGGCGTGTGCCACCACCGCCACACTCTTGCTATGGCTCTAATAGCTCTGACCCCCAGACAACTTTATTTATTAACATACAATCAAAATAATAATTCAGTACAATTAGATTACCACCACATTTCCCCTTTTCTATTTTAATAAAAAGAAAAAAAGCAAAAGGTTATAACTAACAAAAGAAAAACTATATACAAAAGTACAATAACTATATACAATATATACAAGTAATAAATACCTAAACAGGTATTGGACAAATCAGAGAAAATAATTCCATTATCTATCCTATTTTGGTAAATCCAAGATGTATCTAATGCACTTTCTATCCTAATTAATTTTCAACTATAACTAACTAATCTTCAACCATAACTAACTAATCTTCAACTCCCTCAGAGACCCAAGAAGGGAATAATATTAGCTAACAAAAATAAAAACAGGAAGTGCATGCAAGCAACTTCCAAAAAATTTTGTGAGTTGACAGAAACAGCCAGCTGCCTGGGCAGTCACCTGAGGTTTCTCCACAGTGTTGGGGCATCATCTTCAGCCTATAGGCTTAGTGTATCTGACAGACTCATTTGTGAAGTAGGATGTACACAAGGTCAACAGTTCAACCTCACATTGGGTGAGAGCAGTCCACGTACCAGAAACACCTGAATTCCACTAGTGTCCTGTCATGATTCAGGATTTTAAATTCTGGAAATTGTTGACAGTTTTTTAATTCAGCTGTCCATTCTTCTTGGCTGTGTATATATGGCTTCATCTCAGCATCCCCTTCTTCTCCACATCCCTCTATTAAATGCCAGTCTACTTTTGAGAGGCATGAGCCTTCAGCTGCTGTTCCATTGTACAACAGAATCCATTGGCCCTCTGCCTGTTAAGCTGCTTTGAAGAAAAGGGCACCGTACCTTTTCCGGATGCGAAGGCCATTTCAGGGATGGGGCCGTATTGTCCTGGCCTCAGAAGATGCCTTTTGATAAAGCCATAACCACACTTGTTTTGGCAAGAATCAGTAGTCCCTTGTTTCGTGTTCTGTCTGTCCATTTTGTCCTGTTGATTCGAGGATACTTTGTTGTCCAGTGGCTAACTTTTGCCACAAGGAAAGTTGACTCCATATGCAATTTCTTCAATGCCCATATTTTCTCTAAAGTAGATTGGTACTGCCAGGAGCCGACATGTCTCAAAAAAGAAAAATTTTCTAAGTTATTAAAATATTTTAAATGCCATATTCTGTAGATTTCTGAAGGGTTTGAAGATGACCTGTCTAAAACATCTCTGCTCAATTTTTAAAACATATCTAATATGACTACAAGTTCTATTGTAATGTCTAACTACTAACTTTCATTTCTTTATATCCTAATAGTTGATAATAATAACATTCAAGGATCAGAAATTTGCATTACATTGTTAAATGGATGGAATAAATACAATTAGAAATATACATATAGCATTTTCTAACAATATCAGTTTCAAATTTGTATACAATATAAAACAATTCAATCCAATGTAAAGTATTTAAAATTAGTAATTGTCTTTTTCTTTTCTTTCTTTCTTTTTTTTTTTTTTTAAAAACAAGAACCTTAAATCTAATCTCCTTTGCTTAGCCTTTTTCCTAACCCTTGACAATAACTTGTAACCAACCCCCCTAAATACTGAAAATTATCCCAGACCCAAAACCCATTAAAAAGACCAAAAAACCACCCGCCCCACACCACCTCTTTGGGAATGTGGGCGTCGTATTCTTAAAATTGCTTCCTGCTGGGTATGGGCGAAGTTTTCTTTATCCTGAAAGAAAAATTTTAGGTTAATTGTCAAATTCTAGGAGAGGTAACTATATCCTTCATTATCCAGTCTGTGTATAATGCCAAAGTTCAGGGTTTATCTCAAGTCCTTATTCAAGTAGTCTTTGAGACTGGATCATCTCAGCTAGTCATCTCAAATTTGCTCTGAGCACCTTGTAGTTCAAAGCTGATCTGTGGATGATGTTTGTCAGCTTAATGATATTATTATTGTCCACGTGGAATTTTTGTTGTTGTGGGGCCCCATCTTCTTTCTGTAGACTTCAGTTGATGTTAGGCCTGGCCATGATTTCCTGCAGAAAACTGATAAGAGACTCGAACACAAAAACATATATATGCAGCTAGCCTTTTTTCTAGAATTAGTTAGTACTCTATGTGACCATTCATATCTTAACAAAGTTAAAAATGTATATATATATATTAATCTTATAAATTTTGATATAAAATTTATACTTTGAGAAAAGTTTAAAGAATCAGAATAGAATCAAAGAGTTGAGATTAGTAATAGAATAGTCCCTTAATTAATTTTGCTTTTGTCCTGTACCATAGCAGAAACACAGAAACATTGTTAATATATATAATGGAGTTTTTTGTCTTGATCTGTCAAATGTTAATGGACTAGACATTGTTAATGTAATCTTGACTGTTTTATTGCATATACTTATTGAAGATAGTTTTTCTTGTATTAGTTATAAGCTTTTTTAATTTTAGACAAAAAGAGAGGAGATGTGGTGGTATTGTGTTCACCAAAATATTGTGTACTCTAATAAAAATATCTGGGTTCAGAGAACAGACAGCCACTAGATACAAAGGCTAGAAAATGGTGGCACTCACACCTTTAATCCTAGCATTCCAGAGACAGAAATCCCTCTGGATCTCTGTGAGTTCAAGGCCACACTGGAAATAGCCAAGCATGGTGACACGCCTTTAATCCCAGAAAGCCAGCCTTTAATCCCAGGGAGTGGTGGTAGAAAACAGGAAGATATATAAGGCGTGAGGACCAGAAACTAGGGCAGTTGGCTGGTTAAGCTTTCAGGCTATGGAGCAACACAGTTCAGCTGAGATTCATTCGGGATGAGGACACAGAAGCTTCCAGTCTGAGGAAACAGGACCAGCTGAGGAATTGGCAAGGTGAGATAGCTGTGGCTTGTCCTGTCTCTCTGATCTACCAGCATGGACCCCAATAACTCGCCTCGGGTTTGATTTTATTAATAAGAACTTTTAAGATTCATGCAACAGGTACCTGTCCAAGTTTGCTTTCTATTGCTGTGATAAACACCATGACCACAAGCAGCTTGGGGAGGAAAAGGGTTTATTTGGTGTATGAGTCTTAACTGGTGTTTATCATGAAGGGGCAGGGGTCGAAGCAGAGGCTATGCAGGGACATTGCTCAGGCTCATGTTCAGCTAACTCCCTTCTATTTCTCCGGACTACCTACCAGGGGTGGCAGCACCCACAGTGCCTTGGCCCTCCTCCCCCATCAATCACTAATCAAGAAAATGTTCTACACACTTGCCTACAGGCCAATCTGATGGAGGCATTTTCTCAGTGGAGGTTCCCTCTTTCCAAATGACCCTGGTTGTGTCATTTGGTTGATAACTACAACAGCATCCACCAAACCCAAACTAAACCAAAACACTAACCATCATAGCACACTACCAGACCTGTCCTGGAGGCTCCTGAACAGGTGCCTGGTGAGTTCTAGGGATAAGGGATGGGTACAGCACAGACATCCCCACCCCCAGTCCATATAATTTCAAACCTGCTGAAAAGCTCTGGGACCTAAGGCTGCATCACTCTGAATGTGCTAGGTCCCATCTACTACCCTGGATGCTCAGGCTGTGGAGGATAAAGGAGCTGAGAAAGTTCTGAATGAGGCCAGTGTTTGGTGCTGCCCTCTGCAGACAGATGGCCTGCGCAGGCTTGGTGTATGGATTGGCCAGACCGCAGGGGTATTTGCTATGCTGTATCTTAGGTCACTGCCACACCTTTCTTGGCTCCATCCCTGAGGCTGGCTGTTTTATTCCATGGTCCCCTCTAAGTGTGCCAGAAGCTGGGCCTTCTCTTGGAGTGCTATTTTGGGTCCTGGGAGCCCTTCTCCATGCAAAGTAGTACTTATCTACCTGGCCTCCTAGGACCCTGGGATTAATAGTATTCAGGAAGTAGATGCCAAAGGCTTGTGGATCATGTGACAGTTCTCCAGTCTAGTGCTCCCATGGAGCTGGAAGTTTCATCTGCATGGCACACTCAGGCATGGGATCCAGATGCCAGCTAATCTTGCAGTAGCAACTGACCTCTCTGCTGGAACAGCTGTGGCCTCTTGACTCAGCAAGATGCTTCCAGGATGTGGGGATTTGTGGGCACCGTTGATAAACTGTAGGGCATCCCACAACATCTGTAGCCTCTATTGACTCAATGCCTGGAGCAGAATCTCCAGCTGTGACAACCAGATACATCTCCAGACGTTTGCCAGGAATGCCCTGGGAGATTCCCAGTTGAGAATCCCATATGTCATCTCAGTAGGAACAGCTAGATTGTTGCTGTTGCTCTATAATATTCCATAGTGTGAGCTTCCTATCCTTTATCTCCTGGGGTATGCGTGGGTTGTTTTCCACTTTAGATTATTAAGCACAGTCACTCTTCTGTTTCTTAAAGAATAACATTTAAAACCAATGGTTTACAGCTATTATTTTGCTATGATCTGTTGTGAATGAGAAAAGGTCTTTTTTTTTTTTTAAAATTGCATTTATTTGTGTATTTATTTATATATGTATAGAGGCCAGAGGACAACTTGTGGGAGTCAGTTCTCTCCTCCCATCATGTGAGTTTGAACTTACGTCAACAGGTTTTGGGGCAAGCACCTTTACCCACAAAGCCATCTTGTTGGCCCCGTGAGAAAACAAGTCTTGTAATATAAACAAAGCGTTTTCCTCTCTCGCTGTGGTGCTCTGTCTGGGACTGGTAGCCCCTCTCTGCAGACTGTGCTGTGAGATGGTTCTTAAAAAAAAATCCATCTACAATGAATGTTGAACTCTGAGGGGCTTCCTACAGGACTCTGTAGAGACCAGGGCACATACACAGACTTGGGTAAATGAGGCGAGGCTAGCCATGCCGTCTTTTCCAGTTTTTGGTTCCATCTGTCTGAATATCCAAGCCAATTGCCATAAATTCTCTGGTCATTTCCGTGGCTGCATCACAGTCCACACCCTGCCTCTCTCTGTTGTGTCTGGGTTTTCACAATCTCAATCCTAATAGACAAGGCTGTGATGAACTATGCCTGCTCAGGTCTCTCTCTATGATAACATCTTAGAAGTAGAATCATTTGGTTAAATGGTCACAGTTTTTTTTTTTTAAAGTCATTTTTAACTTGTTTGTGATGTTTAAGCCAAGTATGTGTTTACGTTCAGAGGGAGACAGTAGACCTGTGAGCTTGAGCTCAGAATGTGAGCTGTGGGGGTTAGGGGGATTCAGAGCAACCTTCTTCATTCCCCTCTGAGGAGCATGCGTCAGGGCAGGTTACACCCTCCCAGGAAGCCACCTGTCTGTGTGAGTGCCCCATGCCTCACAGAGTGGACATGTTCGTGAGGGCACCCAAGCCAAGCGGCAGAATGCAAACAGTGTCTGAGTGCCCGTTCCACGCCCAGGCCCATCCCAGTGTGCGCTGTGCAGAGAACACGGCGAGGACATCCCAGAACTACCTGGCGTGTGCTCACTTTTGTGGGACATGAGCCTGGGAGTACAGTGGCTGGTCCTGGGGCAGATGTGTGTGTGTGTGTGTGTGTGTGTGTGTGTGTGTGTGTGATGAACAGCACCAATGATGGATCACATTTCCCAAAGAGGGCACCATTCCAAACCTCCAGGAACATATGAACCTGTCAATCATGTTTGGGATTGTCCATCTTCTCCAGGCTGGCCATCCAGGGGCCTTGTGTTGCCTCATTCTTTCTATTTGTTTTTCTCTGTGACATTGGTGACCTTTTTATATGTTTACTGGACATTCTCATTCTCTCTCTCTCTCTCTCTCTCTCTCTCTCTATATATATATATATATATATATATATATATATATATATATATATATATCCCATTTTCCCATCTAGTTGCTGCTTTTGTTTCCTTATCGATTTTCAGTTCTTGGCCCATCTCCGACGTGAGGCATTTGTACTGCAAACTCCTTCTTCCGCTGCGCCTGGCCTTTTTGCTCTCAGGGTGTCTGTTGATGAGTGGCTGCTTTAAATTTTCATGCAAGCCCATTTATCAAGCTCCTGACTTGAGCTTCAGGCCTCTGGGTGTCCTGGTCAAGGAATCTCATCTGACTGGAGGTCACAGAGAGACCCTGGTGCCGCCCGAAGCACTCACCGCGCTCGCTTCCATTAAGTTCTGCGGCTATTGCCTAATTGTGTCAGTGTGTGATGAGGTAGGGCCGAGATTTATTCCCCCACGTGCATGCCCGATTTACCAGGCTCCACCTGTTGGCAAGATAAACCTCCGCCTCCGGCTCCTGTGCTGCCCTTCCCCATCCATCAAACTGGCTGTTTCTATCTCTCTAACTTCAGTGGCTTTATGCTAAAGCCGAGCTAACCCTCACGCTTCGCCTGGGCTGCGGATGGCGGCATCTACATCTTCACGACTGATGTTCACGGCAGAAGTGCCTTCAGAAGGATTCTAAGATCAGCGCTGTCACCACCGGGGCTCGTTAGCCTGCTTCCCACTTAGCTCTAAACTCTGATGGGCAAGACTTACATCTGCTTGTTTCTGTTTGAGTTCCTTTGATTGCTGGCAACGCTGAGCGCCCTTCCCTGAGTGACTTGGCCATCTGCATCTTTCTTTCCGATCATGCACTCTTGCCTTGATATTTTTTTGGGGGGGATATGCTGTTGGCTTCATTACTGACTTCAAAGATCCGTCCTCATCTTGCAGATAGCTCATTGCCTGCTGCAATCCACCATAGCTGTGTTTTATTTTGACAATTTTTTTGCCTTGTGCAAGTTAAAGAGTTCTATGTTGTCAAGGGTGTCAACCGTTTTCCTCTAGAAAGACGTCTCAGCTCCCCACAGCCGCTGTGACAAATCCACATAAAGCCAGTAGTTTGGAACGACATAGCTTTATTATCTGAGAGTCCTGGAGGGCTGATGTACAAAATCACTTTCCTTGTGCTAAACTCCAGGTGTCAGAGGCCCAGAAGGGCAAACTCCTTTCTTGCCTTCCCAGCTTCTGGAGACTCCCTCAGCTCCACGCCTCTAAAGCGTTCTACAGACCAGTCCTTGAACTGCTGCCCTCCCTCTCTTCCCTCTCCAGTTCTGACCTTGCTACCTCCCTCTCCCAAGGGCTGCATCAGGACCATCTAAGTGACCCAGGGTGCTCTTCCATCTCCAGACCCTTGATGGAAAGGCATTGGCATGGAGCCTTTGCCATATGGAGACACACCCATGCCACACCCACATCACACACACAATACACACACACACCCACAAAACACACCCACAACACACACACACACAACCCACATATACACTCCCCCACAGCACGCGCATGCGCGCACATACACACCACACACACATACCACACACACACAATGCACACCACACACACACACACTGCACACACATACCACACACACACAATGCACACCACACACAATGCACACCACACACACACACACATACACACACACCCACAAAACACACCCATACCCACAACACACACACACACACACAACCCACACATACACTCCCCCACAGCACGCGCGCGCACATACACACCACACACCACACACACACACAATGCACACCACACATGCGTGCACACACACACACACACACACACTGGGAGTGTGGACACCTTCAGCAGACAGTCACAGCCCTTTTCAGAGAAGATGACCCTGTGTGGGCTGACAGACTCTCCCCCCCACCCCCTTCACCCACTTGGTGGCTGAGGTTCTTTTGTGTTCAAACCTTTCTTCTCCAGGTGACAAGATACCCAAAGGGTCAGGGAGATGCCATGGATGTCACTCCCGCCCCCGATGAGAAGGCCAGTGTAGGGTTTCCCTCACTGTGCCTCAGGGCACTGCGGGATGCTGGTCAACAGCCGAAGGAGCAAAAGACATTTGGCTTTCTTCTAGGGATCAGCTCTGGGGACTGCACGTCTTGGCATGCCCCCAAAGGCACTAACCTCTTCTGCTTCCAGCCCTGCCCGTGTAGAACCAGGCAGCCGACCAGGCACTTCCCTGACAGGCTGCTGGGGCAGGACGCCTGTGAGTGCCTTGAGTGTTTCCCAGGGTTTGGCTCTAGGGCTCTGGTAATGGGGACGACACCCCACAGGTGCCCTCTGAAGCTTCCTGCAGAGTCAGACATGAGCCGGGCCCTACCCTGGAGGGCACACAGCTTCTGCTGAAGCCCCTATCTGGTGGGAACAGACTCTCTATAAACCCAAATTGCCATTTGGGGTTGGGAACTCAGGGTGTAGCTTGGCAGAGAAATCCACAGCTTCACCCTCCCTGGGCAGCGAGTGTTCTTCCAAATCCTGGGTGTGTCAGCTGATACATTCCGACACCAACTCTGGAAATCCTCCATGCTGGTTGTAGCTCACTCGGGTGCTCCTGTCCACACCTCACCCTGTTGGTAACGTCACCTTTTATGGCTGGAGGCAGCCCAGGGTGTTCCTCCACACCTTTCTCATTTGTGGCGGCTTGCGCTCTTCAGAAGGGACCTTGCGTTGCACTTGGCTCTCATGTGCCTCTTTTGCTCTCAGAGACCCATGGTAGATTTGTTCCCCTAGGTGTTGGGAGATAGTGAGTGCTGGCAGCTCTAGATCACGGGGGGGGGGGGGGGGGGGGGGCGCGCGACGACGACGACTTTGTTACCCTGAAGGAGATAAGGGGACCCTGTTCACCTCCTCTTCCTCTCCCTTGACTTCTGGCCGTGTGGTGAATAGGTTTGCCACGCTTTGCCATGCATTCCTTGCTACTGCCCTCTGGCACCTCTGCAGAGTCCAAAGTCATGGGTCCTCCCGCATCAGTGGGCAGGGCCTTAGAAAACTAGGAATTCAAAGCAGCCCTTGGTTGGCTTTTCCAAGAGCTTTAGTCACACAAACTGAGCGCACAGCCTGCGGGCAAGGGCAAGCCTGGGGGGGGGGCTTGTAAGTGGTTTGTACTGATGGGGCCTGGGGCCTCCCCCAACTCCGGCTCCAGCGGAGAGAAGGCGAATTCAGCCGAGTTTCTTATTTTAGCGACTCATACCTGCCCAGTGCCCACCTCTGTTAAACCCAAACATCCCAGCCCTCTGAGGAGGCTCCGAGGTTCATGTCTGCCTCGGTGGATGTCTGGAGCCTCTAGTGGGTAAGTCACCAGCAGGCATCACGGCACGGCACAGCCAGCTTTCTGTCTTGTGTGGTGTAAGTGTGCCATAGAAGGAGTTAGGTAGACCTGTGTACACCTGGCCTCTCTGTTTTATACAGATGGGGGTCGGGGCATGTGGTGAGGTGTGGAGTGTAGGATTGTTCCTGTTTTTTTTTTTTCCCTTTGGATGTCAGTCAGGCTCACTGACTTCTCGTCCCTTATGAGTGTCCGGACAGGCAGCTCTTGGGAGAGAAGGAACACACGCACATCCCTTCTGCCAGAGTTGACGGGTGACCACAGAGACTAATCGCAGGGTGGGGACACAGTGGCCTCTGGGACTGTGAACGGGGAGTGTCTAGCCAGGGTCGTTCAGCTGCGTCTTCCGCGGGCCCATTTCCAAAGCTGCTGCATCACTTGAGCTCTGGGTGAGGTAGGCCCAGGGTGTGCCCGGGCATCAGTGTGCATGGCTTTCTCTGCCTCCCAGGCGGGGCAACCCTACCCCCTGCCAACACTGCTGCATAAGAGAAAAAGGCCCAACGTCTAGCTGCATCTGAGTCCTATTCCCCCATCTTCTGTCCTTATCTTGGTCTCTGTCACCACCCCAATAAGACAGCCATACGCCCTAGCAGTCCCCTCTTCCAGACTTGACCTCACTTTCAACTCAGTACCCAGAGGACTATCCAAAAAGAGGCTGGAGAGATGAGTTAGTGCTTAAGAACACTTGCTGCTCTTGCAGAGGTCCAGGGTTCAGTTCCCAGCACCCACATGGCCTCTAACACTCACCTGTAACTCCAGTTCCAGGGGACCTGACGCCCCCTTCTGGCCTCTGCAGGCCCTGCATTCACGTGGCACACATACAGGCAAAAACACTCATCATGCACATAAAATAAGTAGAAACTAATAAATCTTCAATGTGCTCTAAAACTGTCATCCATGTTTTAAAAACCTTTTCCTGGGTCTTCTCCATTCCCAGCCTCCAGCTACCACAGCCTCCTCCTGGCCTGCCTCAAGTCAGGACCTTTCTTTTCTTTTTTTTCCTCCTGAACGGAATGCTTTTCCTCAGGCCCCCTGCATGGCTACCACCTTCACAGACTGTCCCACAGCCCAACCATCCTCTAAGAATTAGCCACACACCCTAAGCACGCCCTATCCTGCCTGCTACCTTTATTTCCCTTCCCGGAGGTGTGCACAGTCCTGTTTGCATGACTTTGGTGGTTGTTGTCTGTCTTCTCTGGGAGAAAGCAGCTTCAGAGAGAGAGAGAGAGAGAGAGAGAGAGAGAGAGAGAGAGAGAGAGAGAGAGAATATAACCAACGTCTGTTGACTGAATAAATGAACGGAAGAAGCCATCAGACACAGTGAACCCTGAGCCACACGGGTGAGCCAGGCTATTCTCCCTGAGCTCTGAGGACGGTGGCTCTTTCCTGAAGCTCTTCCTTCATCGACTGGCCTTGACAGCTCTAAACTGTGCCTGGGTCCCTATGTTTTTACTTCCAGACCTCGCACCCTGACTTAGCACGGTGGTGCTCCCTGCCTGTTTGCTGCCGAGCCTCCTCCCTGGCCTTGAGAAGCTGTAATAGCCTTTGTCATCCTCTCTTCCAGGACAACAAGGTCCTGGAAGAGGAAGATCCGGTCACTTCTCTATGTGCTGTGGACCCTCCCCAGCTCCCCTAACACCCCAGGGAGGTGAGGGCAAGCCCTCCCAGGGGCCCTTACACAGCACGGACATCGTTCATCCAGTCCCCAGTCCACACTCCCCCTCCCTGGCCCTGGTGCTTTTACACATGGGGCTCCTTCCTGCTCTCCTTGTGTCCAGGCTCCACTCGTGGAGCTGGTGAGATCTGCCCGCCATGTCCCTTCCTCCGGGTACTCATGTGGTTATTCCATGTGGTTATTGATGTTCCTTTGAGGCCAGATCTGTGCATTTGTACACGGGCGTTATGCTAGGTGTCCCATGTGGCATGCAGTAGGAGCTGGTACTGCAGAGGCAACACCCTGTTTCTGATAGCTAGCTAGTCAGCTGGGGATATCATGGAGCCTGGAGCCTGCATGACTCACAGCACTGAGCTCGAACGCAGCCCTTGGCCTCTGCCCTGTGCTGTTTAGATGAGCTCCGCTGCACTCTGTTTCTCCATATTCAGCCTAGGCTTAAGCCTCCACTTCTCCACGAAGCAAAATTCTCTTTGCCCGCGCCTAGATGATGGCCCCGTGGCCGTCGCCAGCCCCACAGAGGATGCTCACTTACTTGTTCTCAGACTGGACAATGGAGAAGCTGCAGGAGGCAGGAGGCCGAGAAAGCACTATTGTTGTGTCCCAGAGAAACCGTATTATAGCCATGCTAATGGGGGTCAAAACAAAAGGAGAAAAATCTGCCCACTTTCCTAGGTCTGGGTCTAGCTCCGCAGATGTCTAATGCACACAGAGGGTTACGTGGTAGGAATCACAATGTGGATGAGATCTGTTTCCTTGGCTAATTATTTTCACCGTCTCCACAAAAGCAAACTGGTCTCCGGGAGATTTATTCGCAGAGAATTCACTGCAGAGGGAAGCAACATAGTACTATCAAGGATCTGGTGTGCAACTTGTTTGATTTGGCTTTTTTTTATGAAATGAATTTGGATTTTATTTATGGGAGGTGAGGGTCACATGAGCCATGGCACTCCTGTGGAGGTCAGGGGACAACTTTCGGGAGTTATTTCTTTCTTTCCACCAAGTAAGTCCCGGGGATTGAACTCAAATTGTCAGGCTTAGCAGCAAGCGCCTTTACCTGCTGAGCCATCTCCCCAGCCCCACATTTGAGTTTTAAAGATGACTTGGTATCAGTGGAGTAGGTCCCTGCTCAGCTGCACTCTCTTTTTGCCAGACTCCTACAGCAGGTACCTGGATCACCACATCTGTGGACCTTGTAGCTATGTCCTGAGTGGAATCAACATCTCTCCGACCCAGCCACACACTGTGGTTTCTGCCCCCGCTATTAGAACACGTGGCGATGTGGAGCCAAATCAATGAGTCTTTGTCAATGGCTCCATGGGCTAGCACTGTCAATGACCTGACTTCGCCATCACAATGATAAACCACCCACGGGTGCTGGGTAGGTTTATCCGGCCACACTGTCGAGATTCCTGCAGCCTCCCAGCCCTGTTCATCAACCTGTCTGTCACATTGCTGGGTGCCTGCTCTTGCATGGCGCAGCCCAGGGCCACTGCTCCTCCAGAGAGGAGCCAGGCTGCTTGCGACACCAAGTCTACCCAGCAGGCGTGTTCTTTTTCTTCCTGCATAGAGGCCAAGGCCAGGAGGCAGAAACTGAATATTTGCTTTCTGGAACTGATGAAGCAGGTGCAGTACACAGGATTAGTCACCGAAGTGGCCCAGTACATGAGAACCCCTTACCATTTAGCACCCCTTGATGGAGCAGAAATGATGGAGGAAACCCCTTTCTTGAGTCAAGAATACATCTAAGAGCTGAGGGTGACAGGTGAACTGGCCTTGATAGTGGGATTAGAAGAAAACAACTCTGAGCTCCACCCGCCCCTCCCCCGCAGCTCCGGGAGTACCCACCCCATCTTCTGATTGCTGACCGTGCATGTAACACTGGCTGACGGGTTAAACATCTTAGCGCATGCGCATGTGTGCGTACATATGCACAGGAATGGGGCTCAGGCTGACACCTGGGGTCAAGCACCGGCCTTGTGGTGGGGAGTCCTGGGGATTTGTGCTTGCTCGCTCCTTGGAAAGTTGAAAAGGCTGTGCAAGAATACAAGACACTGGAAAACTGCAGGAATAGCCAGGCTGTATCCCTCAAAATGGTCTGTGTAATGGGGTCTGCGCCCCCCAGACCATGGGGCCAGTCCTACCTTGCCCAAATTAGGTCCCCAGGGAGGGGCTACTGGAGCTGGCAGGCACAAGCATTTCTTGGGTGCTGGCGGCTCCTCACTGGGTAATGGTGAGGAGGGGCCACCAGCCTGGTGATTCTGGCATGGTGAGGGCTAGCCCAGGAAAGGCTCCTCTGCCCAAAGCCCCTCTTTGACATCCTTCTGGAACCTCCTGGAAACAGCCTCACTTTGACTGCCTGCTTCAGGCCGGGACTCTGCCCCAGAGGCCCCGACTTCCTCTCCTCCTCTCTGTTTTAAAACAGTGAATTGTTAGCAGGTGTCTACGTTTTTACTTTACTTACTTGGTTGATTTTGATGTTTGGTCTCACCTTATAGCCCAGGCCGATCTGTAGTCTCATACTTGTTATGTAGTCTAAACTGATCAAACTCATAGCAATCCTCCTGCCTCTGCTTTCTGCGTGCTGGGATAACAGTTATGCCCGGTTTGGAGCCTGAAGGCGCCACAGGCAAATCTGGATTTACATATTCCATTGATGTGGGAAGGCCTGACAAGGGGCCATGTTCACATACCTGCCACTAGTCTGCTGTGCTGGGCTCCAGTCTCCATCCGGGGACATGACTGAAGGGCTTACCATGCCAAGCCTTGCCCTGCGCATCCAACAGGTTGGCGCCTGGGTGAAAAGATGCAGTGGCTTTTGCTCCTGCAGAGGTGGCTGAATTCCATCTCCCATGCTCTCCCAGCAGTCTAGAGTAGGTGGGTAGGATGGGTCATCAGGACAGGGACATGGAGCTTCTCGGGGCATCTGTCACCTGCCTCCCCTACCCTGATAGCATCTCCCCCTCTCCCTCCCCTTCCTTCCTGCCTCTGTTTCTCATTTTTCTCTGCATCCCTCCTCCTTTAAATAGCTCCCCATTTCTCCTTTCTCCTCTTCTCCATTCTCTTCTTTCTCGTTCTTCTCCCCTCCTCACAAACAGAAACATGATCTGGAGTCACAGCTCTGACGTGTGGTTATGTATCTTAGGTCACACGTAAGAAAAAAGTACATTGTTCCTTCAGATCAGGGAAGAACGCGGGACCATAGCCTCCACGTGCCGTCAGCTTGGCGTACGTCATTCAAACGCTTGAATAGATGGCTCTGATGATCCTCATGCTTGTGGGGACCTGAGACAACATGGTGACCACTCTGGTGGTGGCCTGCTCTTAACAGCTATGTCATAATGTAATCCCTATAATCTCCAAATGCACGCCTGGACCAATTCTGCACTTTGGAGTAAACTCTGTCCTCATCACAGGCTATATGGCCATCAATTAGAGTCTAGCCTCATGGGGTTATGGATGGGGAAGTCACCGAGTTCCACAGCTGGCTTGGAAGGTTTTGCTGCCAGTGGGAGGATTGCTACCTTCTTATTGGTTGTTTTTCTCATTGCTGTGAACAAACACCCAAGAATAGCAACCGAGGGGAAGCAGGCTTGTTTCGACCCACGGTTCAGGGCATATAGTCCACCATGGTGGAGGGAGCAGCTTGAGTCTGTGGCAGCAGGGATGTGAGGCTGCTTGTTCGCATCTCTAAGGACCAGGAAGGAGAGAGTAGATAGCGTGCAGGGCTGGCCTATTAACTTTCAAGACCATTCAAATGCTTTATAGTCCCCACCCAGGTCACCCAGGTGCACATGCTTAGGAAAAGCCTTTTGTTCCTCTGTCCTTCAAGCCAGAATTCAAGGGGCCAGATCCTCAATCCACCCCACTGGTGACAGTTGAAGCGATGTTGATTCATATACAGCTTCACCTAGGAATAGACAGTGGGCCAAGCCAGCTACTATGTTCAACCCTCCATTCCCCAGAGTGTCTGACCTTCTACATGGCCTTCTACATCCCCACTGCTCAGAACCCTGTCCGCACCCTGTCTAGTCAGGGCTCCCGTCTCCACTGCAGCCTCAGCTGTTCTGGAGGGGCAAAGGGAGGGTGGGGGGCAGCTGGGGAGGACCCTCTAGGTGCAGAGTCAAGGTGGTATGGGTCCTTGGTGTCCCAGGAGCATCAGGAGCCCCTGCAAAGTTAACTCAATATTTTAACAAAACATTGCCGTCTAGACCCATGATCCCCTCCAGCAGCTTTACAGCAGACAGTAGGGAGGGCTGTGAGAGCCTCACGGAGACGAGGAATGGAGTTTGCTGGGACTCTGGCTTGGCTAAGAAATTCAGAACTGGGAGTAGAAGCCAGGCTTCGGGCTCCTGGGGGAAGTGGAAATCT
Source organism: Peromyscus leucopus (assembly GCF_004664715.2). NCBI lineage: Eukaryota > Metazoa > Chordata > Mammalia > Rodentia > Cricetidae > Peromyscus > Peromyscus leucopus. Next base: position 20,372,546 of record NC_051082.1, read on the forward strand.
GCTTGCCATCAATACATGGGCCGTGCGCCACCTCTCACCACGCACTCACTGCCCGACCAAATGCAGAACAGCTTCTGTGTATAGTATGAGCATCCTCTGCCCTGCCCACTGCAGAGATGACGGTCTGCTGGCCTCTGTCACCCCGAGGGAGAGAAAGACTCTTGCTCCGAGGTCAGGGCTTTGACACCGGGCAGCTGAGGTCAGCTCTGTGTGTGCTCTGGTCACACCAGCTCCACCCTGGAGGAGGACGTTGCTGCCACATGGACACAAGGGAGCACTCAGGACAAAATGAGCAAGAGGAGCTGCTGGGACAGGCCAGGGAATGAGCAGAGAACCCCATTCACCTGAATGGTCTTGGGGATATAGGCCAGCCCTGCATGTCCTCTGGATAGGGTTGGCTGTGTGCTTAAACTACAGGATGGAGACTTATATGAGCTTGACTCCCTTGGGCAAGGTTTTATTTGTTGTTGTTGTTGATTTGTTTGTTTGTCTTTGTATGACTGGTGATTTCATTAGGCCCCCAAAGGCTTTTACACAGTTTTTTTTTCCCCAGACAGGGTTTCTATGTATAGCTTTTGGTGCCTGTCCTGGATCTCACCCTGTAGACCAGGCTGGCCTCGAACTCACAGAGATCCACCTGTCTCTGCCTCCCGAGCGCTGGGATTAAAGGTGTGCACCACCACCGCCCGGCTTTTTTTTTTTTGTTTGTTTGGTTTTTTTTTTTGTTTTTTGTTTTTTTTTTTGGTTTTTCGAGACAGGGTTTCTCTGTGTAGTTTTGGTGCCTGTCCTGGATCTCGCTCTGTAGACCAGGCTGGCCTCAAACTCACAGAGATCCCCCTGCCTCTGCCTCCCGAGTGCTGGGATTAAAGGCATGTGCCATCACCACCAGGCTCTTCCATGCAGTTTTGCTGAGTAAGGTGCCTGGGCCTCCCACATGATGGGGTCCCCCCTATGTGAGTGAATGTGTAGACTGACTCATCCAGTTGCTGGGGTGGAGTCACATGCCATCAAAGGCATGCTTAGTTTGGGTCATGAGAGGAGAGATGTCTACCTGTTACCCATAAAGCCTGCTCACTCGGTGTGGATGACTGAGGAAGGATGTGGGCTCAGTCAGGAGTGGCATCTCTGAAGGTGTGGTGGCTGGCAGCCCTGGGTCCTCCTTCCCCTCCCCCACAGCTCATTTCTGCCCTGTCCATCCTGTAGCAGGTGGGCATGCACCCACAGGTCCTCTGCGGGTCCTACACACTCGGGCTACAGATGTGCGGAAGACCTATCCACCTCTCTGCTCTGAACACATGACCTCTGGGAAGAGTTGGATGTGTGTGTGTGTGTGTGTGTGTGTGTGTGTGTGTGTGTGTGTGTGTGTGTGATAGGCAGGCCTGGCTGTGACTTGAGGCTCCCCAGATGGACAGGGTGGGGGCCCGCTGAGATGGCTCCATCTCAGCCAGCATTCAGATCTGCTGTTTATCCCACGATGATCATAGGTTGTGGAGCCAGCCTCTTTTTATAGCCATGCTCACGGGCTTGTCTGCTGAGAAACTGTCCCTTTTGGATGAGTCCTCTCTGTGTCTCTCTAGCACTCCCAGGTGTTAGCTTTACCGTAGGCCTGGCCTTTCCTCATGCTCAGGGGGAGAGTTGGGGAGAAGGGAGAAGGAAGGGGACAAGAAAACAGGCCAGGCGTAAGGAACAAGCGAGGGCTGAGGAGGACGAAGGAGTCTATGACCCAGGAGCTTACCAAGGCGAGCCACAGTGCCTTAGGTTGGTCTATTGTCGGACAGCGGTCAAGTCCCTTGGTCTCTGGCCTCAGCTTTCCTCATGGTTGGGTGTGGCCTTTGGTGCTGTTTGAGCCCAGGGCTGTGGGATGGCCACACCAAATGCCAGCAGCAAGACTGGAGCTGTGTGGCTGACTTCCCAGAAGGAGTAGGTCATGGGGGCCTTGATGCCACATGTGACCTTAATGTCCACTCTGGACTCCTCTCTCGAGTCTCACCCACCTGGTCTCTCTTCCTTCAGATGTTCAGACGTGCAGGGCCCATGTTCACCTCATATTGATAAGCTTGTCTCCCCAGATGCCTGCTGCCCCCTCATGTTAGCCAGGTCAACCCTCCCAACATTCCTGGAGTGTAATGTTCTAGTCTGCATCAGGTCTACATCACATGACCCTATAGATCAGAAGCGGTCCCCTCTGAGGGGCAGTTACCAGGGCTACAGCTGTCTCTGGCTAGCTGTCACCAGCGTGGTGACTGTGTGCTGCTTGCCTGGGTATGACAGAAGGGCGTCAGGGGGGTGCAGGGATGGGGTGGAGGTGGTGATCCTGGGACCAGCCTCATAGGGATTTCCTTGGTTGGATGGAAGATGGACAGAGAATCGAGCCACCTGGAAGGACTGGCCATCCTGTGGTGACGTTAGTGGGGGGTCCCAAAGACACCCACAGCCAGGTCTGTGACTGGAGCCTGGCAGGGGAGGGTGGGAGCTGTTACCAGGTGCAGATCCAGTCACTCAGCCTGATCAGTAGGATGACTGCTTGGGGCGCCTGAGTGTCACCCTGGGTGGTCAAGGAAATGGCCTCTGCTGTATCTCAGCTGGCTCTGTCCCTGTGAGACTGAACAAAAGTGTTCCATCTACAGTGTCAGGAATGTGTTGGAGACATGAGGTTCCAGAAACTGTGTGCAGGAAGCTGGGGATTTGGCATGTCCCAGCCAGAACAGTGGGCTTGCTGTTCACTGGTGGCCCTTAGAGAGCAGATGTCCCCATCCTCTCAATGGAAACCGCCATCATCATCTGCACAGTCTCCACCAAGACATCCTTGGTGGCAGCTGTGGCTAGGAGGTTCCATTAGCTCGTGTCCTTGGAAGCTTCTAGGCTCTTTGTTCTTTGCTTCTTGGCCATGTTGACATCGTCTCCCTCAGTTCCATCCCTCACTCATCACCTCCTTTCCAGTTGTGTGTCTGGACAGGAAGCGATCTGATGTCTAAGTGGTGGTGGGGGGCGGGGCAGAATCGCCTTGTACGGCAGGACACCTGCCCCCAAGTTCAGCCCAGGTCATGGTTTGGATCATGAGGTTGGCTTCCTGCCGTATCATGCTGGAGGCCGGAGGCTGGTGCCGCTGACCCTACGGTCATTTCCCAATGAACAATGTCATGGCTCTGCTCTGTTAGATCTGGGTAATAGCCCCCAGGAGGCAAGGTGGGAATGATGCTGGCCGAGTCCAGGGAACCTCAAGGCTCTTGCCTTCCCACTTTGTCTGAGCCTATCTGAGGACTCTACTGTCTGGGCCATTGCCAGTTCTAAGTGTTTTTCTTTTTGTCTTGGATGTGTTTCTTTGTTCAGGCTGTTTAATTCTGCTAAAGTGCTCTGCTGAACAGGGAAATACACCGCTCAAGTAAAAGCTTTTTCACGGAGCACCACAGTGCTTTGGTAAGGACCCGAAGTGGTTTTTTGTGCCCCGGGAGTGACAGGTGATGTCCCAGAAGCAATCAGCCATAACCCCGTGGTAACCCCATAAATAGGGCTGTTTTTCTGAATTTTAGTCATCGTTAAAGTGAATAAATAGAACATCACTTTTCTCCCGGGACATGGAACCCACACTTTCCCCACAGTGGGAGGTGAGTGTCAGTGTGCAGTCCACAGTGGGTCCGGCTGATACACGACTCAAGGTGGCTTGGTTTGGGAGAGGGGACACAGATCACAATTAGGAGTGGGTTCAGTTTTAACATATTTCTTTTTCTATTAATTACATTTGCTTGATGACAGTTTCCCATGTGTATATAATGCATACTGGCCACTCTGACCCCCTTCCCTCCTCCCAAATCCCTACCACCCCAGTCTACCTGCACTGTTACCTACAGATCTTTCTCACTTTTCTATCTTATCTGTTTTGTGACCCACTGAGCTTAAACTGTGACCACTGGTTTGGGGGTATCTGTTGGAGCCTAGTAGGCTCGATAGTGGGCCCACAAATGAAGATGATGACTCCCCCCTTTTCCAGAACCTGTCAATGGCCAATAGTTCAGCAGTAAGAGCTAAGATCCCATGAACTCTCCTCCCATCCCTGACTGACTGTAGACTGGGGACTGTTCTGTGCTGGCCCAGTGCAGATGACTATAGTTGGGAATTCGCCATCCTACCATGGCTGTCCAGTCAAGAGGGAGCCACTTCATAGCTGCACCCTACCCTCTGGCTCTTACACACTCTCTCCCATCCTTCTGCAATGTTACCTGAGTCTAACATCCGAGGAGATGATGTCAACATCTTGTGGGGGGCTGGTCCCTCAACTCCACTCATCCTGAGCACCTTGGGCAGCCAGGAATCTCTACGTTCACCGCCATTCCTGGGTCCAGGTCCAGGGCTATAGCCATTGCACCTAGGTTTAATTTTGCCAGAATGTGTCACCCCATTCTGCAGGGCATCCCTGCTTGCTCACCAACACCACCAGATGTACCAGTTGGTGCTGGTATAAAGGCATAGTCTGCCCATGTTCGGTTTCCTATGGACTTGGTGCTTTTGCACATGGATCTCCATGCACTGTTAGCTCCTGTTGACTCTCCCCAGGACAGCCTTCCTCTGTGCTGACCTGCAGGTCCCGGGGCTGCTTCCTCTGCACCCTCCAAAGCACGTCAACATAAACCAAAAGTCAGAGTTACTGAGGTACAGAAAACACACATATTTAAAGTCTGCTGCATCCAGGCTGTAGACCATTACTGCTAGGAAAACCAGAGAATGTGCCTCTGACCCAGAATCCCCTAGCCCCCTTTTTAACTATCCCCATCTCCAGCCCCCGACATTTATCCCAATGTGTCCCACAGCCTCTGTGTGGCTGTTGCAAGCAATTTTTTTTCTAGAGCATTCTGGGATTGAGTTGCTGTGCTTGGTCTGGCATTGTCTCATTCTGCCGCCTGCTGCCAGCTAAGTCAGGTGAGACCGGAGTCTTCGAAGCAGCCCGCCCACCACACCGTTAGTGTTTGGTTGTCTGGTTGGTGTTCCTCCGGCTGTCCTGCCTGCTGGGCAGTTCTTTCCCAGCCTGCTGTAGGTAGATAGCTTCCTTGACTGCGCATGGGGCATTTGATCATCACCGTGTTGAAAACAGATAGCAGCCACTGTGGGGTCTTGGGGCCATGCCCTCTGGGCAGCTACTCTTCCAATTCTCAGCACCAGGGGCTCGGCTGGAATCTGCCCATGTCTTCTCCCCATCTCCACCATCTGGAAATTCTCTCTGTTAAACATGGGCTGTCAGTGAGCCCCCTCGCCAGCGACCTCCCTTCCCACCTGCTCCTGCTCCTCAGGGTATCTATCCACCATCCTGATGGATCTACCATCCTGATGGATTCATTGCTTCTAGGAGCAAGATTCCCAAACTGCTTGCCCCGATGGGCTGGGTAATTGTTACCTCCACTCAGACACCTTTGGAACTACCCTCTTCACTGATTTCTATCCCATTTCTGACCCCATCAAGATTGCATTTTATTTCTGGAAGTGTGTGTGTGTGTGTGTGTGTGTGTGTGTGTGTAATTAATTTGTGGGAGAAATAACTGTGGAGGACTTAGAAACAGAAGGACGCACAGCATGCTCATCTGGGCCTTACCTGGCGTTGTCTGGCTCCTCCTGGTTATATCCCGTCATCCCCACCCCCACCCCCTGGCCCCTGAGCTCCCGCACAGCACTGCAACTGGAATACTGACAAGGCTTGGAGACCTCATTCTTCCCACTGAAGTGTAAATGTTGTCTGGCGCAGACTCCTTCACTCCCTCCCTGTGGATATCGGCCAGCTCTGAATGTTTTGTGGTTATTAAGGAAATTTGCTTCAGTAGTTCCCATAGCCTCACCTGCTCTGAGACTCCTTCCTGGAAGGGCCAGTCATATCCGCTCGTCCCTTGTTAATTCGTGAGTGAAATTACACCTTTCTCCTTGTGTCTGTAAGGGAGTCTCCATGCACCTTTTTAACTGTTAGCCCTTCATCAGGGGGATGATCTCAGGAGCAAGCTGTCTATTTTCTTAAACAGTATGCACATGTGTGTGTGTGTGTGTGTGTGTGTGTGTGTGTGTGTGTGTGTACTTGGGGCACAGGGAAATTGGGATTGAGCTGTCATGTCTACAGGCTTATAAAATAGAGTAGCAGATGGGGAAATCAGGAGCATACCAGGACAAAACTTGGAGGTAGCTCTGTTGGGAAAGTTGAGGGAAATGAGTTCAGTTCCCAGCACCTACCTTAAAAAGCCAGGCACTGTGGCACCTACCTGTCATTCCAGTAGAAACAGGCAGGTCCCTGATGCTCTCTGGGCAGACAGCCGAGCCTACTCAGTGAGCTCCAGGCTAAGGAGAGTCCTTATCTCCAAGGAACAAGGTAGACAACAGCTGAGGAGTGACACCCAAGGCTGGCCTCTGGCCTCTATTTGTATGCACACAGGCACGCCCATATGAACACACACACACACACACACACACACACACACACACACACACACTGCACAGAAATGGGTACCACTACAGCCCATCAAATATTTGCTTTCTTTTCAAAGTAAACCAGCTCCTTTCTTGCAGTGAACAGCATTTTCATGTGGCATATTCGAGGGTGTACAGTCACCACAATCCACCATCAACAGCCACGGGATCAGCTTCGGGAGAGGTGGGGCTTTCACAGTCTTGTAAGCCAGCACCATCCTTCCCATGGACACGAGGGGTCAGACAGATCCCTGAGGTTCATTAGTCAGCCTAGCTGAATTTTGTTTGAGCTTCAGGCCAATGAAAGACCATAACAGGGTGGATAGCTATTGAGAAGTGACACTTGAAGGTGACTTTGGACTTCCACGTGCATGCATGCATACACATGCACACACACACACACACACACACACACACACACACACACACACACGTGGGGAGGGGGATAAAACAGCACAGTTTGAGTGATAGGCTTAGGTTTATTAAAGGCCATCTTCATGATGCTCAACACAGCAGAATCCCAGGGCAGGAAGGATGAGGAGGATGAGATGGAGAGTCCAGACAGAGCGGGTGTGTGGCATGGTCTGGACTCCACTTCACCTCACTTTGTATTTCAGCAGAGGGGCATCAGAAAGAGGATTGTGCATCCTGAGAAATTCCAACGATGCATCTTGAGAAAAATAACTATCAACGAACATAGTCCTTGAACAATGGTGCTCTGGGAGGGGAAATAGCCCAGCCAGCCAACAGGCTATTGTGTGAATGGGCTGTGGGTCTGTCTGAGTGTTAGACCTTGATGTGCAGGAGATCCACACAGCCCCATCCTATGGGTCTGACCTACACTTGACTCCATCCCTTAGGAGACCAGGCTGGTGTCTGAGAGGAGGAAGGAGCAGGCCAGAGTGTCCAGACATACCAGCAAGGCCAGGTGTGAACATAGTATGAGTACATGAGTGAGTGTGAGCGCTTGTTGGTGAGCTGGGGAAGACTGTCCCTCTGCCCCCGGCAATATAGGATGAGGTCGCACGTGCTAGATAGACAGACTCAGAGCCACACTGTCATCCTGAGCAAAACTGGTTCTGTTAGCAAGAATCGGGAAATGAATACCGATCAGATGTCACTACGGATAGCCAGAGTCATCTGAGAAGACAGATGACCTTCTGGGGTCCTCTCCTCTATCCACTCCTCTCCTAATCTATACCCAAGTCACCTTCCCATCCTTCTATAGCTCTGTAGCTCTGTTAGGGACAGATCACAAGGCATGACTGGGGTTCCCACGGGAGCCCACAGAGAGCGGGGTGACTGTCCAGTTCTCATGAGTCCATGTGTATACAACTTACCTACCTGGTAAGGGGCACTGTGTGGAATGGGGTGGTGTCCAGGGTGGGGCCTGCTCTGGGGCCCTGACACCTTGGGAGAGGGTGGGGTTTATCAGACACAAGAGTGTGCAGAGAAGAGGAAATAAAACAGGACAGTGGACAGCATCCCTGGAGGAGCCTGGGACTTCGATGAGGGTGAGTGCGGCAGGAGCATCAGAAAGGTCAGGCCTCCCAGGCAGCCGCAGCAAGGTGGGCAAGCTTGGGAGATGTGTGTGTATGGATGGGCAGCATGGAGGATGGGTAGGTGGATGGGCAAGTGAGGGGTATGTGGTGGGATGGGGGCAATAAGGTGATGGAAGGGTAGATTCGTGGGGTGGGTAGGTGAATGAATGAATAAGTGAGTGAGTGGAGGAGAGGTGGGTGGATACGTGGGTGAATGGTCAGGTGGGGGTGGTAGGAGGTGGGTAGATGGGGCAGGAGGGATTGGTGACGGGGAGGTAGTAGGTAGATGAACAGGAAAACAGGTGGGTAGATAGGCAGGTAGGGAAGGTAGATGGATGGGAGGCCAGAAAGGTAGGTGGGACAGGTGGACAGGGTAGGCTCAGCTAAGGCAGAAGGCGGTGCCACGAAGAGAGGGTGGCCTCCATCCCTCAGGTGGCTGCGTTCCGTCTTCCCCACGAGGGGCTTAAGTGTGCGATGGGACTGGATTTGTGCCGTGAGAAGGACAAGGTTGGAGGTGGGAGGATGGGGGAGGGGAGCAAGAGCAGGAACGGCTGTGTGAGGCCAGCGGGCAGCCTCCTGAGCTGCTGGACCCAGGGGGCCATGTGGCAGCTGGGTTAGGCTGGATGGGAGAGTGTGTGGGACCACAGGAAGCACCCGCATAGACTGGTCTTCTTCAGGCCACACCCCTGTAGATCAGCTAAGAAGGGGTGTGGTCGGTCTGAAAGGAGGTAGGGCCCAGTGTAAAGTGGGAAGGGTAGATAAGAAAGGAGTAGGCCTGAGGGAGATGGAGCTGGCCGCTGTAGAGGATGCTACCTGTCACCGGAGGCATGGGCAGATGTCTCTACCGGTGGCAGGACCCCTCCCTGTGTCCCAGACCAGACTGCACATCTGGCCTATTCCGAATGGTGGAAGGTTAGTTTGGGTCCAGAGAAGAGTTCATGGACTTCAAGGACAGGGGTCCTGGTCCATTAGAGACACGCCTTCACCTGACCCGGCTGCCACCAGGGCTATCCTGTCTTGAGTCTGGCTCCATCTCGACCACCTTCCATAGGCTCCTGGGCTTGCTCTGCCCTCCCCCTACATCTCTGTCCGCGGGTAACCAGAAGCTGTTTCATGTTAAGTGTGGATACAGGCATGGAGTATACTCTGGGTTCCTTGTGTTACACCTTCCCCCAGAGTGCCTCGTAGCTGTGTGGTACTTAGGTAGAAGGCTCGTATAAAAACTCTTCTGTTCCATTCTGAGGCAAGTGGCTCGAATTCCTGGTTCCCACGCCATTCCATGGGTTCTTCCTTGGTCATACTCGGAAACTCAAAAGCACTCTGGTTACCTCACTCATCCATGCAGGCTATTTATGAGCTGATACCTCACTCATCCATGCAGGCTGTTTATGAGCTGATAAGAGACCTGGGAGTCTGCAGGTGCTGATCCGGGGCAGCCCTGGAGGGACGTGGTTTAGAATTTGGTTCATGCCGAAGGGATGGGTCTGTCTTCAGACCCCAAAGGCCCGCATTGGCCGTGAAGAGACGGAAACCTGAATTCTGCGTTATGCAGAGGCTGGCGAGGTCCTCTCTGACCCTGGGGGTCTTGGGAAGACAGAGCCATTGAGTACAAAGCCCAGATAGGGTGCTGGCTTGACCTTTATCCTTCCTGCCCTCAGGGTGGCCCATCCCATTGGTCTGCCTCAGATCCTGGGATAGGAACCTACCCAACTGTTCCTTCCTGGCTCTGACCCAGATGGGCCCACCAGTCTTCCACACCAGGGCTTTCCTGGGCTATGAAGGGCTATCCAAAGCTTCTCCAAAACCAGAGAACATCAGGCCTCTGTCTTATGAGATCCTTTATTATTCAGAGCTGGGCTTGGGTTGCTAGGAAATGTGGATGGAAGGTAAAAACACAGTGAGGGTGGATTGGGATCTCTGCTAGACTCTGCCTGTGTCTGGCCCTGTGCTGGGGATGTGGCTATTTTGGTCTGTGATGCTGCCTTGCTGAGGGTCAGAATTAAGGACCGTGGTGCCCTCTGCCTTCTGCTTGGGGACAGTGATGAAAAGCTGTCTCCCAATTTCTTTATCGGTAAAGCCACACGCTAAAACATAAAGCAAACACATGTCTGAACAAGGGGTGTTAAGGGAACTTCTCAGATATATTTCCTTCCCTTTCATGTTCAGAAGCCCACACTTGGCCTATAAGCAGCAGGTGATGAGTAATTGGCTGGTTAATCCCATCGGGAAGCTCACTCCAGAGACAGAGGGAGCCCATGGACCAGCAGGAGCTGTTCTGCAGCCTCTGAGGCCCTGGACATAGAGCAGGTGTCTGGGATGGGGGGAAACAATCAGGCTTGTGTGGGATGGTCCTCGGGTTCTCTGCGGGGACCTTCATAGGGACCCTGCCAGGCCCTTCTGGATGCCCAGCATCCTGCTGACCTGTGGAAATGGTTTTTCTCTCCAGCCCAGGCAACGGGGACTTGGATGAGCTGTCTGCCTCCCACAGTCCTCTGCAAGTGGAACGTGGGCTGTGAGAGGCGACTCACCTTTTCTTTGGCATAGCCACATTCCCATATGTTAACATCTCTCTGAAAACATCAAGGCTTCCTTTCTTTAAAAAAAAAATTTATTTTAGAGCAACTTGCTTTTCCCAGCCAAAGAGCTGAGCCTGGGATAGAGCCCGAGGACCAGCTGGGCAGGGAATTCCTGGTCAAGGCCGTGACCTTGGCCCCAGACCCAAGACAGCTAGTCTACCCCTCCCTTAAGGACCACACACACTTGGCTTTTTTTTGCACATTGGCCAGATGTACTTTCCTTTGAAGGATGATTTAAGCTCTGGTCTCTGGAGGCGGAAGGGGACAGAAACAAGCCACCCAGGAGAAGACAGTCTTCCGACCACCTCCCTAGAGCCCATGTCTCTTGTGGCATGGGGGGTTGGGACTGGCTTCCTTTGGCCACCTGCTTGCTTTAAATACTTCCAAATGACCCGGGCCACACAGAGATGTACCTCTTAGATATTTCTGTGCAGTTTGGGTCCAGAGGAGATATCAAACACAGGGCTCCTATTCCAGTAGAGATACGTCCTCACCTGGCCTGGCTGTTACCAAGGTTGTTCTTCCCAACTTCCAGCTCAGTGTTACATCATCCACCCTCCATGGGCTCATGTGCATGCTCTGCCTCCCCTTACATCCCCATCACTGGGGAATCAGAAGCTGTTTAATGCCAAGTGTGGATGCAGGCATGGAGTACTCTGGGTTCCTTGTGTTAGTTAGACCTTTCTCCTGAGTGCCTTATAGCTATGTGGTACCTGGGTAAAGGGATGGTATAAAAAAAACCTTTCTGTTCCATTCTGAGGCAAGTGGTTTTAATTCCAGGTTCCCACACCATTTCATAGAGTTCTTCCTTCTTCATACTCAGAATCTCAAAAGCATTCTGATTGCCTTACTCATCCGTGCAGGCTGTTTATGAACTGATAAGAGACCTGGAAATCTGCAGGTGCTGATCTGGGGCAGCCCTGGAGGAGCGTGGTTTCGAATTCGCTCATGCTGGTCCCTTGGCTTCTCCAGTTTTGTGACAGGCACCCTGGATGTTCAGAATGTGAGAGACCTTTGGGGAAATTAAAAAAAAAAAATTATGTGCCTAGAGGGATGGCGCCACAGTTTAGAATGTGTGCTGTTCTTGCAGCAGACCCAAGTTCGGTTCCCGGCACCCATTTCAGGTGGCTCACAACCACCTAGAATTAGCTCCAGGGGACCCAGTGCCCACTTCTGACCTCCGTAGCCACTGCATTCCCATGTGTGTGTACACAGATACATATATACACGCCTACGCCCATACATTTTCAAGTTTGAAAATCTTTCTAAGTAAATGAATGAACTGAACACACTTTAAAGTTTGTGCGTACCTATGCAGGCATGTGTGTGCCGTGGCGCACCTGTGAAGGTCAGGGACAACCTTCAGGAGCCAGTTCTGGCCTTCTGCAGGCTCTTGTGGCAGCAGGGCTCTCTCTTATTTTGGAACCATGCCCCACACCCAGGCTAGCTAGCTGGCTCACGACATCATCATCACTTGTCTTACCATAGGGGCCCTGGGATTACAGATGTGCACCGCCACATCTGGTTTTCTATTTGGGTGGAGGGACTGAGCTCAAGTCACTAGGTCCGGCATGGCAAATGCTTTTGCTCAGGGAGCCATGGTCTTCGCCCCTGTGAGGAAATCCTGTCCCCACTCCGGGACGCGCGTTTGTTCTTTTTCTGCCATGTCACAGCTGTGTCCCTTTCCTTTCATTTCAGACTCACAAGCAGTTGGTCGATGCCACCAATGAGAGCAACCGCCTCTTCCTGTATTGTGTCTTCCTTAACTTCAGGTACTGCCAGTGTGGGGGGTACCAGGTGGACAGAACGGGGAGCGTGGGGGAAGATGGGGAGACAACAAGGTGTCCACGGGCTCAAGGTGATGTTTGAGACCCCAGGCCGGTCTCACATCACACAGGGTAGGGTGGTAATCACCAGTTTATGAAGCCAACGTGTTTGCATTTGTGAGCATGCGTGAGGGTAAGACCTGATTGGGTATGACCGGAGGTTGCATGGATTCCAAAGTCTTTTATAGTCCTTAGAATCAGTTCATGGGGGCACCGTGAGGCCACATGGGAATACTGTCCCACTGCCTTCTATGATGAGAGTCTTGAGGGAGGACTAGGACTCAGGGCTTTGGGAAACAGCAGTTACTAGCTAGCATATCAAAATCTTAGTGTTGGGGCCAGCGAGATGGTTCAGTGGGTAAAGGTGTCTGTTGCCAAGTCTCATAACCCTAACTTTGATCCCCGGAACTCACATGGCGGAAGGAGAGAGCCAACTCCCTTGACCTCCCAATGCGTACTCTAGCATGCACATATACACTACCCCCAAATAAATAAATAAATAAATGTAATAAAAACATCTCTCTAATTGATGGTTAGTGTCAGGGTTAATGTCCAGAAACAGCTTCCGGAAACTCAAATAACCCAATAGCCAGAGACCCACATACCCTGATTAAGTCATGGGTGACAGACCTAAATCGACACTTGCCAAAAGAAGAAATAAAAATGGCCAGCAGATACAGAAAAGAAACCAAATCAATATCCCAGTCCTCAGGGAAATGCAAATAAGATCGCAGTGAGGCAGTTCTCCACTGCAGTAGGAACAGCTGTTATAAACAAGATGAGGTTTGTGGGTGGGGACCTCGGGGGTGATGGGCACAGTGCAAGAAGCTGAGAGAAGAGGTGATGAGCTCAAGAGCTCAAACTGAGCAAGAATGAATCACAGAGACTCCTGAAAGCTGAGCTGGACAGAAAGAGCTCAGTGGAAAACCAGGTAAGCCGGGCTACTGAGTGGCTGCTGAGAGCCTAGACCCAAGTCAGAAGCTGCAGTGAGGCCATTCACCAGACGAAAGTCATGGAGGAGTTCCTTGTAAACACACATCGCTCACTTCATCCAAGAACACAGTCACCTGCAGCTTGGGGGAGCATCTCATTGACACCCCAAGGCTGCAGGGAGGAGCCAAGCCAAGAGAGCTTCTGGGGGGCGGGACTCATTTTCTCAGACCTTCAAAGAGAAAAAGGGTCGAGGGAGAAGCAGGGCTGACTCTAGGAATTATAAATCAGAGGAGGAAATGGTTGGTGTTTATAGCCAACTTCCATGGAGAGATGTCAGTGGAATCCAAGGGAATCCTGGGAAAGCTAGAAGGATGAATCAGTGTCGAGGGGGCCGTATTCACAGCCCTGGAATACAGGCTGCTCCCGAGAGCCGGCTGGGGCATAGGCATTGAACACATTATTGAAACTTCCCACAGATTCCAATAACCCAAGAAGGAGATTGTAGCAGCCGTTGAGATGCTGGGTGCCCAGCGGTCGGGACTCTTGTCTCGAGGATAATTGCAAGTCGAGCAACTCTGGCCCCTTCTCATTTCTGCGAAAGAGCAAGCCTGCGAGGGAATTCTTGTGTCGCTGGCCTCTTGACCACCACAATTCAGTCAGCCACAAGAAGAGAGAAGAAGATTTATGAGTTCCTTTTTGGCGCAGGGGAGATGGCTCAGTCGGTTAAATATTTGCTGTGCAAGCATGGGGATCTGAGTTGGACTCCCCAGGACCTATGTCAAAAGCTAGACATGGGGACACGGGCCTGTAGTTCTAGTGGCGGGAGTCAGAGACAGGAGGATGCCTGGGGCTGGCTGGCAGCCAGTCTAGCCTAATAGGTGAACTCCAGGCCAGTCGGAGACTGCCAAAAATAAAAGGTGGATGGTACCCGAGGGAGGAATGACACCCAAAGCTGACCTCTGACCTCTGCACATACATGTGTACCTACACACACACACACACACACACACACACACACACACACACACACAAATTTCTTTTCACTCCTTGTTACCAAATGATATATTTGACTTAAAAAAAAAAGGCTAAAAGCCAGCATTCTAGTTAGAGTCTATTGCTGAGATAAAACTGACCAAAAGCAGCATGGGGGAGGAGAACCTTCATTTGATTTACATGTTAGAGTCCATCATGGAGGGCAGCCAAGGGTAGGAACTGAAGCAGAGACCACTACTTACTCCCCCAGGCTTGCTCAGCTACCTTTCTTATACCACCCATGCCCCCCTGACTGGGGGATGGCACCACCCACAGTGGGAAGGGCCCTCCCACGTCAATTAGCAAGTGAGGAAATACCCCAGAAATGTGGCCACAGGCCAGTCTGATGGAGGCAGTTCTTCAGCTGAGGTTCCCTCTTCCCAGATGCTTCTGGGTCGTGTCAAGTTGACAGCTGAAGCTAACTACAACAGACAGCAACGCTGGCCAGGGTGTGGGGCAAAGTGGAGTTCGAGTTAGCACAGCCATTGTGGAAATCAGTCTGGAGGTTCCTCGGGAAAAGAAGTCAGACCCACCCCTGGTGCACATCCAAAGAAAGTGGAGTCAGCAAGTTAGAGAGAATGTTTTCCCAGCATTACTCACAATAGCCAAGATATGGTATCAACCTACGTTGGTGATATGCACGCACAGTGCAATTCTATTCAGCCCCAGCTCCCAGAGACGGCCACACCACACGCATCCAGCCAGACCACTTTGCAAATGATTCCTTATTATGTATTCAGGAGAATTCAGTTTGAAAGCATAGTCCTCTTGGTTTTGATAAGTGAACACAGCTGTGCTGTCACGTGACCGAGATCTAGGACAATGCCATCCACTTCAAATGTTCTCCCCCATGGCATGCATCTGGATGGAGGTCAGAGGTCAACCCTGGGGAGTCAGCTCTCTCCTTCTACTATGTGGGGTCCCAGGGATGGAACTCAGGTCGTCCTGCTTGACGGCAAGTGCCTATACCCGCTGAGCCCTCTCACCGGCCCCTTAGTTCATTTTGAAGTGAGCTGCTTCACTTCTGAACAGTGGGGGGAATCTCTGGAGCCCTTTCCGCTATTTATTGATGTATAATTAAATATTTTATGATTTCAAAAGGTACTTCCTACGGCCTGGGTTTTTAAGATGCATTTTAAGTTGTTTATACAACCCCTACTCTGGTGGTCCCAGGAAACAATGCGTTCGTGGCAGGAGTTCCATAAATGTCAGCGCGGTCACACGGAGTAGCAGTTATGCGCAGGTCTTCTGGTCTTGCCACTGTTCTGTTAACTTGTCCTCTGCCCTCAGTCCCCATGAATTTTGTGGTAGATATCCAACCAACCACAAACCTGAAATGTCCGGGCTGCGGGGGAATTACACCTGTAACGAGCATGTGTGGACTTCTTGCCTGTCATTATTCTTTCCATGATATAGCTGTCCACATGCCATTCACATTGCATTTTATATTATGCATCGCCTGGAGATGAACGTAAGAGGTTGTGTGGGGACTCTATGCAAACTTCGGGCCACTTTCGATATTTGAGCTTCTTCGGCGTTTAGTCTCCACGAGGGGGTCCTGGAACCAATTCCCAGAGTGGGAAGCTGGGCTCAAAGTCACAGGCCAGGAAGACAGGGAGACAGCAAGATCAAAGCCTGCTGAGGCTACAGAGAGAGTTCAAGGCTAGCCCCGGCAGCTCAGTGAGACTCTTGTCTCAAAATAAAAAGTGAAAAGGGAGGTGCGGGATATGGCTTAGTGGCAGAGCACTTGCTTAGCATGCATGAGGTTCTGGGTTCGGTCTGAGAGATGGAGTGAACAGACCTGAGAAAGAGACGACCCAGAACAGTGAACTCAGAGGAGGTGTGTGGATTCTCCACTGTGATGGTGGCCTGGGATCATCGCTCTTGTCGGTGGTACATCCTTCTTTGCCCTGGAAGATAAGCACTACTCTGAGGTCTGCACCATCTCATTTAAACACAACTCCGCGGCCCTTTTAAAAATTAAGTTTTTATTATTTTTAATTAGGGATATGTGTGTGTCTGCATCTGTGGTTATGTGCACATGAGCTCAGGTTCCCACAGAAGTTGAAGATATTGGAGCTGGAGTTATAGGTGGTTGTGAGCCTCCCATTATGGGTGCTAGGGTGCTCTAGAAGAGCAGTCAGTACTCAATTCCCAAGTGATTTCTCCAGGCTTCCCTCTACCCTTTCAATTAGTATATCTTCACCCACCATTTTCCTTTCATCCTCTTTGAGTAAAAGTGGGGCTTTTAGACCATCTCTCAGAAGCCTGCTCAGACCATTTACATTGCATGCCCTGTGTCTACCTGCAATGGATGTCCTAGCACTTTAAAGGTATTCTAAGATGTAATTAATACATCGGCAGTCCCTCCTGCCCATAGCTTGTGAGGTTGCACTGTCTTTAGTAGATCTTTGCAGGTTCTTTCGTTTCTGCCCCAGACAATTGACTATCTTGTAGAGCAGTTACCGGACAAGACCAGAGTCATGCCACAGACGCCTACATTGATCCCATCTCTAGCTATTTTTATGGCTTTGTGCAGAGCCACGCTTCTGTCTGCTATAATGTCCCTTTAACCTTCCTCGGATTGCGAGCCTGCCAGAAGTAAATTCAGTTATCGCTCGTCTGAGAACAAGCTCCCTTTCGTTGTTGAAAGATGCCTTCACTGGTCTTAGAATTCTGGGCCACTTTTTCCTAATTGCATTTTTTTTGGTAGACCAGGCTGGCCTCAAACTCACACAGATCCGCCTGGCTCTACCTCCCGAGTGCTGGGGTTAAAGGCGTGCGCCACCACCCGCCCGGCCCTAAATGCATTTTTTTATTAGTTATAATTTTAAAAATACTTCTCTGTGTGTGCATGCGTAGTCGGCCGTAGGTGCAAGTGTTCCAGAGTGGTGTGGGATGCCCAGAGGATGGCCTGCAGCTCAAGTCAGCTCTCTCCTTCTTCCCTATGTGTCCCAGAGATCAATTGAACTCAGGTCCTCAGGCTTGACAGCAAATGCTTTTACTGGCTGAGCAACCATTCTGCCAGGCGACGTGGGTCACTTTTTGGAAAAGATTAATACTCTAAGAAATTATACAAAGACTCTCTTGGTGTATATTTAATATTTAGGTATACATGCATTTACTTATTTACTTTGTGGGACTGAGGATAGGACCCAGAATCGTTCATGCCAGGCCCATGCTCTACCACTGAACTATACCCCCAGCCCACCCCCTAATATATTCACATTCCTCCTTTCCATTTGTTCAAGATGGGCCTCACTTTACAAGGTAGCTTAAAATTTACGATGTAACCCAGGCTGGCCTTGAGCTCACAGCAATCCTCCTGTCTCGGCCTCCCAAGTGTTAAGATTACAGGCGTGCGTGTACCACCACATCCGGGCTTCAAAATATTATTCTTTTTATTTTTGAAGGTGAAACATCATTTTAAAAAGACAAATACCTCTTTTATTTTTACATCTTACCCTGAGTTTATGCATGCGTGTTGAAATAATTTATGTGTCATCTACACTTGCTTTCATGAGAAATATATGGACGTGTTTTAGCCGGACATTTCTTGCACCATTCCACACTATTTTCTTTTGTGTTCTGTCTCTACCGATACTTGTTTCTTTTACTGTATTTATATACATCACATTGTATTTATGTACCCGAGTGACCATATTTCTGCCTCGACGTGGCCGTCCCAGGTCACAGGCTGTGCATATTTTTGATGTTATCTGAAATGGCTCAGCTGTCTTCTGTGCAGATTTATTTGCGCACAGCTGGGAAGCTTCCCGCTCCTCCCCACCACCTCCCTTGGGAACAGATTTCCATCCCATACAGAGGTGACACCTCTCACAACTCAGCTTCCCTGGCTGATTAGGGCAGAGTCACACCTTCAGGGTTCGGTTTTGGGACGTGACTTTCAAGGCTTGTCTGCACACCCTTCGCTAGAGCTGAGGGCCAGGTCTGCCCTCCTGACTGTGTCCACCCCTGTGAATTCTCAGGGCCACCTCAAATGGAAACGTGGCATCCTTGCGTTAAGTAGGCATACAAAGTAGCTGTGTGAAACACAATTGCCTGTGTGTTGGGCCCTCCCCAGGTCCTGGGAAAGTGAGATCCAAATGTGGGGTGGGGGCGGGGCCCACAGCGCCTTTGTATTCTGGAGTTACTGATGGGATCTGGTCTCTCTACCCGTGGTTCCACTGGCCCAGGCTTTGCTTTCTGCTGGGTGCCTCTGACCTCCCCCAGGAGGTGACTCATTCATCATGAAAACCACCCAGAAAGCTGCTGTTCCCTGAATCTCAGTTACCAGGTGTGGTGCCCACACCACGGCTCCATTCCCACACTCTCAGCCCACCCCCCACACCTCACTCCCCCAACCCCCCACCCTCACCCCCCCAACCCCCGCCAGCAGGGTTACTATTTCAAGGGCTACAAGCCTCTTTGGAACATAACACTGTTATAGCTGAGTGGTCTCGTCCTTGGATATTGTCAAAGGTGCAAGATCGGGTCCTGGGTTCCCTCACTCCAGGCGGCCACCCCCACAGTGTAGAAGGAGGAACTATAGAGGATTACCAATGAGAGACAGCCCGAGCCTCAGGCTCCTTCAGCTCCATAGACTACGGGCTCCTGCCTCAAGCTGAGACGCAGGTTTGCCTTTTCGGACAAAGATACCTGTTTGGCATTTGAAAGGACAGAGAAGTACACACAGGACAATGACGGTGACCACCATGCTCCCTGCAAAGATTAACCGGCTGGCATCGGCGCCTATTGGCCTGGGCGTCGCTGTGAGAAATCATAGCGCCAACAGCAATTAAAGACTAGAACATTACAGAAAAGCAAACATTCCATTTGACCCCAGCCTCCTCCCCTGACCTCCTTCCCGGGTTTTTGGAGGTCACTGTGACCAGGCTGTCAGTGTCCTTAGTAATTCACAGTCATTTATGTGTGCATTCACAGACACCGGGTCCATGTTGCCTCCCACACACCGTCACGATGTCCTGTGAGCCGCTTTTGTGTTTCACGTGTTCACAGTACACACTGGCCAAGGACTGTTTTTAAAATAAGTTTCTAGGGGCTTGGAGAGCTGGCTCAGAGGTAGAGAGCACAGACTGATTTTCAGAGGATCTGAGTTCAATTCCCAGCACCCATGTGGCAGCTCATCACCACCATCACCTGTAACTCCAGCTCCAGGAGATCTGATGCCTTCTTCTGTCCTTTGCAGACACCTGTACTTACATGCAGCTATATCCCCAGTCCCCAAACACACACACACACTACACACATACACACACACACACACACACACACACACACACACACACACACACACACACACTACACATGTGGACACATTATTGTCACTTTAAATTTTAAGGATTTTATTTTGTGGGGGGGGGGCTGTGTGTGTGTGTGTGTGTGTGTGCGTGCGTGCGTGCGTGTGTGTGTGTGTGTGTGTGTGTGTGTGTGTGTGCAGGTACCTGTACTTACATGCAGCTATATCCCCATGCAGCTATATCCCCAGTCCTCCCACACACATGCACACAGCCTCCCCCCAATGAAATCCTTAAAATAAAATTTAAAGTGACAATAATGTGTGCACATGTGTAGTGTGTATGTGTATGTGCGTGTGCGTGTGTGTGTGTGTGTGTGTGTGTGTGTGTGTGTGTGTGTGTGTACATGCCTATACCCATGCCATGGTCAGTAGAGATCATCCAGTGCCCTCGATACTTCTCCAGCTTACTCTTTTGAGTCAGAGTCTCTCCTTGAATCTCGAGCTTGCATTCTCTTTGGCTGGACTGGCAATCCCAGCTATCCCTGGCTTCCACTTGCCCACAGCACTGGGGTTACAGGAGAATATGGGACCACGCCCAGCTTCTTACACGGGGGCCGGGAATCAAATGCAGGTTTTCATAGTCGTACTGCGAGGAACATTAGCCTCGGCACCCTATTTCCAGCCTCAAGGTTTTTAAAGTGTTATGTAGGAGTTTTAGCTTTATATCTACCACATTATATCGTATTTGTATGCATTGCATTTTAGTTATGTGCATATTATTTATACACCTTGCATTTTATGTATCTGTCCTCCGGACACACGTTTAAGAACTGTAATGCTTGCTTTCTTAGGTCACTCATGAGTTTCCCGAACTGGACTCTGGGCCACACACATTTCTTCCCAAGGCTGGGAGAGGTCTAGGTGCTTTCCCAGTGGACCAAGCTGAGGCAGTGGCTCCGGCCTCTCTCTGTCCCAGCGGCAGCCACTTCCCAGTTTTAATACCCGAGGATGGTTTGCACCCTGATGTCAGGGTTAGCTAGTGAGCTGTTGAGCCTGTGGGACTGAGGGGTGCTATTGTTCCCACTGATCACGCCTGTTCATTGTGTCCTCAGCTCCGGGGAAGGCGTCTGGTCAAGCCAGGGCTGTGCGCTCACAGAGGGAAACCTCACCCACTCAGTGTGCCGCTGTACGCATCTCACCAACTTCGCCATCCTCATGCAAGTGGTCCCGCTGCAGGTGAGCGCCACGTAGACCCCGCCGGGTCCTCAGGTCGCAGCAGCTGTCGCCGCCACCCTCGGAGCAGATCTAGATGGTCTACAAAGTGGTCTCCTATCGGGGAGGTGGCTGGACACAGTTAACATCTTTGAAGAGCAAGCCGGGGAGTCTGACATGTGGTTCACATAGAAACCTACATTGGTTAAGGGAGCATAAGGGCACATGGGACACAGATCACAAGCCTGGAGGGGAGATCAGCAGGAAGCTGTGAGCTGCCCTGGAAAGATGCTCCAGAGTTGCAGGAAATGAGCCCATGGCATCCAGCAAGCACACACACCAAGGGCCACCAGAGAAGGTACCTGGCCAGTGATGTTGCCTTTGGAGGTACCTTCTTAGTGGGGAGTTAAGCAAGTGGGCATCCACCGCGCCGGCTGGGAACCTGAGTGTTGCCAAAGACGACTCAGAGGGAAGGCACAGGTGCACCCCTAGGCTCACTGAGGGAGACAGGAGCCTTCACACCACTGGGGGACATTTCAAATGACACCAGGGTAAGGAGCTTCCTCCTCTGGGTCCTCCATATGCTGGAGGGATATTATACCCCTTTTTGGCCTAC
The DNA here is from genome assembly GCF_004664715.2 of Peromyscus leucopus. Classification (NCBI taxonomy): domain Eukaryota; kingdom Metazoa; phylum Chordata; class Mammalia; order Rodentia; family Cricetidae; genus Peromyscus; species Peromyscus leucopus. The sequence continues at coordinate 20,393,980 of NC_051082.1, forward strand.
CTGGGAGCAGCACAAAGGGATGTGTACTCTCCAGGGAGCGGCTACTCATGCCTGGCATTTGTCCCAAGAGAGGTCCAAGCTACAAAGTCAAAAAGGGGAAAACAACAGAATAAGAAGAAGAAGAAGGAAATCCAGACTCATTTATATTATGAATCTGTCACCAGTCAGTATTGGTGACACCAAATTTAGACAGCCTGTGGGTGTCTTCGTGGGAGAAAAATCACATCTATTCATTGCTGGGAAAGGTTGATTTGAAAATGGTTTAAAATTATCCCCGTTTAAAAGGAGCGGTTCATGAACATTAACGAAATTAAGGCAGATCTCACAAGCGAGGCCAAGCCCGGGGCACACTTATGGAATTCAAAAGGTGGCGTGAATGACCTCATGTCCTTGACACCAAGCCAGCTTCCTCCTGGGCACCAATTTCCCCCTCATGGTCTTTGGGTTTGTGGTTCAAGTCTGTGCTTGGGCACTCCTGCCCCGTCGTGTCCCCATCTCTGAGGTCAGTCAAACCCTTCTCCACTCCCGGTTTCTTCCTAGCGGCTCACTTCTGGAGGCTTCTGTCTTCCTCGTTGAGTGGGTGTGGCCTTTCTGTGCAGTCTCAACAGACAGTGAGGCATATGCCTGAGTAGTGACGTAGACTGGTGGACCAATGCTAGGAGGGATGCTCTAGGATGATGGCCCGGGAGACATCAGGAAGATGCCGCAGGTGAATCCAGGGTATCTCAGGAGACCCCAAGATGATTCCCTGGGAGACCATGGGATGATGTCTCAGGAGACCCCAGGATGGTGTTCCAGGAGATTCTAGAATGTGGTCTGAGGCTGACCTTGGCCATTTAAGTATTCATGATGTTTGAATATGGAAGGCTTGGCTCTCACATCAGAATGCCATGCTTCAGATACTTGACCTGAAAGTCTCGATTTCTGGTTTTTAGAAAAGCAAAACAGGGCTAGGGAGGAGGCTTAGTGGTTAAAACACTTGCCTTGCACGCATAAAGATGAGCGTTCAGTTCCCCGGAAACATACATAAATGTCACATGGGGGTGGTGGCCCATCTGTCATTCCAACCTTGGACAGTGGAGATGGGATCCCCAGAGCAAGCAAGCTAGCTAGACTAGGCCTATGGGAGGGAGAGCTCTGGGCTTGATTGAGAGACCCTGACTCAATAAATAAGGTGGAAGAGGAATGAAGATTTCTGAAATCAACCTTGGGTCTCCACATATAAGCACACATGTGCACATGCACCATACACATGCCTTTCACACACACACACACACACACACACACACACACACACACACACACACACACTGTGAGAGAGACAGGGGGTGGGGTGGAAAAATTAGTTAAATTTAATTAAAGAGCAGAAGACCTAGCCACACTGAGCTGAATTTGACCAGAAATGATATTGGAGGGGATAGAGGCATTATCTTGGCCCCTTCAGGGAAAGGGTTCACGGGTCCAGATCATCTTTATCTCCATCACTTTCCCCTACTATGGTCAGTAGCTGTTCACCTTCAGTTTGTGCCGAAGACGGCAACACTTTTCTTGTCTGGAGGGGAGGATGTCCTGGCCACCCCGAGGGGCTGAGATGAAGGGTGAGTGATCTTTGGGCAGAGTGGCCCCGCATGCTCCTCTGAGTGGGAGCCTCAGCTGGTCTCCTGCATGCCGTCTCTCCAGGCACTTCAAGGACATCGAGTTTGTGGTCGCTGACTCAGAGGGATCCAGTCCTGAAACCAATGCCAGGGGGTATTTTTGGGGCATTTCTAAATCTGGCCACGGTGAGAAAGAAAGGGCACAGCCAGGCCACACAATGCTGCCCTGAAGCTGGCGTTGCGTGTGTTGTGTGTGTGTGGGGGTGCTGTCGTGGAACCCCTTTCCACTCACGGCCATCACACCATCTCTAGCCTGGTTCCAAGATGGTGGCGGTCATCTACAGCCACGAAGGGGGCCTGTGTGTGTAGGTGTGAAAGCAAAGGATGATGAGACCAAGTCCAGCCACTGTGTGAGCCGCTTTTGTGGTTCCAGAAACGTGGCATAGCCAGGGATCCATGGATGTTTCTTGGGGCTGGGGGCATATATGAGGACTGGGCCCGAGCAGGCTCTACGCGTCGTCTATGCGTAGGCAACCTCCAGGAAATGTGCCTGTCCTGGGCTGTGGGTCTTCAGTGCTGGGCCCTCTCTAAGTCAACTGTGCCAGCTATTGGGACACACAGGGTTCCTCCCTGCCGTGTGCTGTGTGCGTCTGTTGAGCCTCCGTTCCATTACCATCTGCAGCAGAGCGGGGTGCAGGGTGGGGGGTGGGTGGGTGGGGGAGGGTTGGGGGGAGGGGGTAGGACTTGCTTCTGGAGGCCCACGGCAGATATCAGAAGGGGAAGGAGTGGGCACTGTGCAGCCTGGGAAGCCAGCCTCAGTACCCTACCTTGAGTCCCTAACCCTGAGCACGCAGCTGAGGGTTCCGTCTCTGGAACCCGCCATCACCCCCTAACACCCAGCCCTGAGCCCCCAGCCTCTGAACTCCATGCCTGGCACAGAATGAGCTGGGAGCATGAGAGTCTTAGGGATGTCCTTAAGGGATGTTTGTGAGGGCTCGTGGGGTAGACAGAGGAGTATGGGGGTGGGGAGGTAGGGGTGGGGTAGGAGCGGGGGCAGGTCTAGCCACTCCCTCTAGGACTGTGACCTCTTACATTCAAATGTCGGCCTTGGAAGTGGGTCAGTGAATAAGGCATTTACTGCACGGGTGGGAACTAGAGTTTAGGTCCCTAGCCACCCAAAGAAAAACTGAATGGGCACAGATGAATCCCTGGTGCAAGCTGGCTAACGAGGCTGACCCATTTGGCTCTGGCTTCAGCACGAGACCTTGCCTCAGTAACAAAGCAGGGAGAGTGACTGAAGGGGATACCGGATGCCAATGTCACTCGTGGCAGGGCACTAATTATGTGCAGGCTAGAGGCCTCAGAGCATACTCTCCTCTGCCTCACCTTCTCTGCTCCTTGTCCTGTCCCCTCCCGTGGCCTCCCCCTTCAAGTTTGTGTCTGGCCCCCATCCTGTCTCACTCTCTCCTCATGGTAGCCTCCCTGTTGGCTGCTCCCTGTCAGGTATCTTTTCCTTCAGGCTCTGGGGAGGCTCCTGGGCCATGGCAATGAGCCTAGAAGTCACGGGAGAGGTAACTGTGCAAACTGCTCTTAGGAAGGCCCGGGAGGGAAGGAGAGAAGAGGGCAGCTGGGACAGAGGAGATGAAAGCGAAGTGTATAAAAGGCTGCCTGGTAACCTCTGGGGAGCCCCACCCTCATTCCTTACTCTGGGGTCCACCTTCTGACTCCCCGACATCAGCTCCTCTAGCCAGGCCCGGGATGCCACAGTTGAAATAGAGACATGGATGGTGCTGATGTTATCCTAGAATCTTCATTAAGAATCAGCCGCTCCAAAACTGTGGGGGGCAGGAGCTCTCTCCAGATGGGGGGCTGTCTGCCTCTTCTGGGATCCTATTTCAGGAGAAGGCTGTCTTCAGAATGGGGCCCCGTCCCCCAAGGGGCAGGGGTAGGCTTGGTGGCTCTAGGTGCAGGGACAGGACAGATGAGGCAGAAGGAAGTCTCCATCCTAGAGGGCCCAAAATGGAGCAAAGGGCTGAGGATGGTCAGCATGGGCAGCTCTGGCTAGGTTCCGGCCTCCTTATGGACAGGGTGCCCCAGAGAGGTCCAAGGACCAGATGGAAGATGCGTGAAGAAGTGGAAGAATTCTCTGTGGGGCCTATAGAAATTATACACACCAGGCAGAGAGCAAACCAACATCTCCCCTCTCCCTCTCTCCCATCTCCTGGGTCCCGCACGCATGCATGCACGCAGGCTTTCCCATCATCACCGAGCTAGCAGCAAGCACCTCTTTGTTCTCCGAACAAAGGGTGAAGATTGCTCCCTTCTTACAAAGGAATCCGTGTATCTTGACGATTGCTCCACCTAGGTGCATACAGACCCAGCCACATTCATGTGACCCACTGCCGTGTCTCCCCAGGACTCTGACCTCCGTGGGGGGCATGCTTCAGTGGTGGTCGTCTCTCCAGCCATTTCAGACAAGGGTGAGATGTCACACACCCCTTCCCGTCCCCATTTGAGTGCTGTGGGCTAAGTCCTTTTGGTGGACCCGAAGACCAAACCCATTCCACTGTCTCAAGCTGCCTGGCTGTGCTTTTGGGATGAACTGGAAAACAGGGGGACCTTTGCCTGCAGTTCCTCCTTCCCCCAGCACTTTTGGGGTCAGGACCTGCCAGCCCAGGGGGAGGGTCCTTATTTTCTAGTGTTCATGAAGGACTCAGTCCCGAGAGCCTATGTCACACCCGGCCCTGGGTCTTTGCACCATGGGTTCCCTACCTCCATCCTCGCCTGGCTTTGCACTGCAGGCTGGTCTTAGTTCCTGACAGCCAGTGCAGATGATGGGGAAAGAGACCAATAGTTTATATATATATATATATATATATCATTGTGGGCTACAAGTGCTTCTTAGGAGAGTGACTGTATCCTGCTGTGGCTCCAAGTCCCACCAGGACTCCAGGTCCTGGCTTCCGCCAGGAAGGTAGTTAGTTCCCTGTCATGATTGACATCTTAGCCATTTCATCAGCCCTGAGGAGCCTCCTGGCTTTTGATGAAAGTCTTGAATTTTGTTCACTATGAAGGACAGATAGACGCCTTGTTTTCCCGGCAAGTCAGGTGGCTGATGGGATACAGAGACTCCCGGTTCCTAGGAGGAAGTGTTGGAGCCCTGGACCCCCTAGTTGGCTCTTATGAGGTGACCTAAGTTGGAGGGGGCCTAGACTCCGTGTCTGATGAACCCCATGAGAGGTCAGGGAACCTCCATTCTGCCACAGCAGCTAGGTGGCTCATGCCCACCTGCACCTGCTCTGTGTATCCACCTCCACGGGACACAGAATAATAACAGCCCAGGCTCAGCCCTAGCAAGGCTCCTGCCTGTGGTCAGCAAATGCTAGAGCTGATTAAGATAAGGGACCATTGCCAAGCTAGAGAACCATGCCCAGGGAACCACGGAGTCTCTCAAGGTCTGGCTGTACCTGACCTCTGTCCAGGGCCAGAGAGCAGCATGGAGGGATCTTAGCATCCATTGGAACTTGGACATCATCTCTGAGAGCCACAGATGGGAAGGAACCAGGTGCAACAAAACAGAGATGGGTACCGGATGCTAGGGCATGGATGGAACGCTCAGGTATGGGCTGCTGGGCTCTAGTGGGGTACAAATTCTCCTTACACATGTCTTGTTTTGCCATGAAAGATGACCTGTCACAACAGATGTCCATCCAGGTGACCAAGTGGGTGTCGACTCAAGAGAAGGTACCAAGGGCTGGCATGTATCTGCCAATGAGGAAAAGCATATTGTCAGTTTGGGGGCTAGCGGTGCTCTTAAACTGAGGGCCAGGGAGGGTACTGACCTTCTTCTGCAAGTCAGTATAGCCTCTCATCTAACATGCGGTGAGTGGTCTTCCTGAGTCCTTCATGTCTGCGAATCCATTGACACACACCCCCCACTCCCCGCTTCACGCCCATCACTGTCATCTCCTGCATTTCATAGCCAGTGGAGGCATATGTCTCTGGTCACCCTAGGTCACCCATTCAGACATGGCTGAACGGACTTGAGCCTGGGGGGTGTTGTAGTAGAAGAGGTCAGGTAGCCTAAGTCAGGAAGGCAAGCAATCTGAAGCATGGGTCATATCAACCCTGAAGTCCAGTAGGGTATATCTCTCTGCCTGTGACTGGGGCAGGAGGCAGGCTTCGGTGGTCATTATCACAGGGTCAGCGCTATGGCATCGTGTGGCACCCATTGGAATGGGGTCCGAGGCCACCCACCCACACCTTGTTCTGTTCCTGCAGCTCACACGTGGACACCAGGTGGCGCTGTCGTCCATCAGTTACATTGGCTGCTCTCTGTCGGTTCTCTGTCTGGCTGCCACGCTGGTCACCTTTGCAGTCCTGTCGTGAGTCACCCTCTCCTTGTGTCCCCAGGAGGCCTAGCAACTTACTGGAAATATCTGTGCATCCTGCCACTCTGGTCATACCTCTCTCTGGCTTTAAAGACCCTGGGGGTATATCCCAGCCATGCTAGGTGGGGTCCAGATGTGACAATGTGACTGCTCTCCAGTGACATTCACTTTCAAAATCTGAGGTGCAGGGAAGATACAAAGAAATAGCAGGGCCTGTGGAGTGGGATCACTAGGTTTTAGACATACTAAAAAGGTCTGGAAAGTCCCACATCGACACTTGAGGAGTTCTGGGGGGATCTGAGCCAGGCAAGAGTTAGCACAGGTATCCTTGACTCTCCCCTCCTCAGCAAGCTATGATGTCTGATTTTGAGGCCAAGTCATGCACAAGTGCCTTTGGATGGGGCCCATCAATAACCGAGAAAGCCAAAGAATAAATAATGCTTTCTTGTGCAGTCTGCCATGTACAAGGAGACAGTACAGAGGTGAGCATCTTGGGGTGGGAGGCTAGGACGCTCTCCCTGTTGGTGGCCATCCAAGCCTACAGGCAGAGCCCTGCCAGGAATGACTAGAAAAGGATGGCAGGGGCCGGGCGGTGGTGGTGCACGCCTTTAATCCCAGCACTTGGGAGGCAGAGGCAGGTGGATCTTTGTGAGTTCGAAGCCAGCCTGGTCTAGAGAGCAAGATTCAGGAAAGGCGCAAAGCTACACAGAGAAACCCTGTCTCAAAAAAAAAAAAAAAAAAAGAAAAGAAAAGGATGGCAGGTCCTGCAACCATTCTCCTGTATCCCAAGCAGTTCTCTCCCTCCCTGCTGCCCTCAATGATGTTGATGATGTCATGGGGTGTATATTCTACGGGTTCTAATTCAGAATTCAGATGAGTGTCCCTGCTCCCCACCCCCTCCAGGGTGGAGGGTGTGAAAGAGAAGATGGCCCAGGGATGTTAGAAGAACCACTGGACTGTCATGCAGGGCTCAGGCTGTGCAGGGTGGTTGGATCTATGGGAGGACCTGGGATGCTAGCCAAGAGTCATAGGGAGCTGCTGAGGGTCCAAGCAGGGAGCGACAGCATGGAAGAGTAGAGGCCATAAAGATACCCATGGTTTCTCAAAGGTAGGGGACCAGAATGGGGATCGGATGTCAAGGCTGAGCTCCGGGACTCACACTCGCCTCTCTGTCTTCAGTTCTGTCAGTACCATTCGGAACCAGCGTTACCACATCCATGCCAACCTGTCCTTTGCTGTTCTGGTGGCCCAGGTTCTGCTGCTCATCAGCTTCCGTGTGGAGCCTGGCACGGTGAGTAGGTGCTGATCCTCACCCCGCAGCTGCGCCTCCCTCTGCACCTCCCTCTGTCTCTTCAGGAGGGGAGAGGATTTGTTGGGGGTCCTTTCTTGAGTTCCGGTGCTAGGAGTGGGCATGAGTGAGTGGCAGAGTCAGAGGCTGTAGAAGACCTTGGGACTGAGAAACCGAGCCTTGGCTCCCCAGGATGAAAGTAAGGTCATGTGACTAGAGGTGTCCAGGAAATAGACACTGGGAAGAAAAACCTAAGCACGGCCATTGTGCACTCCATGGCCTCACCCTGCGTCTTTGCTTGGCTTCCAGGTCCCGTGCCAGGTACTGGCTGTTCTCCTGCACTACTTCTTCCTGAGTGCCTTTGCTTGGATGCTGGTGGAGGGACTGCATCTCTACAGCATGGTGATAAAGGTCTTCGGGTCAGAGGACAGCAAGCATCTCTACTACTATGGGATTGGCTGGGGTATGTGGTAGGGGCGGGGCAGATGGCAGGGATAGGCTGGGGTATGTGGTAGGGGCGGGGCAGATGGTAGGGGTTGAACCAATTAAGATGAGTTGGGAGGGAGAAGGTGGGCCAGGTGTGATGGAGAGGGTCTTAGTGGCAAGGAGGCAGAGTGGGTGAGTGTGGGACAGGCTCTGGGGGAGATGAGATGGCTCATAAAGAGATGGGGTGGCATGCCTTTAGAAAGGTAAACAGTGGGTTAGTCATATACTGTAACTAGAAGGTTCTAGATGCAATACAGTTAACTATACAATTTGGAATTAAAATGTTTTAGTCTTCAAAAATTAAAAAAAAAGAGATGGGGTAGGATCAGGTGGAGATGGGATGGGATCAGGTGGAGATGGAGTGGGATCAGGTGGAGATGGGATCAGGTGGAGATGGGATCAGGTGGAGATGGGGTGGGATCAGGTGGAGATAGGGTGGGATCAGGTGGAGATGGAGTGGGATCAGGTGGAGATGGGATGGGATCAGGTGGAGATGGGATGGGATCAGGTGGAGATGGAGTGGGATCAGGTGGAGATGGGGTGGGATCAGGTGGAGATGGGGTGGGATCAGGTGGAGGTGGGGTGGGATCAGGTGGAGATGGGGTGGGATCAGGTGGAGATGGGATGGGATGGGGGGATCAGGTTGTGGGGTGACATTGGTGAAGATGGGAACAGTCAGCATGACTTTCGAACATATCAAGGTTTGTCTCACGGCTTATTAATGTTCCGTCATCTTGGGAAGAATGTGCTCTCTGCTGTGGATGGTGTGTTCTATCAGTGTCAGGCTTAGCTGGCTCAAGGTGACATTCGGGTCCTCTGTTTTGGCCTAGATCTTTCCTCTCTTTGCTCTACCCACTACTTGAAACGAGGTACTGACATCACTTGGTCTGTTCCTGCGTCTCCCCTTTTGCCTCCTTTTGAATTAAGTGGGTGTTTTCCTGCGCACCGTTTTAATTCTCTTAATGAGTTTTCCACCGTATTTTCTGGGTTGTTTTCTTAGTGGTTGCCCCCGTGCTTACTGTATGCATTTCAGCATATTAAAATCTATTTTATGTTCTTACTAAATTACAGCGCAACATGGAAACGCTGCTTTTAAGTGGTTCTATTACTTTATTCCTCTTTCTGTGGTTATTGCTACACATATCACATCTGCATGGGGGGGGGGCACAGGCTGGAATATTACTTTATCAACCCCGCCTTGCTAAAAGAAGCCAAGAAAGGAGATGGGGCGTTTGTCCTATTACCTATTGGACGCACCGTGTCTGGCCCTCGGCGTTTGTCCCCGCGAGTCTGAATTGCCATCTGGCTTTGTCACCGTGCTCCAGCACAGCGTTGTCACCCTCCCTGTCTGGTGTGCCTCGGAAGCTTATTACATTTCTATTTGTTATGGGCCTAATAATGCAGTTCTATAAATGTCATTTGATATTATTGCTTTTTAACTCAATTGAGGAAGGAAAAAAAAAAAGAGGGCACACAACTCTACTGTTGCTTATAATTCAGTAATTTATTGGTGCTGTGTGTGTGTGTGTGTGTGTGTGTGTGTGTAGGTCTGCATTTCTATGCGTGTCCATGAGTTTGTATATCTCTGTATGTGTCTCTGTGTGTGTCTATGTTGCTTTAGGTGTGCATGCATGTGTCATTGTGTCTGCACTGATGTGCATGTCTGTGCATGTCACTGCCTTTGGTGCTGCTAGTTCTCATCCCAGAGCACTCTCTTCCTCTGCTGCTGGATCTCATCCTGGAGCACTCTCTTCCCCTTCTGATGCTGGTTCTCATCCTGGAGCACTCTCTTCCCCTTCTGCTGCTGGTTCTCATCCTGGAGCACTCTCTTCCTCTTCTGATGCTGGTTCTCATCCTGGAGCACTCTCTTCCTCTTCTGATGCTGGTTCTCATCCTGGAGCACTCTCTTTCCTTTCTGCGGCTGGCGAGGCAGGCCTTCTAATCGCATGCTTGGATGGGATGGTTATTTATCCAGCCACATCAGTCTCACCTTCATCTTACAAGGTGGTTGTGCTGGACCCAGATTCTTTTCCCTGGGTCGCTTTGTGGTCCCTCATTACCTCTGTCTCCACTGTTCCCCTGAAGTCTGCTCTTTATCCTGACAGCTCCTGGAGCTGCAGGGCTGCTTTTCTCCTGCACTGTTCAGCGGTTTCACTTGCTTTCAGCCTTTGCACTCAGTCGCGTCCAGGCTGCCTCCCTCCTGCGCTCCCTGGCTCCCTGGCATTCTTCCTGGTCCTTATCAGCTGTTGATGTCTTCAGACACCTGCTTCGCTCTGCTCTCTCCTTTCTGGCGCTCCCTCGCCCCCTGGCAGAAGTCCTAGGGTGTCACCGTTTCTCTGGGGACTCTGTTGGCTCCCATTTGCTCTGATCGTCATGTGGCATAGTCTGTGTGGTGTTTGAGTCCCCAAGACTCTTCCTCCTGCTGCTTGGCCCCTGCTGGCTCCTCCAGGGAAGCTTTCATTTCAATGATTATACTTTTCAGTTCCAGAGTGTCCATCTGATCCTTGTTTCTCCTTAAAAAAAAAAAAAATTCCCGACGCAAACCGATGGGCGAACTGCTCTATGGGAGGCAGAGCCAGGCGGATCTCTGTGAGTTCGAGGCCAGCCTGGACTACCAAGTGAGTTCCAGGAAAGGCGCAAAGCTACACAGAGAAACCCTGTCTCGAAAAACCATAAAAAAAAAAAAAATCCCATCTGTTCTCTGATACTCGGAAGAGACATAGCCATAGCCGTCACATCTGCTGGTGGCTTTGGTTAGTCCTTTCAACGTCTTCAATGACAGTGGCCCCTCCCAGGCAGTTTCTCAACTACTTTCTTTCATGTGGGCCACACTTTCTGCTGTCCTGTATGACTTAGAACCTTGGTTGAGTATTTGGTATTTTTGGATGAGATCGTTCAAGGCTCTGAGCATCCTCCAGTGCTGACCTGCCTCTGGCTGGCTCGCTGCTCTGTTTACTTGACTGCTTGAAGCTAGTCCTGGCCTGACATTTCCTAGCAGGGTATGAGAGTGCAGGAACAGAGGGAGGACAGTGGCCACCTGGTGTCATGCTGTTCTTCATAGGGCTCTGGGAAGGGACAGCGGTCTCTGGTCAGCAGAGTGTTCCTCTCTACCCTGAGAGTCAGCTGAGGTAGGACCCAGAGAGCTGCCACATCTCTGTGGATAAACACACTTCGGGCTGGGGTTGGAGGGTGTCAAGCAGCATGGGTGTCAATGGCTTCCTTAGAATGGAGCTTTCCAATGCAGAGCTGAGGGTTAGGGATTTTGGCTCTGCCCCCTATAAATACCCTGCAGGCCCGGGCTGGGGAACATAGGAAGGGCTGAGCCAGTAAGCAGTAAGCTACTCAAGTGTCCCTGGCCTCCCTATCCTTTTTTTTATCTATTTTTTATTTATTTATTTTTCAAGACAAGGTTCCCTCTGTGTAGCTTTGGAGCCTGTCCTGGATCTCACTCCGTAGCCCAGGCTGGCCTCGAACTCACAGAGATCCGCCTGCCTCTGCCTCCCGAGTGCTGGGATTAAAGGCGTGCGCCACCACTGCTGCCCGGCTGGTCTCCCTATTCTTACAGTGATTTTTGTGGAGGTCCTTGAGACCGTTTATCTCAATCTGCTGCGCACTCAGGAAAGTTTACAGGGACTTCGAAAGTTTCAAAAATTGGATCCTTTATCATCCATCGTCTCACTGAGCCATGGCCTGCGCAGTGTCCCGGTCTTGGCTTGTTGGCTGTATGGACTCTCGCCCATCCCAAGGTGCCCCCGCCAGCGAGGGTGGATCCACTTCCTGCCAGTGTCGCCCTGAGGCTGGGTACCCGCCACGTTCACCATTGTTGGGGAACGTGGGCCAGGTATCAGAGACCCGCTGCTTGTTTCTCCTTTTCTTCAAATGGGTTTAATTTTCTCAGCCCTCATTATGCAAACAGCAGATTAACCGTGTTTACTGTGTGCGCTTGGAGTTGGTAAATGTCGTTTATTTGAGGCTGAAGTGGAGGCGTTGACACTTGACACTTTCCCCGGGATTCCCTGGAGAGACTAGAACAGAGGATGTGGGTGGGTAGCTACCTCCTACTGCTGCAGGCCATGCAGCTGGTACCCGCTGTCCCCATGGTTTCCATTCTGCCTTACTGCTTAGGCGGGGTGCTTTCGGATATGTCTGATACAAGGCTGGGTGTCCACTGCTCTCTATCCCGCCCGCCAGTGAGGCTGGTTCAAGTGTGACCTGCTCCCTCGGTCCACCCGATTGCCCAAGTTGGAGGGTGGCTCCTTCCAGTGACTTCTGACTTCAGTTAGGAAAGTTCTAGAAACAGACATGGATGACTACCTCCCTACAGCTTACTGGTTTCTTTGTGGAAATTGGTAACTCTGGTAGAGAGATCAGGGCTGGCAGAGTGGTGTGTGTGTGTGTGTGTGTGTGTGTGTGTGTGTGTGTGTGTGTACACATGCAATGGCATGTGGTGAATCATGAGTGAGTGTGTGAATAGAGGGGTGTGATGGATGTGTGAGTGGATTGTGAGTGTGAGTAGGTATGTGATGGATAGCTGAGTGGATGTGTGATGGGTGTGTGAGTGGATTGTGAGTGTGAGTAGGTATGTGATGGATAGCTGAGTGGATGTGTGATGGGTGTGTGAGTGGGTTGTGAGTGTGAGTAGGTATGTGATGGATAGGTGAGTGGATGTGTGATGGGTGTGTGAGTGGATCGTGAGTGGGTGTACGATGCTGTGTGAGTGTGACAATCCACTCTATCCATCCTGGAGGAATATTTTACTTGATCTGCCAGTGTTGGAGAAAAATGAGCTATCGACCAATATTAAAACACCGAGGGACATTACCTACAATGGCAAAGCCCCTTTGGAAAAATGAGGAGGCAGGACATCCTGCTTCCCAATGTGGCAGGGACTGGCATTTTCTGATGTCCACATATGTGGTCCTCACAGAACTCAGTCTGCAGCCCTGATACAAGCTCTCTACAAATAGAACTCCAGGCAGCTCTGACCCCTGCAGCCCCCATCCATCTTCCCAACATCCTGCCCTTAATTAATTTCATCAGGAGCCCATGAACTGTGTCTTTCATCCTGCCAGGGCAGGGTTGGCTTCGAGCCTAAGTACAGGCAGTCTGCAGGCAGCAGGTTTTTTAACCCCATCCCCTAATGAAGAAGGAACTGGAGCTGACCCAGGAGACCCCGAGGCAGGCAGAGACCATGAGAAACATAGCCTCCTCCCCTTGGATCTCTCACGGGCAGCGCTTCAGCCTGCACATAATCGAAGTCTTTAGAAATCCAATCCTGTTTGGGAGCTGAGATGGGGAGGAGGAGGAGGAGAAGATGTGGAGTCAGCTACAGGTTTGTTGGCAGCCATGCCCCGAGCTGGGCACAGGTGTTTGTGGAAGTGAGGGGACCAGGTTGTGTCCCTGGGGAGACGAGGGACTCTGGTGCCTGCATTTTGATGCAGCCAACTGGAATTTGATTACCGACTTGGCATGGAGAGATGTCACGAGGTTTATTGTTTTCCATTGCACTTGATGTCTTCCGTGACTCCCCCATCATCTGGGGTGAGACCCCATTGAAGTCCATTCCAGGCCTGCCTTCCTCTGCATTTTTATTTAGGAAGCCATCTCGGCCTCTGTGTGGTGGTGGGCTATTAATCAGGGCCTTCTGGGCCGTGCTGCACTACTAACCAGCTTCCTGCTTTTGCTTGGGTTTAAATGCTACCCTAGTTAGGGTTACTATTGCTGTGATGAAACACCATGACCAAAAAGCGACTTGGGGAGGGGAGGGTTTATTTCACTCGCGGTCCCGTATAACGGTTCCTCATCAGAAAAAGTGATGACAGGCACTCAAGCAGGGCAGGAACCTGGAGGCAGGAGCTGGTGCAGAGGCCATGGAGGGGTGCTGCTGACTGACTTGGCTCCCCGTGGCTTGCTCCGTCTGCTTTCCTATAAAACCCAGGCCCACCAGCTCAGGGATGGCACCGCCCACCATGGTCTGGGACCTCCCCTCTTCAATCACTAATGAAGAAAATGCCCTACAGCTGGATCCCATGAAAGCATTTTCTCAGCTGAGGCTCCCTCCTCTCTGATGACTCCAGCTGGTGTCAGATTGACGTCACACCAGCCAGTGCAAATGCTGAGCACTGGTGTTGGGTTTGTAAGAAACAGTGCCCATGAGAGGGTAAGAACCCAGACTCCATAGAGGAGAGGTCGTCACCCGGAGCCAGTGCTGGGAATTCAGTACTGAGCCAGTAAGAAGCACACACCACTTCTGCCTGCCGCTCAGAATAAGGTCCCAAGAGTCTCCACGGGGTGGACTGCACATTTGCCACATGTGGAACAACAGAAACGTGGAAAGGTGGCCTCAGTAATCTCCTGGGAGATGCCCAAGTCTTCTGTTGGTTCTTGCCAGCACTTCCCAGCAATGGTTCCCAAATATGCCTGTCACCCTTACGGGGATCTTAGGAGGCCAACTCTAGGGATGGCATTAGGCTGGGTCTTCTGAAAGGTCACCATGTTCCTAAGAGGAGTGCATCTCGACCCAGAGAGAATATGTCTATGGTGACAGGGCCAGAAGAACTCCAGATGGCCCACAGAAGGGTGGCACAAGTTAGCTGGGGTTTGGGGGAAGACGCTTTTGGATGAGACATTGGTGGGAGTAGGTGAGGAATCTGAGTCGTTCAGGATGCTGCTTCCGACAGGGATCAGCGTCGCACACCAAGGGCTTTACTGTTCCCGTGCATCTCATGTGGCCCTTGCAACAGCCCCATGTGGGTACCCCTCAGACTCCATTTCATAAAGCACGAAGTCACGGAGGCCCGGAGAGGTTCAGCCAGCTCCCCGAGGCTGCACAGCAGGTCTGGTGTGACCTCAGGAAGGGAGCCAGGTGTCATTTGATCCCACAACTCAGGCTTCTTCCCTTTGTTGTCTCTTGTCTGTGTCCACTCTCCTGGTTTGTCCATCTGTGAACTTTTCTTCTTAATTTCTGATCAAAAAAGACTCGTGCGCGCGCGCACGCACACACACACACAATCAGATTCCCAAAGCAGAAAAGGAAGGAAGGAAGGAAGGAAGGAAGGAAGGAAGGAAGGAAGGAAGGAAGGAAGGAAGAGAAAGAGAGGAAGAAGAAAAAGAAGGAGGAGAAAAGGAAGGACGGAAGAGAAAGAAAGAAAGAAAGAAAGGAGGAAGGAGGGAAGGAAAAAGAAAGGGACACACACACATATATATATATACATATATATATACATATATATATATATATATATATATAGAGAGAGAGAGAGAGAGAGAAAGATGGGAGATGGGTGGATGAAGCCCTTGGGCTTTCCACCTCCCTGCTCTGCACTGTCTTCTGAGCAGTCTGTCCGCCCGCCCGCCATCTTGCTGCTCATCAGTCACCACATGATAGTATAAAGTCACAACCTGGGACCAGCCCTCACTTCAACCATCCAAAGTATTAGAGGCCATGTTGCCATCTCGAGTGGACTATGAGAGTTTGGCGTAAGAGATGTGCCTTCCAGAGCAAGATGGGGACTTCTTGATGCTTGAGGCTGTGGCTGCATTTGGGAGGGAGCAGAGAGTCATCGCCGATATTCCCACCAATCACCACAGAGAAGCAGTCTTCCTCGCCCAGTGGCACTTGCAGGGGAGGCTGAGGCGGCCTCAGGTTCATGGCACTGGTTGTTTCCCGGTGCTGACCATCCACCTTAAGAGACTCCCTGATGTCTTGTGTATTTATTTGGGGTTAAACTGGTCCTTGCCTCAGAGGCAAGGATGTGGGGGAAACTTCTTAAAAAGATGAGGCTAGACTCCAAACCGCGATTCTGGTTGGAGACACTGGGCTGCTCTCTCTCACACACAAGCTGGTTGAAGCTGAGAAATAGTTTCCTCTATTGCAGTGATTCTCAGCCTTCCTAACGCTGCCACCCTTTAACACAGTTCCTCATGCTGTGCTGACCCCCGACTACACAATCATTTTCGTTTCTACTTCATAACTATAATTCTGCTACTGTTATGAGCCGTAATGTAAATATCTGCTATGCAGGATATCTGATATGTGGCCCCTGTGAAAGGGTCGTGTGACCCCCAGGTTGAGTACTTCTCTAGCCCCCTCCCTCTTGAAAACACTCTCCTTGGAGGGATCCTATCGTGGAATAAGGAGCCAGGTCTTTTTTTTTTTTTTTTGGTTTTTCGAGACAGAGTTTCTCTGTGTAGCTTTGCACCTTTCCTGGAACTCGCTTTGGAGACCAGGCTGGCCTCAAACTCACAGAGATCCGCCTGGCTCTGCCTCCCGAGTGCTGGGATTAAAGGCGTGCGCCAGCCGCGCAGAGCCAGGTCTTTGGTCTCTTTGCCACTCCCAACCCCCCCATCCCCTGCAGAGGCGGCAAAGGGTACCAGATCCTAAGCCTGTAGAAATGCTGAGTGGCAGGAAATGTTTGCAAAATTTGAGAGGGATCAGGCCTGAAAGCTCAGGTGTGTGTGTGTTGGGGGTGGGGGTGGGGTGGAGAAGCACAGCCATGTTTCCAGAGTGAAACCCCACGCCACGCCTGAGCTAAAGAACGCTGAGCAACTTCCTCCTGGTGGAGACTCACATCTGAATATATATAATATATCAATCCTCTGAACTTTTAAAGTGCAGGGAGCGGTCAGCTCTCTCTGGGCTGGCTGGCTTTAAGAGCAGTTTGACCTGGAGTTCTTTCTTGGCAGGAAGACAGAATGCCGTGGGAATTGCTGGTCTAGATGTTTTTCTAGTTTGTTCTTCGACCTCACTTCCACCACCTCTCCAGAAGCCTGACGAGGTTTTGTAAAAACAAATCCAGCTCAAAGTGGCTTAGGCACAAAGGGAATTTAATGGTTCATATAGCCATGGTTCATATAGGTCTTTTGGTGACAAATTCGAGTTTTGATCCCTGGGCTTCCGCAACACAAATTTGCCTTTCTTGATATCCTCACTGGCAGTGCCCTGAGCTTTCCTTAACTCCCCATGGTGCCACGGTGGCTGCACAAGCCCCACCTGTCCCACCAATGTCCTTGCCCTCTCTGCAACCCCATGAGGAGAGAGTTCTCTCTTCCCAGTATCAAAGGCAGTCTCGCCTTTGAGTCCCTGCTGGAGTCTGATTGGTTCATCCAGGCCACATGCCCATCTTTCAATCCATTGCTGTGGCCACGGGGATTGGTGGCCCAGTGAGCCAGTCATGGGTCACAAGCCCGAAAGCCAAGAAGGAGTCAGCCTCTGGGCCCCATAGATGTGGAGGAGAATGGCTGGCTAGAGAGTTATGGGCTCAAACACTGGCAGTATGGGGACCGTATATTTGATAGTCTAGTCCAGCTGGTCCACTTCCCCTATAGCTTTGGAGTGGTTTCTCAACTCATGTTCTCTTAGGGAGTATCTTAGACTTTTATTGCCGTGAGTAGGCACAATGACCACGGCAATTCTTACAAAGGAAAACATTTCATTGGGGGCTGGCTTACAGTTTCAGAAGTTTAGTCATTATGATCATGGCGGGACATGGCAGCGTGCAGGCAGACACGGTGCTGGAGAAGGAGCTGAGAGCTCTGCATCTTGATCCACAGGCAGCGGGAGATTGCCCCACTAGGCCTGGCTTGAGCATATTAAGACCTCAAAGCTGGCATATTAAGACCACAGTGACACACTTCCTCCGACAAGACCCCGCCTACTCCAACAAGGCCACACCTCCTAATAGTACCACTCCCTATAGGCCAAGCATTCAAACACATGGGGGGGCATTCCTATTCAAACCAGCACAGGGAGCCAACCTGTGGCATGTGGGGTGTTCAGCAGAGGACTGGGCCTCTGCCTACTGAATGTCCAGGGCACACATCCCTGTTAACATACACAAAACGCCCTCAACCGCTCCTACATGCTTCTTGTGGGTCAACTTGACCTAGCTAGGACTCACGGCCCAAACAGAGGACGCCTAGCATCCCTTCTTGTCACTATGGGCCACCCTGCCCCAAAGCTTTGTACAGACCCCTAGGCTCCTAGGTAGAACCAAAATAAGGTGCTGTGTAAGTGTGACCATGTGTGACCTCTGGCTTAGCCTGCAAGTTCCTTGTGTCTAACAGTGCTCTGTGCCCAGTGCTCAGCCACAGTCCCCAGGGCATATGCCAGCCACGAGAGCCATGAGTGAACACACACATCTGTGGACAGAAGCAGATGGGAACATGCCGTGTGACATCTCCATCTCTCCGCAGGGTGCCCTCTCCTCATCTGCGTCATCTCCATGTCATTCTCCATGGACAGTTATGGGACAAGTGACAGGTAAGTGACTCCGTATCCTCTGAGCATGCCTTATGATTGGCAGGCCTCCTGTAGAGGAGAGCACTGGAAGGTGCCCACAGTCTCAGATGTCCACATTCACCTGGGTGCAGAGTGGGCACTGGCCAGCTCCCTCAGGCCTGTGCAGAGAGAGCTGTAGCAGTCCTGTTAGATGACTCTTAGAACCAATGATGGGATTCAGGTGGCGGTGCCGCACACTCCTTTAATCCCACCACTCAGGAGGCAGAGGCAAGCGGATCTCTGTGAGTTCAAGGCCAGCCTGGTCTACAGAGTGAGTTCTAGGACAGCCTAATCTACAAAGTGAGTTCTAGGACAGCCAGGACTATACAAACAAACAAACAAACAAACAAAAGAACTACAATGTGGGTATTACAATTTTCCAGGTTTCTTTTTCTTTTTGCATCTATTTATTCAGTGTGTGTGTGTGTGTGTGTGTGTGTGTGTGTGTATGTGTGTGTAAATGTGCTTGTGTGCACATGCATATGTACATGTACACAGATGCCACAGCACCTATGTGGAGGTCAGAGGGCATCCTTCAGGAGTCAGTCACCTCCTTCTACCACGTGGGTCCAGGAGTTCTAACTCAGATCATCCTGGCAGGAAGTGCTTTTAGCCACTGATCCTTTTGATGGGAATTTTTTTAAATCCCTGTGCTTCTCCCAGATGCACGGCTCTGGTCACCCACGAAGCCCAGGTTTGTGACCTTTGGGCCTTTCTTGGGTATTATAATATACAGCATCCGGCTGAAAGAATATGAGAGTATGCAAATGAACACAGTCTGGAATGCACAGGCTGATGGGTCTTGGAGCCCTTGCCTGGCTGGGAGGCCTGGGCTGCCTTCTTTCCTGGGGTCTCTGTGGGTCCTAATCGTATCAGGAGGAAGGCACATTAGAGCGTCCAGGATTGAAAAGATGACATTCCTGGACTCCACCCCTGCCCTGGGAGGTCATGGAGCCCCGTGGGGAAGCTGGCCATCTCACTTGAGTTAGGGGCCGTGTCTCTGAGAACAGCAGGTGGACTACCACATTCCTAGTCACTATACCCCAGCATGTTAGAGCGAGCGATTGCTGGGACGCACTGGAACCCTTTTTTGTGCTAGGGTTCCATGGGGTGTAGTGACTAGCAGGCTCAGGGCAGAAGGGCAGGTGGCCAACCAGTTCCCTGAACCTCACTGGAGGTCCCTTCCTGGCTAATATTTGATTCGCTCTGCAAAGACCCGGAGCCAGTCCCTGGTGAGGCCTTTTTGTTTACTGTGGTAATGAAACAGAAATTGACTCTGTGCTTTGGCTGAACTCTGCCGAGATGGCTGACCCAGGCATCGATCCCGAGACATCCTCTCCGAGACAAAGACCCGTGAGATCACCACGGAAGTGACTGGGTTGCGGAGTGGGTGTCATAGCGGCTCCGAGAGCCGATGAAGTCTCTCACCGGGCTGCGGCCCTGCCGTTGTCGTGGCGGAGGGCCCCTGGGGTGGAGGGGCCTCTGCGGAGGGTGGACAAGGTTGCTGAAGTAACTCTTCCCTCTCCACAGCTGCTGGCTGTCCCTGGGAAGTGGTGCCATTTGGGCCTTTGTGGGCCCTGCCCTGCTGGTCATTGTGGTAAGTACCCCCCACTTTATGGGCAGAGCCAGGCAGGCCAGGGGCAGGGCCACGTGGACTGTGCCAGGCTCCCTGAAGATACACCCCAAGATATAGCATCATGCTGCCAATTATCTTTTATACTTCCTGTTCTCCCCGCCCCCCCCCGGGGGGTGAGTGACTCTGAGCCTTGGCTTACCATAGTCTCATGAAGACCCTGAGTTTGGAGTAACCCCAACCAGTCCTCAGTGTACCTCTGCTGAGCTCAGGCCCAGAGGCATGCACAGAATTCTCAGAGAGTCCCAGCACCCCAAGGCTGGGATGCTAGAGGGTCTTGTGGGAACCCTACATATAAGTGAAGATTCATGTCATGAGATGAAGACACGTGACAGCGTGGGGGACAGTCTGGGGCCTACAGACAGCTATCAGCCACATGACACCCACCCGAGGCTGGGGAGCTCTTTATCTTCCCTGTGGCTATTCTCTGTGGCAGTTGCCCCAGGGTTAGCGAGCAGGGCAGCCAGACCCATACAGCATTCTCGTAACCATGGCTACATCCTCCTGCTAACCCCAGTGCCTGTGTGCCGAGGCTCACGTCTGTGGGTGTATGGGGGTTCACGGAACAAACTTGGTGTAGTCATAGGGGTCAGGACACCACCACCAGCCCACTCTGGGAAGGGCTTCCTGCCTAGACTGAGTCATAACTGGGGTCCTGGAGATCCTGCCCTCCACCCTGCTACCTTTGTAGGGGGTTGTCGTCTTCATAGGCTCCGGGGGGGCCATTGCTGACCAGTGCCAAAGGATACCCTTTGTAGAGAGATACATTGGCCTTCAGTAAGCTGGTTTGCTACCCCCAAGATGGGGTGTCCCAGCCCCACCCTGAGAGCGGGAAGCAGGGGGGTGTCGACAACACTGTCCTCACATCTCAGGTGATGTCAGACTTCACATCTCACCAGATAAAGAATGAGGTGACCTCTGGGAAGTTTTGGACCACATCTGAGCCCCGCGCCCCCCCCCACACACACACTTCAAGAAGGCCATAACCCCATCCCTCTCCTCTCCTTTTCCTGACTATGAATCTGCGTGACCATCCCCATTTGGTAGCACTGTTTGAGGCAGGACTCTGGTCGTTAATTATAAAGGAAACTGAGTTGCTGAATGGCTGGCTGGGCTGATGCTTCTCCATAGAAATCCCTTTGATGCCCTCTCGTGCTAATGGGCACGATGGCGCCTTTCTTGGCTGAGGGTCTACAGAGGGCAGAGAGTGAACTGTCATCACAGTGCCCTTTGGGGCGGGGAGGCCAGGCACTGTCACTATGCATGTGGCTCCTGCTAAACACATGACCATCATAGTTCCTGCTGTACTCCGTTCTTGCCGAACCTTTTCCCACTGGAAATTCTGCTCTGCAGGGTCCATGGGCCCCAGGATCCTGGAAGTAATTTTCTCTGTCCTTGGAGGGTGGGGTGGGGGTGGAGGGGGTAAAGCATGCTAGCTTTGAGGTTACTAGCCAGGCTGGGTCCTGGCTGAGGCTTGGCCCAGGATCCACGTTTACAGGTCAGTCCCCCGAGGTCCCCCAGGGCTTGGGGGCTATCCCAGGCAAACTTGCATACCTTCTTGGGAAAAGAAGCCTCAAAGGAGATGGAAGCCATGACCCAGCAGGGAGGCTCACAGGGTCTAGAGGGGGTCCCGTTTAGTGTGGGAATCACCTTCAAGGAGGACGGAGAAGTCTAGACTAGGGATGAGGTGGAGCCCAACCCCCTCCAGGTATGTCTGAAAAGAGCTCTGGCCTCCATACGGTTTTCTTCCCATTAGCAGCTCTCCGTGTAGAGATCACAACATATCACAGTGCTGTGGACCTTCCCATGCTAGAGCTGTGCTGTGCCCAGGCTTACAGGAGGGTCAGCTGCCACTGTTAGTTGTTTCGGGGGGGGGGGGGGCTCACAGAGACTTGGGCAAGAGGTTGGTGCCAAGTCTCCCTACTGTCTGGGGTTTAGCAGGACCCTTCATCATGCCAGCCAAAAATGTGAATGCATTCTTGGTAGAGGTCCCCACTCCTCCACAGTCCCCCTTGGTTCAGGGGACACCATTGGCTTGAAGGCAGTGGGGCACCAGGACAAAAAAAGAGAGGACTTATGTTCGAGGTTCGTCTTCTTTTCTTTCTTCAACACACAGACCCTCCGGATCTTCTGGGCCAGGAAGAACCTCTGGGTACAGATGTTTTTTTGTGTGCCTCTAGCCAGAGGCAGCCAGGGTCTGAGGCCACTGGGCCCAGATCCTTCTCACCCTAGCGTCAGAAACCCAGCACCCTTGTCCCAGGCTCATGGAGTGCTGGGTGTCACTCCCAGGGGTTCCGCTGCCTAAAGCACCCTGCTCATTTCCCAGAGTGTCAGTCATTCTCAACCCCAGGGACAGAAGTCCTCAGCCACACCATGTGATGCTTACAGCTTCCCCTGTTGACGTCATCTGCGGAGGCTTTGGAGAGAGCAGCCCTGTAAACTCCCTCCGGCTGCTCTAGCTAATGTGCGGTCATCTGGTGCCTTCCTGTAGAGTGGGGTGTGGTTGAAGCTGAGAAGGAGGTGCAGGCAGCCTCTCAGGCAGTGGCTCTCAACCTGTGGGTCACAATCCCTTGGGGGAATTGGAGGACCCTTTCACAGGGGTCACCTGAGACTGTCAGAGAGCACAGATATTTACGTTATGATTCATAACAGCAACAAAATTACAGTTATGAAGTAGCCACGAAAATGATTTGTTGTGGTTAGGGGTCACCACAACATGAGGAACTGTATTAAAGGGTCACACATTAGGGAGGTTGAGAACCACTGCTCTAAGGGCTCCGTGGTAACGCCTACTTCTGAGGTCAGGTTTTGGGCCACAGCCACACCTGGTGATTTACAATGTGTCTGCAGCTGTTCAGATTGCGGTGCGGAGACATTCTGCAGCAGACGCTGCAGCCTTCAGAGCCAAAGGTATTCACTACCCAGCCCGTGGCAGAAAAAGGTGGCCAATCCCCGGTGTGAGGCATGCTGTGGCTGGTCCTGCTGACTGCCAGGCCTCAGGCTGGGTGCCGGAGTAGGGGTGGGATGGCATTTTGTGTCCTCCTGAGCTATGCCCTCATTCACCCAGTAGTTCTCCGCCTTACTTCCAAATGGAGGAAGCAAGTTTTGGATGTCAAGCGTGGCCTGACCCCATTTGTGTAAAAGCTCTCCATGGGCACTTACTCTCAAGCAAGTGGGAAATGGATGGGAAAATGTGGGGCGGATACTCCTGAATGGTGGCTCCCTGGGGAGCAGTGTGGGATTACTGCCCCATGCCTAGACTTTATATGCATCTAAAAACACCCCCACAAGGCTAGCACAGTTTTAAAGATTTATTTTTATTATTTTTAATGTTGTATATGTGTATATCTCTGTGTGGGTTTATACACATGAGTGCGAGTGCGGGTCCCCAAGGAGGCTAGAAGCATTGGAGTCCCTGGAGCTGGAGTTACAGCCAGTTATGAGGTACCCAATGTAGATTCTAGGAACCAACCTCAGGTCCTTTGCAAGAGCAGTACATTCTCTTAACTGCAGAAACCTCTCTGAAGCCCAGTTTTTCAAGACAGGGTTTCTCTGTGTATCCCTGGCTGTCCTGAGACTCACTCTGTAGACCAGGCTGGCCTCGAACTCAGAGATCTGCCTGCCTCTGCCTCCTGAGTGCTGGGATTAAAAGGGTACACCCCCACTGCCAGGCTGGCCTGCAAACTTTTCAAGTGAAGCCATTTTAGAAAGTAGGATGTGTGTGTGTGTGTGTGTTGGAACATGTAGCTTTACTTGTACTAGTGATGGTTAGGCTGTGGGTGCAGGAGGTTGTGGACAGTAGCTAGTCACCTAAACCTTGATCTAAAGAGAAAAGCAGAACTGAGCCCCTCAGCATCAGGACACACCATCCAACTTGATGATGCTAAATGTAGACCTGTACAGTGGACCAGCAGTTCCCCAGGGCTTCATCTGCTCAAGGTCTTGCAAGAAAGTGCCATAGACCAGGGGTTTGAATGAAGGGAATAATTCCCTTATTGCCACTGAAGCCAGATATCCGAAATCAAAGGCTCAGCGGGTCAGTTTCCCTGGTTCCCTCTCTCCTTGGCCATTTGCCTGTGGGAGGCCATAATTCTGTTTGATTACAACCATACAAATGACCTCAGTTTAATACATCCCCACTCTGAATGCCCCACTTCAAAATGAGGTGATATTTTGTGGTTATGTGGGGGGAAGCTTGGTCACAGGGAATGCAGATCAGTCCAAAGAGCATGCACACTGCCACTCCCGTCTCCACTGAGAAGAGGACCTCAGGAAGAGAATGGGTACTGGAGCCTGTGTCCCACAGTGGCTCACTTGGTCTGTGCCTGTCCCAAAAAGGACAGGAGAACAGTGCCTCTAGGTATGAGAAAGAGAAAAGATCCTAATACTCAAAATCCTTGTCTTCCTTGAGAAGCCAAGTATAGACACATGAATGAATAATAGGCAGCTTCAGATGCAGAGCTATAGGACCATAGATTCACAGAGCCATAAGGCTACAGGCCCATAGATCCACAGAGCCACAAGTCTACAGGCCCATAGATCCACAGAGCCACAAGTCTACAGGTCCATAGATCCATAGAGCCACAAGGCTATAGGTTCATAGGTCCATAGAGCCACAAGGCTATAGGTTCATAGATCCACAGAGCCACTAGGCTATAGGCCGATAGATCCACAGATCCACAGAGTTACAGGCCCATAGAGCCACAGAGCCACGAGGCTATAGGCACATAGATCTGCAAAGCCACAAGGCTATAGGCTCATAGGTCCACAGAACCACAAAGCTATAGGCTCATAGTTCTTCAGATCCACAGAGCTACAGGCCCATACATATATAGATGCACAAAGCTACAGGCGTAAGTCCACAGATACCGACAGACACAGAGCTACAGGCCCATAGATTCATAGCTACAGACAGAATTACAGGCACATAGATCCACAGATATATAGAACTATGGGCACGCATATCTACATGTCTACACAGAATTACAGACATAGACACATTATAACTGGGCTATAGGCACATAGATCCACTGTTACAAAGAGCTATAGGCATGTAAGTCCAGAGCCACATGCAAAGCTGTACACAGAGTTCCCAGGCAGACACAAGACGCGGGGATTCTGGGACTTGACGTACCACTGGGACACTATATATTGTGTATGTGTGTACAGATGTGGATAGCTTCTCCCTGTAAAACACTGCTGCATGCCCCCCCCTTTTTAAAAAAGCTCCTAGATGATCCTGAGTTGACAGAGCTGAAGAGCCAGACCCAATCCCATAGGCCTCACCTACCATTCCTCCTTCATCCCCCAGAGGCCACCATGATCTTTTCCTGGCTCATCTTGGCCTGTGCTCGGCTTTATGTTTGTCATCCTGGTATGCAGTTCTACTCTTCTGAAATGCAGCTTGGAATCGTTT
Organism: Peromyscus leucopus; assembly: GCF_004664715.2. NCBI lineage: Eukaryota > Metazoa > Chordata > Mammalia > Rodentia > Cricetidae > Peromyscus > Peromyscus leucopus. Next base: position 20,419,068 of record NC_051082.1, read on the forward strand.
CTTTGAAGTTTGTCCCCAACCTGACAGGTCTCACAAATTGCTGCAAACCACTGCCGTTCATGTCATACAGCATCTCAACCTAATCAGGCCTTCCTAGTCCTGCTAGAATACAGGCCAGAGTGAGCAGCATGGAGCCAAGAGGTCAGACCCACTCTGCTTTGTATTTCTGCAAAATTCGAGATTATGTTGTTCGTAAGCCACTGGCTTGAATCACTACACGGATGCAGGATCACCCTCTCCCGGTGCCGCTGCCGACAGGATGGCCCAGGCATAGAAACAGATGCAAAACCACAGACATGTAGATAAGTCACTACAGAGGTGGTGGACCAGGTCTAAGGCTTCCAAATGAAACCAGACGCACCTAGGGCAGAAATAAAACCCAGAAAAAAGAATATAAAAAGAGAAACGGTGATGGGTGGGCATGGAGAAATCTGAGCAGCTTTGCTGGTGCTGAGACACTGTGTAGATCAGTCCAAAAATCCTGAAGTTCTCACCTGTCACATTTTCACGTTTGCGAAACACTCTCTCGTGAGTCAACTGCACTGTTGGTAGCCTGGTTTAGGAAGCCTGGGGACCTGGGGCTACATCTCTGGCCTTTGCTTTGAGATCTGAGATGGAATCACCTTTTATAGCGTCTGGAGAAGGTGCTGTGACCGTGAACTCATGTGGCCTGCTCATCATGATGTAGCCTCTCAGCTCACGTGAGAAGCTGGGTAGTGTGACCTCTGACCCGGCACAAGGTATCGGAATCTCTCCCACAGGCAGCATCCCACTGGCTCTTCCCCAAGCCCATCACATTCCTAAGTCACTAGAACCTAGCCCCGGTTAAATATCTTTGTGACCCCCAAGGATGCTGTTGACATATTCACCAATGATGAGTTTCAAGTAATTTTCCTTTTAATTTATAATTGCTCCAGATAAAAAAGTAGTTAGGCGATTTGATTTTTAAATTTGTAACAGACATGGTTAAGAGACAACCTTAGGAATATATGAAAAAATCTGAATATATGAACAATCTCTGCCCATGTCTACTCTTCCATCCCCCAGTATCAACTCTCCCCAAGGGGAGCAGGCTTGGTACTAGCTTCTCCATCACCATGGGTTTTCTGTAGACTGGGCACCTCCATCTGTATCTTTACTCCAGTAATATCTCCTTCTAAGGCCCTGGGGCTTTAGGCAGGAAAAAGGACCATGGCTGTGTTATAGGTATGACCTCTAGAGCCCTGCAGTCCACATCTGTAGTCCACTGGTGCATAACCAACTTGCTTTCAATCATCAGACTTTACAGGTGTGTGAGATAGCTAAGCTGTACATTCCCATAGTGAAAGGGGCAGGCTGGCAGCATGCCAGTGGGAGACGGAATAACTCTACCCTCCTAATCAGGGGGACGGCAAAAAGAATTGCATTGTTAGAAAGCCAGCACTCTGGAAATGAACCAAAGGCATACAAACAAAAAAAAAGCATTTATTATTTGTTTTTCCCCGAGAAAATCTACCGAATCACAGGAGGCCTGGAAGGGTCTGTGATTTTGTGACGAGCTGGGGCTGTTTCCTCTGCACTCTCCCTTGGTGACCCAGTGGGTGCTCTGTAGGATCTGGGACACACAGCCCGGGGCGCCATGACCGAAGACAACAGGATGCTCTCGGGTGTCAATGGCCCTGGTGGTCCGAGGTGACACCCTTGTCCCTTGAATCAGTCACCACGCACAGCTTGCTCTGACTCCTGTCACTGTCCAAGTTGGAGTATAACCTGGTCTAAAAGTCAGCGGCCCGTCACACCCACTGTCTCTTCTTGTTCCTGTCAAATGCGGTTCTCTGGCCCCTGTCATCAGTTGTAAGAAGGCTGGAGGGCAGCTGAATTACAGGACACTGCGTGACACTGTGCTAGCTGGTTATGCATTAACCTCTCTCATCTTCCCCGACCTTGGGAGGCTCTGTTGTTACCCAGGGCAACAAGGCACCAAGGGAGAGTGACGCTTACGCTTTTGTTCATGTCTGACGGCGGCAGCGTAAGCAAGAGTCTAGACAGGATAGGCGAGGTACCCATAGTGCCTCGTTTTCCCTGGCATAGCACAGACCCAGAATTGTCTCAGCTGAAAACCTCTAACAAAAGGCTCTGGATGACTGATGGGAGCCGGGAGGAGGCAGAGGGAGAGGGCTGGAGTGGAAAAATACCAGCTGGGATGAGAGCAGAGAAAGCATCTCAAGTCCCCCTCAAATCAGGCGTTCTCTGCAGAGGGGTCTCAGAATGGCTTGGGACACAGCCACCTAGGCTCACTGATGCATGCATGCATGCATGTGGCCGCAAGGCTGTGTTGTCAGAGGTCTTGACTGCAGGGCCTCTTCAGTATTGCCAGGTCTGGCTGTGCACAAGGCTGGACAGACCAGCAGCCTCCCTGGGATGCCTGATAGTGATGCCTCTGTCAGTTCTAAGGCCATGAGTCTGGAGCTGACTTCCTGATGATCTCAAAGATTTTAACACTTACGGGAATGGGCTCTGGCCACAGCATCGCTCTCACAACCCAACTGGGGGCCTCTCAAGCGGAAAGAGACTGGGGGTCACCCCCCACTGCTATTCCTACCTCGCCCCTTAACATTTCGGATTCAGGAGAGCTGCTAGCAGAGGGGCGGGGCTAGAGTGTTGGAGTCACCCAGCATGTCCCTATGTCCCCACCCTGGAGCAGGAGCAGTGCTGGGCACAGATAACCCCCCCCCCCACCGCTATGGCTGCCAAACATCATACGGGTGTGTGGGTGATGAGAGCCAGCTGCCATACATGGACCGAGCAAATGAGGCATCTCCTCTTCCTCTGGTTAGTTTGCACCAGCCAGTCTTTGGCTCATCGGGAAGCAGAGATTCCCAGGACCCACGGAGGTGTCCAGGGTCAGGCAGAGTGAGCAAACACGAGATGAGCTTTGACTGGTTCGTCCGACCCCAAAGGTCACACTCATTCTTTCCACCATGATGCTTGTGGGGCAGGCTTATGTAGCATCTGTCTTGCTCAAAGTCCAGGGACCTGCCTTGAATTTGTCCCAGCCGCGTTTGCTGCTGCCTGAGGAGTGCCTACTGTGGGGGCCATGTTCCTGTGGCCTGTGGGTGGACCGGGCCGCTCACTGCCTCCCTCCTTCTCTTCCCTCACAGGTCAACATCGTTATCCTGGTAGCCGTGACGAGGGTCATTTCCCACATCAGCACTGACAGCTACAAGATACACGGGGACCCCAGTGCCTTCAAGTAAGTTGACCCCAACTGTCCACATCCCACTGCACTGCCCATGGGGGCTACGAGAGGCTTCAGGAGGGACAACGTTGCTTCCCAGGACCAGCACCTGAGTCTCCTCCAGAGTGGCTCTGCACCTTCAAGCCCTACATGGTCAGCCTTGGTTGGTTTGGGTCCTTATTCCATGATTTACTCCTAGTGATGCAAGAGGAGGTCTCACTGCAGCCTTGGGGACCACATGAAGGTGCCCTCCTGGGACTTCTCTAGCCAGAATCTGAGATGGCTGGAGGGCGGGGAAACGGAGACTCTAGAGATGAAAATCTGACTTCTAGGTCCTGCAGCAATGGGTCCCTCCGCCCTTCACTTCCTTCACAGTGGAGAGGAAATACAAAGCCCTCTTCTTGGGATGCTGCATGAGGGAACGTTCTAGAAAGCAGTGCTCCATGCACACTGGGCTACCACTGAAGGAGAAGGGAGATCTTTGGAAGTACTCCTCCCTCCCAATGGGACTGATATGCCAGTTGAGGTTGCCTGGGTCCCTAGTATTTATCCATGGGGCCTGCCAATGGCAAATGTCAGAAAAACCTATGGCAACTGGGTGTGGCCGAGGGAGATGCAGTGACCAGGAAGGCCTGAGTCTGTAAGAGACCCCATACATGGAGATACAGTCTCCTGAGCTCAGTTCCCATTTTGTGCTTCTCCTCTTCATGCCCAAATCCACACTCTGCTCCTAGAGGCAGAACAGCAGTGGCCAGCGTCCTCTTTGGGAGAGTGTCTTCCTTCTTGTACAAGGGGGTGTGGTGGGATTATGGTGACAGTGGCCAAGCCTTGTGCCCAATGGGGTGGGATTCACTCATGGGATTCATGGACCCAAGATTCATAGTCCTCCTTGACCATAGAGGCCTGACAGCACCCTGCACCCTAAGGATCATGGCCGAGGGCCCCGTTGCAGGTGATTTGGGAGCTCCCATAGAAACAGCTGGGATGCCAGGCCGCTGGCATCCTGTAAGCGACTTTTAAAACAGTGCGTCTGGCAAAAAAAAAAACTATGAACAGGCAACAGCAAATCGATGAGATAATGATTCTAAACCCCATAAATTAACTTGACAAGTGGAGGCAGCTCTCTTGGGCTTTTTCTGCCCCTAGAACCTTCTAGGCTGTGCTTAGATGAGGAAATAAGTCCATGAGAGTCGGGAGCATTTCCTCACCTCTTCCATCTCACGGGTGGGGGAGCCGGGACTGTCCCCTGCCCACTGTGGCCTGATCAGGAGGGAGGTTGTTCTTCCACACTCCATCCCCAACCCTAAGGCTCTTCAGTGGTCATGGTGGCCACTCTGTCCCCGGCTCTCATACTCAGCCCAGGCTTTTGCTCCTATCTTAGCCTGGCACCTGCAGGACCAAGGCTGCCGCTGTGCCCAGAACATTTGCATTCCTACCACCCCCCACCCTCCCCACTTACACCCACCATCTCTCCCAGAGCCCAGCCAGGAGGTGCCTTCACCCCTACCTCTCCCTGCAGAAGCACCACCAAATGCTGGTCCTATCTGGGCTCTGTGGAGCTTCAGAGATCAGGGTACCCTGGGAAGGCAGGTTGGTGCCCCGCAGCTCTGCAGTGGAAGGCACTGCCCACTGTGCCCTCAAGCGTCCACAGACAACCCCGTCTCATTGCCCGCCAAGCCGTTTCTGCTCACAGCAGACCTGGCCCCCTAAGGTCCTCCTGGCCCGGTCCGCCTGCCCACGGCTAACGTGAATGTCACCGTCTCCGTTCCAGGTTGACGGCCAAGGCTGTCGCTGTGCTGTTACCCATCCTGGGAACCTCATGGGTGTTTGGAGTGCTGGCCGTCAGTGACCGGGCCCTGGTCTTCCAATACATGTTTGCTGTCCTCAACTCCTTGCAGGTAAGAAGAGCCTGCGGGGCCGACAGGCCGGCGACACGGACGGCTCCCATCATCCCTGTCGGGTGTGAGCACCGAGGCCCGCTTAAGGCAGAGTCTGGTGTCCTCTGCTTGGAAGTCTGGGGTGGTGAACAGGGTCTTTGCCCCTCCCTGAATTAAGCCATCTGGAAATCCCCCTTCCCTGGGGCTGCAGGCCTGAGGCTCCAGATCACAGCAAGCCCCCCCCCCCCCCGCCCCACACCCCCACACCCCCTTCCCCCGCCACCACAGTGAGCTATGCCCATGCCTCCCTCAGGCTCGAGTGACGGAGGGACCTTGTGTCAGTGTGTGGCCCTGATGTTGTCTCTCCCCTTCCTTCCCAGGGCCTCTTCATCTTCCTCTTTCACTGTCTCCTAAACTCAGAGGTATGTCCATCCCCCCCCCCCCCCGACAGCTACAAGTAGCTTTTGACTTCCATAAGGGCGTAGAGAGAAGGGTAATAACAATCCCTGTTAGCTTCTGCTTAGGAACCACTGATTCTGACGTCGATACTGGTACCAACTCCGATGCCACGCCCTTACATTGGGTGCTTGGGGCTCACACCACAGCAAGTCTTTAGAGGCTGTTGGCAATGGCCCCTGACCAAGTTTGCTAGGTCAGCTTCTGGAGCTCCCTCTCAGGCCCTTTCTTCTGCCTTTGAAGGTGAGAGCGGCCTTCAAGCACAAGACCAAGGTCTGGTCCCTCACGAGCAGCTCCGCCCGTACCACAAACACAAAGCCCTTCAGTTCCGATATCGTGAGTACAATGTGACGCGTCTTCCCGAGTCCCTTCCCTGGCTTCACTAGACCTCTTCCAAATGCCTCCCTCCTTCCCCTCACCATCCCTCAGGGCTCTAGTTAGTGTGGCTGTTACCTGGACCAGCAATCCTGGACATCAACCTGGCTGCAAGGCTGCTTCGCAGGTGGACATAGCCTCTGCTTCTGGGAGGATGCATGCTGTTGCAAGCCATTGTTTAAAATACGGAGCTCCGTCCACAGCTCCCTCTTCTCCAGGCCCCCGGGAGGGTCTAGCCTGCCATGCAGTCCACTTATCTGTCATCTGCTAACCCTTTGTTCTAGGGCAGTGCATCTCAACCTTCCTAATGCTGCCGCCCTTTAATGCAACTCCTCATGTTGTGGTGACTCCCCCCACACCCCCCACACACACACTATAAAATTATTTTCGTGGCTGCTTTGTAACTGTAATATTGCTACTGTGATGAATCATAATGCAAATATCGGATATGCGGGATATCCGATGGGCAACCCCCAAAGGGGTCGAGACCCACGGGTTGAGAAACACTGCTCTAGTGTTTCCTTCCTGGATGCCACTAGGTAAAAGTGTCACTGACTCATGGTCAATCTCCCACCTCAGCCATTTTCCTAGTGACCGTTGTCTGTCCTCTTCCTGGAAATAAACTCATAAGGGCCAAGATGAAGCTTAGTTTTGTCTTACAGTGCCCCCACCCCCCCTTTCCAAGTTCCTGGTGCATGGCGTGTTCCGTGAAGAGAGCTTACCTGACTGGTGATTGGTGATGAGCCAAGAACCTGACCTTCATGGGGTTAGAACCTGCCTGGGGCGCTCTGGTCTGGACTCTTTGGGTCTCAGAAGTGTGGTCCCAGATCCTCACATGGCCCCGGGCCCAAAGCTTGTTGTATTCCTACGGACTGAAATTCTACCTCTTGAAATTGTCTTCATACCTCCCTTTGTGCTTTGCAGGTCAACGGGACCCGGCCAGGCGTGGCATCCACAAAGTTAAGCCCTTGGGACAAGAGCAGCCTTTCTGCCCACCGTGTGGACCTGTCCGCTGTGTGATCAGGGTGGCTGCCGTTCAAAACAAGTGCCTTCCCCGAAGCAGAGAAAAAAAAAAAGCGCACCCTGCCTCCATCATGGGTCCCTCTCCCTGCTGCCTCGGCCTGGGATCGCAGCCCCGACCTATAACTGTGCAGAGTATCCTCTCTATCACTGCAGTTTGACTCAGGGTGGTGTGGCCAGCGATGACGTGGCCCTTCTTCCCTGATGTGGTCGGCACACTTCTGTCCTCTGTGCACACCAGAGTGCGATGTAGCCCATGGTGACACTAAGTGAGAACCTCCCTTGTTATCATGTGCAGAGAGCACAGTACCAGCAAGGCTGTGGTAAATGAGACGGAAGGATGCAGCTCTAAGAGGTCATAACCTCCAGCCTTGCTGGAGACTGGAAGTCCTGAGGGGTCCTTAAGGTCCTGTGTGTCTCCAGAGGGTCAACAGACGTAGCTGCATTAATGGGGGGGGGGGAGATGAGGCCAGCACTAATTGGAATATACATCTTCATGTAAGGGGACGCTAATTGGACCACCTCCCACCCTAGCTGTACACCAGTTCTGGGGTCTCTGCTTTTGCCTGTCCGGAGTCACCCACTATCCTGTGGGTGGAGCCTTGTGAAGACAGTCTAATGGAGCCACTGCCTAGGAACTGACTCAGCCTATTCCTTGCAAGCTGTGCCTCGCTGGACCTAAAGTCAGCCTTAGGTTTCAAACATGAGCCTCTCACTGTCCACTGCCTCTTTCAGGACTGAGATCCTCTGCCGGGGAACTGCCTGCATCTGCATCTCCTGGTTTTCTGGGAGGGGCGGGGTGGGGTGTAGCTACCCCTATGGTCTGCTTTCTCGTTACTTAGATATGCCACGTCTGTGTAAGAGCCAACGAGGCACCAGATCGCTTAGACATTGGATGTCCCTCATGCCATACACCAGACCAACCACCACGTGGCAGAGACTGATTTCTTTCCATCAGTGACCACACCAAGTCCCCATTCCTGGGCAGGGTGGCCACTGGAGGCCTTTGGGGTTGGCGTGAGTGGACAGAATCAGACCCAGCCCGGGGAAACGCAGTCAGTCAGTTCATGACAATTGCATGTCAACGAGATCCTCGTGTGGGTGGAACAGGCTGTGAAGGGTCAACTAGTGTGACAGGAACCTAAGCGTCTATGACAGGCACAGCTCGGATGGCCAGTCTGACCCCGATACTGGAAAACCCCCATTTCCCATGACATCCCTGAGCCCGTACCCCACCCCACCCCACTTGCTTGGCTTTAGAGCATGTTTCCACTCAGTTCTATGGATCTTGGGGGCTTTGACTGATTTCTTTTCTTGTTCTCCATTCGTAATGAAACGGTGCAAGGGCCTTGCATAGCTAGGCAAGCACTCCACACTGAGCCACACCCTAGCCCCAAAGGGTCAGCCCCCACGCAGGCATCTCTTCCAGAAGCCAGAAGGCTATAGGACCAGACTTGGTTCTGTCCAAGCCAGGACTTAAATCTATGAGCCAACCGGGCCCCTGCGACCTACCCTCCTGCAGCCCTTTTGGCCAGTGCGGCTGAGGTCATGGCGAGACTCTGTGTTTGGTGACGAGTCCTGTCTACAGAATGTGTGTGGTCACTGCTCAGCATCTCACTACTTCCCAAGCCCAAAACCAGTGACCCAGGGTCCGACCTGCCCTGCTGAGCTCCCAGTAGTGAGAACACTGTATCCCCCCCATGCATACTGGGCTCCCACTGAGGCAAGGCAGGCCAGGACTGTCTTTATTCCCAGGGGGATTCTCAGTTCCTGGCTTTTTTTTTTTAATACTCGCTCATATGTAGCTGATATATCAAGAGAAGCCAAGAGCAAATCCTGTCTCGGCTTCCCGTTTCCAGTGAGTGAAAGTGTGTGGTTTATTTATAGGCTACCTACTTTGGCTTCTGCAATCATTTATTATCTGTGTGTAATTTGGCCCCACATAAATTAGAAAGCATGGTGTGTGTGAGTAGTTTACAGCAGAGGGGAGATGATGAGTTGCTGCTATAGTGAAGACATGTTGTGGTTTTGATAAAATAAACTCTCAATGTCCTTTACTACAGTGTTGGGCTTCACAATCTGTGGTTAGCGGCACCGGAACAGGATGTTGTCACCAAAGTCTCAGTGCCTATTGTACACTCAGTATGTTCCATCCCAGGGGTCTGTATCCTGGGGCGGGGGTGTGAGCATCCCAGGGCAAACAGCAGGCTTGGGAAGGAAGGGGACAACAGAAGGAACCATCTGGCTTGGGTCCTCCTAGGCGGTTTGCTTCAATAGACAATCCTTCCAAATGTATTTCCCTCACTGGCTGCAGCACGCACCTTCTTTATTCCGCTAAAATTAGCTCTCGGTGGCAGAGTGAGGTTCAGGCTAAGGCTTGAGAGTTTGGTCGATGTGCAGTCCACCGGATGTTCAGTTTTACCAGACTTGCCTACGGCAGGTCCAACCTGCTAAATTGTAGTCACTCATTGGTCAGTGGGTTGTCACTCACAGTCACAGTAAGAGATGAACAGCAATAGCAATGATCCGACTACAGCAATGTCAGGAGAGGCGGGACTCTGATCTCTCTCTTAATGCGCGGCCTTTGTGTTTTCTTCCTAGGAGGGTGTGGGGTGATGCAATGCCCGTGAGACCAGACGACGCATGGTGATGACCTGGGCATCGTAGCATAGCCTTAGCCTCCTCGATAACCAATCACTGTTGATCTTATGACCAAGCCTGCTGAGTGACTGACAGCAGGGGAAGCATATATGGCATGGGCATGACAGGCCAACAAGCAGGGGACATATGCAGTGTGGATGCTGAACACGACTGGCTCTATCATGCATGCAGTGGGGCGTGTGATAGACGGATGGGCAGGAAGCCTACAGGATATGGATGCTGTGCATGGTGGATGGGCCAGAAGCCTCGAGGGTGTGGATGCTTCCAGCTGACAGGCAGGAGGCATATATGGGCACATCAGACAGAGGGAAGATCCACATTTCAGGTGGCTAGAACAGGACTGCGTGAGATTTTTATGGCACCCCTCAGAAGGGCATGCAGTTTTAAAAAATCAATTCTGGGATTTTTTTTGTTGTTGTTGTTTCGTATTTTTAGACTCTGGTAGACCACAGGTAGCAGAAGCTGCAAAAGACAAAGCGTAATAAGGTAAGACTGCTGCCATGTTCCTGTAGTGGACCGGCTAGTTCTTAAATCAATTAGGAATGGAAATAGTGCTTTACCCCACCCTCCCTTATTTCTCCTTGGATATCCCGCTCCTGGGACTCTGTTCTTCGTGTTAATTAGGGTTTATATCCTATCTAATCACTTTCCGATTTCTGAAGAAACTCACCATTTCCTGCAAGGAAGAGGCGTGCTGAGTACCGGCTCCCCTGTCCGCTTGTCTGAGATAGAGCTGACTTTCTCCACAGGATGATTTTGCTAGAGTTATGTAATTCAACACTGGTGTGTGTGTGTGTGTGTGTGTGTGTGTGTGTGTGTGTGTGTGTGTGTTTCTTTCAATTGCTCCAATATTACTCTCTGCCATCTTCCTGAGCAGAGTTGGTAGGAAGTTCCTCTGCAATGCTATTCTTGCTGTTCTGTGGGTAAGCTGGGCTCCCCCTCCCCCTTTCCCCACACCCTCCCCCACCTTTTGACCTAAGCAGAAGTTTACTTGATATTTGCACCATTTTAATGACACATCTTGGTTGACTTTCTAAGTGCACGGGCGTGTGTGTGTGTGTGTGTGTGTGTGTGTGTGTGTGTGTGTGTGTGTGTGTGTTGTTCCATGAGGCCTTCCTGTATCTGTGGTTGGTGTGTTGGGACGTTCTCAGTCATTACCATTTATCTTATTCATTTTAATTTAAAACATTATTGAAAAAATCTGTATGGAAATGGGTCTTTTGCCTGCACGTATGTCTGTGCACCGTGTGTGTGCAGTACCCAAGGAGGCCAGAAGAGGGCATCAGTCTCCTGGAGCTAGAGTTACAGATGGTTGTGAGCTACCATGTGGGTGCTGGAGATGCAACCCCAGGCCTCTGCAAGAGCAGAAAGTGTTCTTAAGTGCTGAGCCATCTCTCTAGCTCTTCTCTCTCTTTTTGAAATTACGTTGAGAGAGACAGAGACACAGAGCCAGCCTATGCTGGAGCTCATTGTGAAATCAGAGGACAATTTGCTGGTGCTGATTTTCTCTTTCCATCATGCAGGTTCTGGAGATCAACTCAGGTTGTCAGGCCTTTACCAACCGAGTCACTCACTGGTCTAGTCACTATTTTTACACACACACACACACACACACACACACACACACACACACACACACACACTGCAGTCTCTTCCCAGGTTCCCATGGCTTCCTCTTTCATAACTGCCCCCCCAGTCCCCACTCCCAGTGCTTTTAAAAGCACCTTCTCATCTCTGTTTCTGTTTGGGGAGTTTCTTAGTCTGGTTCCAAACTACCCACTCCTTCCCTGGCTGTCTGGAGTCTCTGTGGCCGCCAGAGGCCTCCCATGTGGGATGGCTTTAAGTAGAGGGATGGTCACTTTTATGTCTGCCTGTTGACCTCTCCCATCTGTCTTGCATGCTCTGTTCCTTTTCCACGATGCCGCTTAAGATATTAACCACAGAAACTTTATTCATTATTTGTTTTTTAAGCCAGGGTTTCACCGTGTAGCCCTGGCTGTCCTGGAACTGGCTCTGTAGACCAGGCTGGCCTCAAACTCAGAGACCGGGCTGCTGAGTGCTCGGATTAAGGTGTGTGCCACTACTCTGGGCTCCATCTCTGTCATTTCACCCTTTCTAGGGACTGGTATGGCAGCCCCTCAGCCCCAGAGCTACAAGTGGCTGTCCTTATTTCCCAGGGACCCTGCGTTGTCAATTCCAGAGCCCACAGATGGTACAGAGAAGTTTCTAGCTAGAGCTGGTCGGTGAGGATGGCTGAGAGAGACCCAAGTCCCCGACTGGGGCACAGCTGCTCTTGGATGCATCATAGAACCCTCTCTTGGATGCACCATGGAGTCCCTTTGGGGCTACTGCTGGGAGAGAATGGGGCCCCTGGCGGGTCACTGCAGAGGCCCCAGGATAGTACTAAGGCCGGAAGGACTGCACCACACACCATCTCTGGCTTGGAGCTGAGGCAGGGATCTGGGGGTGCCACCTGTGGCCCTTGTAAACTGCAAGCCGTCAGCAGTCTCTCTCCCTTAGGAAGGTGCACTTAGAGGAGATTTAATCGGGAAGGAAGGATGGGCCTAATGGAGTCTGCCCAGGGAACCAGGATCCTGGCGCCTCCTGCCTCCAGCTCAGCTGCTCTGTAATTGGCCCCACAGCCCCTTCCGCATCCTTTGGGTTTGCAGCTGTGAACTCAGCTACGCTGCATGAAGCCTCCCACTCTGTGTTCCCCGCCCGCTTTTGCAGCTCTCCGGGCTTCCTTGTGTTCATTCTCAGGGAATGGTCACCCGCTTCTCTTGCTGTGTGCTGTGGATGGACATTGGCCAGGTTCCTTCCACACGGGCTGGGGGCTGGTGCACACGACATCCTTCCTCTCCTCTGGCCATGCTGGGAGAGCGTCCGGGTACATTTCAGGATGCAAGCCATGGTTACTGTGACTCCATGTGAAGCCGGTACCCAAGCAGGGAGGGGTCCGGGGCAGTCAGACTAGAGTCAGATGGGATGGTGGCCTTCCTGCCACGGGCTGATGGGATGTGGACATGGAGGCTAGAGCTCCAGCAGCCATGGTGGAACTTCAGAGAAGCCTAACACAGAGGGTATCCTGGAGACAGGACAGAGCATGCCCGTCCCCCACAGTCGTAAACACAAGGCCAGCCCTGCACTGTACTCTCCGCTTAGCTTTGTTAGGGAAGCGAGCTTTTGTCCTGCCTCAGCGCCTATGGCACTCACAGCTGGCTCACCCTCCCTCTGACTCACCCGTCACTAGAGGAGTGATTTCTGGCCATGTGTGGGCTGACTGCGGAGAGCAGTTCCCTGCAGCTGAACCCCAGTGTACAGGAGGCCCACAGTCCCCGGTGGCTTTCCCTCTCTGTGTGCCACAAGCACTTAGCCTCCCATGGCCATCCCCTAAGCATGCGGTGTACCCAGGGGTCCCGTGTGTCCACCCCTTCATTGTGCGGTATGCCCCTTAGTTCCCTGTGGTCCCTGCTGTGTCCCAGTAGAAGATGATCATCTCAGTGGGGTGCACCATGATGCAGAGCCCCAACTCTTGTAGGCAGTGGGTCTACAAGTCCCCCCCCCCCGAACTTCTAGACGTGTTGTGCACTCACCCAGGACATCCATCCAGCCCTTGTAGGTATAGGAGCCTCTAGGGAACAAGGACTTCTCCAGCCCTCTTCAGCCTCAAGGGAGAGCTAGTAAGTCCCCTGCTGTCCCCTGGCTGCCCCATGAGTTTCCTCAGCAGTTGGACAACAGTGGACAATGGCAGAGTGTGCCAGCAGGTACATTGGCAGTCTGTCTGTGCTCTTCCTCGCCTGCCTGGCCGGGTGCTGACTTGAGATGGTGTCATCCGTTTCCTCTAAAACTTAGTGACAAAGTGTCATGGCAGTGTCCCTGGAGATGCTTCTGATTTCCTGCTGAGCTGTGATCTGTCTGTGCCTTTTCCAACCATTGCTGGCTCCATTTTCCACAGGTTCCCAATTGGGCTTCATGGTGCCCTAAGGAAGACCCCAAGGGGTATAACACAATCTAAAAGCTGGGAGGCTGGGAGCAGGGACATAGCTTCGAATACCCAGGGACTCTTGATGACATCACCATGAATTTGAGGCTCTGTATTTCTTTTCAGTCCCTCACCTACCTGGCTCAAAGTTCTCAGGTCCATTGTCACTTCCTGGGGACATCTTCCCTGGACCTCTGTGCCATATCTTCAGGGCCTGACATGCTTTTCCTTCGTAATGTCTGCTGGCTTAACTTTTACATTGTTGGGAAAGTCTCAGGCCTTATTCTGAGTCCTCTGCAGGTGGGAGACACCCCAGGGGCCAGAGTGTTCTGTCCTGCAACATTCACACCTCCAGCAACACAGAGCCTGGACACGGTAGAAACTTAGAAATGCACGCTGAGTGACACATGGGCACCGCTCCACCCAGGTCCTCGCTGGGCTCCTAGTGTGAGTTTCATGCGCCATGAGAGACAGTCAATGAGCTGTAACAAGCACATAATTACCCTCCAAGGGGCCCGTGTCCCCTTTCCTCCTAACTACATTTGCGCATTATGGGCTTGTAATTAAAACGATGGTGAGTATCACGGCACAGACCACGCACAGGAGGTGAGGGATAGAAGATGGCGCTGGAGGGGGCACCCAGAATGCTGGGAACTGCGACACAGCTCTGAGACATGCACTTTGTTCTCGGGAACTAAAATTGCCTTTGATGTCCTCTGAGAGCTTTAATGCATTTTTAATTCACGCAGAACCCCACTTCTTAGCTCTCCTTGAGAGAGAGAGAGAGAGAGAGAGAGAGAGAGAGAGAGAGAGAGAGAGAGAGAGAGAGAGAGAGAGAGAGGGCGCATCGTGGATAGGAGAGCTGAGGGACAGTTTAGGCAGTCATTAGAAGGGATGGGTCTAGCTCCCAAGCCTGTCCCACAGAGTATAGCCATGGGGTATCTGAAATCCACATGCACAGAGTGGGATACCAGAACCTGGGTAGTAGTGTTGGCAGCCAGAGAGCCCAACACTCAGGTCGTGCTGTGGGCCACAGGCCATCATCTGTACTAGAACTGGGTCCTCTCATTCCTGGATCCCCAAACTTCAGACTGGGACCCTGGGCAGTTCAGATGGCAGGATCCCATCTGCTCCTTTGTCCTTACACCCTACTTTAAAGACAGGGAAATTAACCGGCTAGTTATACACCCAGGAAGCCAAGGATTCTGAATCTATTTGCATTGTGCCAGACACTCGGTGAGTCAAAACCCCCAAGGTAAACTGCCTTCCTACAAACCTGGGTCTGATACCCTGCGCCTGTCCCATGGTTCAGGAAAGGGCTTGGATCAGACAGTCTCACACTGGAGTGCCTGGTACACAGCAGCCTCCATCACTGCACTCCTCTCAGGGACCCAGACTATCCATGGTCCACAGTCTCCCCAGCGTCAGTGTGGCGAGTGCTGGGAGATAACACAGCTGTATCACTTTACCTGGAAAGACGCATAGATGGACAGCCAGGAGCAGCATCACTCCCGCGGTTCACCAGCGGCATCCTGAGGGTCCTTTAATAATGCAGGAAGCAGGTGTTTTCTCACGCAGTGCCAGCCAAGTTGAAACTTCCAGAGGCTTCCTGGGACCTGTGCTCCCTCACATCTGGACTCAGCAGTTACACATCCTGGTTGTGGTGCACTTCCAGGAAGAGCGGGGCGGGGGGGGGGGTACTGAGGGAAGCCTGAGCAGCAGAACGCAACAGAGAGATTTATGTAGATGTCAACCAGGACTGTCTGCATAAGCATATTTTTTAATCTCGGAAATAAAGGCTTTGATGCACCATTGACGCTGGGAGATAAGGCAACCCTGGTGGATTATGTGTGCATGCCCACTAACTACAGGCTATGCGGAGTCTGGGCATGCTCTCCTGGGTGACAGGTGGGCTTCCCATGTATATCATGTTGAGGTGTGAGCAGCTTCTGTGTGTTGTCCACATCATTTGGGTCTAAGCTTCCTTGTCAATCAGAATGTGTCACACCATCTTGAGTCCCTTGTACATGTCTTCGTGTCGAAACTTATCTGGGGCGTCTGTTTCTTCCTGTCTTACCCCGTGTGTCTCACGGTTGAGCACGGGCCTGATATGGGTGGGTTTTGTGCATTTCCTGTATATGGTTTCTCCGTGTGTGTCGTTTTAGGGTCCCTGTGTCTGCCTTGACATGTTCTCACTGTCGCATGTAGGTGTGACTCTGCGGGTCACTTACATGCACTATGCTCTGGGACTCCAGCATGTGCGCTCCCTGCAGCTCACCTGGGGTGATGAGTGTGTCACTTATCTATGTTCTCTTGGTGACCCAGATGCACCACTCCCATGAATGGTGCCCACAAGCGGTTCCCTATGGTACCCCACTCTCTCCAAATGGTGTAGGGTGAGCAGAGGTGAAGGCTTCAGGGGACCCCAGTTCTTCAGCTCTTTCCCATGGGTCTCTAGTATAACTTGAGGAGGCTAACAGTGTCACCAAGGCTGGTGTCCCACCTCCCGACCTTCTAGACAGCACTTGCTTCAGCTCTCAGGAGCTGGGCTCTGAGGCTAAGCTCACCCTCCTCTCACAGGGACGGTCTGGAAGCCTGCTTGCGTGTGGCGAGGCACTCTGTGAGGACAGGCCCTGGGCAGCAATGTCTTCTCGGTCAGAACTCTTCATGGACTCCGGCCCCAGTGGGCAGACCCTCTCCCGCCGGCTCCTTTTTCTCGGTCTGACCAGGACAGATGCAGAGAGCCCAGATGGGGGATGAGGTCTTGGGTCCTGCTTTAGGGAACAGCATCCTTTGGGGGGGAGAATTAAGGTTTCTGGATAACCAGTGTTTTTCTGCCTCCTCCTCAGGGTGGGCATAAAAGTGCAGAAGTGAATAAATGGCCCCTCTGGACACCGACTTCCCCAGTGCCCTCATGCCAATGACAGCTTCATTCAGGAGCCTCCCCCCCACCCACCCCCACCCCCATCTCCTCTCACAGAGGGGAAACTGAGGCTTGAGAACTGAAGTTCAGTGTTGGCACAGCTGGGGGACAGGAACAAAAGCTACCACCTCAGATGTGTTCAGGAAATGGAAGGGGAGGGGCTGGCTCTCAGAATCAAGTCTCTACAGAGCAGGCGTGGCTCCAGATAGGCTGGGAGTGATGGGGGTTGGAGGTGAGGGGGTAGGCGGGGCTTCATGACGTCATCAGGACCGAGCCCAGTTCTTCCATCTCAGCTGTTGCTGTAGCTTCTCAGGCTTTGGCTTCAGGCTCCGGAAGCCGTGGCCACTGTGCCAGGATGGCGCTGGTCACCCTTGCTTCCTCCCAGACCCAGCTCCTGTCAGATCTGGGGCAGGTCTGAAGCTCACTCTGATTGGTAGTGAGCCAGTCTCTAGAGCCAGAGCACAGCACGTGGAAAGTGTGAGAGTCTTTTCCACCAACCCTCGGGCAAATCATATTTACTGGGATTGGACTGGCTGGACCAGGTGACCATCTCCGCACCAATCAGAGCCAAAAGGCATGGGCCACAGGCCCCTCTTTGGATCAGAGATGCCCACCAGGGTCTCAGGGTCCCAGAGACCCAGTATAAAGATTTTTCTAGAAGAAAAAAATGATGTCCTTCACAGAACTAAACTCTGTTCTGTTGGCTGGAAAGTCTCTGTCTTAGTTAGGGTTTCTATTACTGTGAAGAGACACCATGACCACAGCAACTCGTATAAAGAAAAACGTTTCACTGGGGCTGGCTTACAGTTTGGAGGTTTAGTCCATTATCATCAAGGTGGGACATGGCGCCGTACAGGCAGACATGGTGCTGGAGAAGGAGCTGAAAGTTCTACATCCCGATCAGCAGGCAGCAGAAGGAGACTGTGTGCCACACTGGGTGGAGTTTGAGCACAGGAGACCTCAAAGCCCGCCCCCACAGTGACACACTTCCTCTAACGAGGCCACACCCACTCCAACAAAGCCACACCTCCTAACAGTGCCATTCTCTATGAACCAAGCATTCAAATACAAGAGTCTATGGGGGCCACACCTCTTCAAACCACCACAGCCCGCCCCCCACCTTCAGGACCCTGGTCATTAAGGGGGGATAGAGCCTAGGCACCTGCTTCTCACTTTCAGTCAACCCCCATTAATCAGAGCCCATCTAATTACCTTACATACCCAGTGCTTGCCTGTGTCTACAGAGCTGCCAGGCTCCCTCAGACCCAGCCATGGCATGGCCCTCTTAGGACGCACCTGGGTAACATCCCTGTGTGGTGGAGTACTGAGTCCCAACCCAAGTACTTCCCCTCACTTCCCACACCCACTACCAATGGAATAGGCTGCGATTGGGTGGGTCCCCAGGCCCTGAGTGGATTTGGAGTTTGTATCCTAAATGCTTAGTATACAGCCTCGGAAGCTGACAGATCATCCACCACTGAGCCGGGATATCAGAGAGCTGCAGACTGTGTACGTGTGCGCTGGTGTGAAACCCTAGTCCCGGGATTTTCTGCTTCATTCGGGAACCAGAAACACAGCCTAATGACATCCGGTAGCTTTGAGACACACGCCGAAGGTGGTGGGCTCTCGGTGGAGTCTCCAGGGAGCAAATGGGATTGCAACAGCTACAGTTCTTTCCAGAGGAGTGGGTGGGGGGCACAAGCCCCATGGAGAGATCTGAGGCTTTACAGAGAGAAAGAGCCCAGACCCTATGGCCCTCGGGCCACCACATCAGCCGTTAGGCGGCAGGACCCAGAACGTGTCTGACTGAAAAGGGAGGGAGCAAGTCTCTGTGAGGCTCTGAGTGTCAGCCTTCCTCAATATGAGCTTCTCAAGCTCCCCTCATATCTGTGGGAGCTGCTTCTGCCTCTGAACCCCATGGCGGTGGGTGTAGCCACTGGAGAATTTATTCCATTCCGCTGGTAGTCTACCCCTCCTGAAATAAAGGGTGACTGTATTGAGGCTGTATTGGTTCTTCTTGAGGTTGCAGGTGCAGAGACATCTGACTTTTGGGGTGTGCTCCATCCTAGCCCCTCTTATTGGCAGTGGAGATGGTAGTGGCCTGGTCCTGCACTGACCACACTGAGCACAGAATCTCTCTCATCAGTTGGAGACGGGCAGGTAGTATGGCTAGGAAGTTGTTCTCATTTCCTTCCTGTGCCTGAGAAAAAACACTCTGACCTAAAGCAACTTGGGGAAGGAAAGGGTTTATTTGGCTTACACTTCCAGGTCATAGTCTGCCACTGAGGGAAGTTGGGGCAGGAACATAAACAGAAACTCAAGGCAGAAACCGTGAAAGAACATTGCTTGCTGGCTCAGTCACTCACTCATGCTTACCTAGTCTTCTTGTACAACCTAGGACCACCTGCCCGGGGAATGATACCACCCACAGTGGGCTGACCCTTCTACACATTCCCACAGGCCAAAATGACCTAGACAGTTCCTCAATGGAGGCTATTTTTTTTTCCCTCAGATGACTCTAGGCTGTATTACATTGACAGTTAAAGTTAACTAGGGCAGAAATGGACACCACTTTTTAAGGACAGATATTTGGAAATCATGATGGCCACGACCCTCTTCAGCATCTGTTACCAAAGAAGGCATATCTTGTGACGGAAAAGAAGCATGGCCAGAAGGAAAGTGACACATGTCCTGCAGCATGCCTTTGGCTCTGCTGTTCCCAGGTTTCGCTATCACTCAGTGTCCTACATCCCGGGGCTCAGAGCTGGAAGTCAACATGTTGCAGGCTCTTGTGTAAGGATTAGAGTCTATCATTTGCATCTGGCATGTCTGATTCGTTAGTTCTGCTGTGTTTATTCCGTATCCTTTCCAATCATTCTTTGAAAATTTCATGTATATTTCATTTTTTTGCTTTGAAGACCCCTGGAGAAATTGACAAAGCTCCACCCAGGGAGGTTCTTCAAGATGGCAATGGATGGTGGTGGTGTGTGTGTGGGGTGCGGGCTGCGTATCCCAGGAGAAGAAACCAGGAAGTCGAGGCTTAGGGTGGGAACACAGTGTGTGTTGTGTGTGGGGGGTTGGAGCTGCTGCAGAGAAAGGGGTAGGAGATGGGAATGGGCACCAGTGTTAACAGGAGAAAGCCCTCTGCTTCTGTGGAGATGAAGGAGTAAAGATAAGATCAGGTTTGAAAGAGACTGATTTAAAAAGACATTTTCCTGGACATAGATTGCACGCGAGGTTACATGCCAGAAGGGCCCTCAGATGTTCACTTAACCTTCTCTGGGCTTAGAGAGGTGAAGTCATCCCCAGTGCCTGAAAGCTAAGCTTTGGCTTAAAATACCTATTCCTAATTTTCTTGGACAGCTGGCCCTGTTCTCAGTGGCCATCCTTGACAGGCATAGACTCTCTCACACTCAAAAGGGACCAGCTCGGCCAACATCTGTCCACTGTACTCTAGGAACCCACATCTGAGGGCATCCTGAGGATCTCACTGCACCTAGACACAAGTTCAGTGATGGACCTTTGGAAGCTGTTGCCCTTGGGAAGTTTGACCTTCAAGTCAGACGAGGTGGGCAGAGAAGTCCTCATCAAGTCGTAGGGAAATGGGGTCAGGACAACCTCCACCTTAGTCCGCTCATGGTGCTGTGGTGGTTGGCGGAATAATGGTCCCTTAGATGTCCATTACAATCCCTGATAGAATTCTGCCCTTACTCCAGTTGTGTGGCCGCACACGCTCAGTCCAGGAGTTAAGCAAAATTTGGCCTTGTGTCTTACGTCATCACTGTGCGCTGGCGACTACCATGGTCAAGCAATCAGCACATGCATGGTGTAGCTCCATACTGGGAGCCCTTAAAAGCTGGACGCAGGCTCCACCCTCTCTCTCTCTCTGCTCTGCTCTGCTCCCTCTCCCCCCACCCCACCATCTTTCTCTCTCTTTCCTCTCCAGGCCTGGCTCTCCTCTCTCCTCCCCCCCCTTCCTCCTAATAAAGCTCTTAATACTGATACTGGGTTCTGTCGTGACCGTGACCTTTCCACTGGTAACCAGCACCATAACCCGAGCCTTTTATCTTTCAATTCCCAGAATCTGTAAGGATATCCCCAATCTGAGGAAAGATACTCTGTGACTAGGGCTGTGGAACTCGAGATCACGGGGAGCTTGATGGACCCAGGGTGGACCAGTGTCACCACATGAGTCCTTCTGGTAGGACAATCATTCCCAGATGGAGCACACCGATGAACCAGAATGAAGAAATAGCTTAGA
This sequence comes from Peromyscus leucopus, assembly GCF_004664715.2. NCBI lineage: Eukaryota > Metazoa > Chordata > Mammalia > Rodentia > Cricetidae > Peromyscus > Peromyscus leucopus. The sequence goes on from NC_051082.1 coordinate 20,439,840, forward strand.
GAACAGAGGAGATGTAAGCCACAGTGAACACAAGGGCCCAGAAAGTTGGTAAAACCACAACTGGTAGCCATCAGGGAAAAGGAACCACAGTGTTAAACCCTCAGGCACTGAATTCTCCAACACGATCAGGGCTTCCCCTCAGGTCTCCAGAGAGGCCAGCAACTTACTGACATTTTGCCTTGAGCTGTGCGGCTTCTGTGTCCGATTTCTGATCTATAAAATGGCAAGAAAACACACGTCCATTCTCTGAGCCTCCAAGTCAGTGGTGATTTTTGAAGGTGGCCATGGGGAGCTGATGCGGGAGACCATGTTTCCGAAAGTAAAGGAAAGCAGCTCTCAGCTTGTAGAGCCAAGCTGGCTGCCATCCCTGAGGCTGAGCGTGTGTGTGTGTGTGTGTGTGTGTGTGTGTGTATGTGTGTGTGTGTATCATTGTCAGGGCCACGTGGAGCTGACCTTGAGATCGCCGGGAGTCAGGTGTGAGAAGGGCGTGTCCAAGAGGGATCAGCATTAGCAGCCTGCAGAGTCCTGACAGGTCCACCAGCTGAGCCAGGACCGTGTGAGTCCCCACCTTTTGGACAACGCTGCCGTTTCTAAACAAACTTGGTGGGCGCCCAGCAGTCCCCTTTCGGCACAGAAAGCTCTTGGATCTGCCAGAGTGCTTTCGTTTTCTGTTCCGATTACTGTGTTTTGTGCTTTTCCCCGTCCTGGCTGTGAAAACCATACATCTAAAGATTGATTTTGTTAAGAAAACTGCTCTTTATGATCCGGGCTTTCACACATTCACGGGCTCTCGGGGGCCATTTATCCTCTCGCTGGCAGGCCTGAGCTACACACCATCACTTACAGAGCAGCGGGGAATTCCTCTCTGTCATCACCGGTTCAGGCGTGAGTCCTGGAACACTGTCTGCACCCTGTGGGGAGAGGCAACATCCTTTCTGGAGCCCACATGGATTTGGTGATGACAGCCTGTGTCCAGGACAAGACCTTGGCTGGGAAGGCCCCGGACTTTGACCCCTTTGTCTGAGATACTACCTCACCACTGGCTCCTGTGACGGCACCAGGTCCGGGCCTCTCAGGTGTGGGGTGCAAGTGGAGAGCAAGGCTAAGTTCTGTGAATTAAACTCACGCGGCAGAGATTCAGGGAAGGCAGAGGCAGTGAGATGTGATGAGGTGACATCTGCTCAGCCGGAGTCCCAGCTGGAGGCTAATTTGACTTCATCTAAAATATTTTGAATTCTATTTCCAGATAATTAATGCTTTCTCATCCGTGTGTCAAACCTCAGCTGGGCCCCTTGGTGTCCAGCCTCAGCCATCGGCATCTCCTTGCATCTGGGAGGTGAAGCCACAGCCCTTCCATAATAGTGGGCTGGGTGACTGGGGCAGCAGATGAAATGGGTAGGATCTGGCAGGGGGAGAGATAGGCCCAGCTGTAAGGGTGCTCTGATGAACTGGGGTTCACTGATGTAAGCTTTATGCAAGGGCATCTGAAAATGAGAAGAAGAGGAGAAAGGAGGTGCTCTCAGTAACACAGTGATGATGGACAGGGTTGGAAACAGGATGGAGGATGCAGGCACCATGATCCAGCTGGACCCAATAGATCAGGAACACACTGCCAACAGCCATAGGATGCGTGCCCGTGTGGAGCATTATCCAGGATAGACCTTTGTTTTGTCCATATTTCACACAATTAACAACACAGAGTGGAAGAGAGAGAGAGAGAGATAGGAGAGAGATAGGAGAGAGAGAGAGAGAGAGAGAGAGAGAGAGAGAGAGAGAGAGAGAGCCCAGATGCACAAACATGGAGCCACAAGCTTTCAGGAGCTGTTAGAAGAAGAAGTCCTGGGGGAAATACCTTTAAAATAAAATAAAGAAGAAGGAGCAAAAATAAAAAGACACCAAATTTCTGGACTGCAGGGAAAGCCACTTTGCCAGCAATGTGAACAGCAATGTTAAAACAGAGAGGTCAAATCCGTGATCTGACTTCATACTCTAAAGATGAGCAAAGTAAATCCAAAACCAGTGGGAGAGAGGGAACAAAGAGCACAGCAAAGATAAAACAGAAAAATCAACTGGTTCAGTAAAACAAACAAACAAACAAACAAACAAATTCCAAACAGTTGGGGACTGGCGAGATGGTCCAGTGATTAAGAGTACATACTGCTCTTGAGTTCATTTTCAGCATGGGAGTCTGGGGGCTCACAAGCATGTGCCACTCCAGCTCTAAGGGATCTGCCGCCCTCTTCTGGCCTCCTTGGGCACCTGCACTCATGTTCACTCACACACAAGCAGAATTAAAAATAAAATCCTTTTAAAGAACTGCTAAGTCTCTCTTTCTCCCCCCCACCCCCCCACATTAACAAACTCAGCAAAGTGGCAAGGAACAAGATCAACACAAAACCCAGCTGTTCCTGCACAATCAGCCAAGAAAAATCTAAAGAGCAATTAGGAAACAATTCTGTTTATTGCAGAAGCTAAAGGGGAACAATGTATACAAATGTATCTCACTCTAACCAAGCAGGAGGAAGAGTTACACCTGGAAGGCGCCAAACCCCTGCAAAACATCATGAATATGCCGCTCAACTACCCACCTCCAAATCATGCAATTTTTGAAGTTTTATCTTTAAAAAAAAAAAAAAAAAAACACAGAGAGAGAAAAGGGAACAATAGCGGCTGAAAAGACAGCTGAGGGAAAATGGGAAGTTGAAGTTTGAGCAATTTTAGTTTTCTGTCAGGTGTAAATTAAAAAGAGCCCAAAGTGAGCTGACTGCAGACTCATGAGCCTGTCTCCTTCCTCGGGAAGGTGAGCCAGAGAAATGAGATATGAAGAGGAGAAATGGATGCGCTGACTGAACGCTAATAACCCATAGGCGATGCGTGAAAGGCAGGATTTATGAAACCAGAATATCAATTTCCATGTTAAAAAAATAACAAATAGTCTCGCCCAGCTCCTGTGATTATCCTAAAATGGACGTTTAAATATTGGGACTGAAATGATAAGTAAGGCTGGTTTGGGGAGAAAAGTGAATATTAACATAAATAATTATGGAGGCCAGAGCTCTATTTCTGAGGGAGGGGGCATTGTCTGATTAAAGCCTTGCATCCCAGCACCTCGTTTACTGACGGACACGCCTCGACAGCTCAATGGATTCCCAACCCCGCACCCTTGACTGTCTGTCAGCACTGGGGAAGTTGGTAATGATCCTACTTAGGAAGAGTCTGCTGTGTGGACCCGCACTGAGGGCTACTGAAGGATGCTTGTATTTGACCTTCCCTCAGAGCTCTGGGTACCAATGTCAGCATTTTAGCAAGAGGAGAACTGAGGTACAAAGAGGTGACCCCTGTACGGCCACCTAGGCAGTGAGGCTGACTCCAGGATTCATACGGGACTTGCCTCCTCCTCAAGCCGGATAACGAACACCAGGGCCGTGCCTCAGAGCATAAGTAGCCAGGATAGCAATAACATCAAGGTGACATGGGTGAGCATAGTTTAAATCCAATTCTGTTTTTTTTTTTTATCACTTGAATGCCCCTCCCCCTCCTTGATCATTCCTAGCCAATGGCGGAGTGACTAAATGCATAAGGGAGGGAGCGCAAGGGAGGATCTTGGTGTGAGGAGATGCCCACAGTGACCCTAGAGCCCCAGGTGTCTCCTCCATCCACTTTCCACACCCTCCATCTCTGATCTGTCCATCAACAGAATGGAGGGGCTCCAAGACCTGGCTACATCCCGCCGTAGCCACGGTGTCCCTGCTGGAACAATCCAGACGGTGCCTCCACATCCGGAGGGAGGTGTCATAGGCAGCAGCTGTGACACCGAGGCCAGTGGTACCCAGCTCCACCTCTGCCATCTTCTTTCCAGGTGTGCAGATCAGCTCTCCAGTGGGGGGTGGGAAAATTTGCTGTGAGAAATAGTGCGTTTGTCGCCTGCCTCAGGTGGACACACGGCCAGTTCCGGTCTGGACTCCTCCTACTACTTCAGGCACTGGCATCCCCCTGGTGCAGGCACACATCTATGGAGGACCCATGAGCATAAAAGCTGTTTTCTAGAAGGTATCAGGGGCCTGGGACGTGGGCTGAAGGGGTGTTGGCCATGCTGGCTGAGGGAGGCTCTTCATCCAGTCTGCTAAAGGATGCACATAGGCACAAGTGTGTGGCGGTGGCTCAGCCTCATCCCTGGGACGTGCCTTCTGGAGCTATCTCTGTTTTGAAGATGCCTGTGGGCGTCAGTGGTTGGGATCTGTGCCCTGTGCCTGGAAAGAGTAACCTTGCCGGAAGGAGAGGGTAGAGTCTGGCCACTGTGCTCTTCAGTGTGGGTTGTGTGTGAGTTATAGTGATCGATAAGGGTCACTGTAAGTCTGTTGAAGGACTCTCTGAGGACATTAGGGTGAGGTTTAGATGGAGAGGTAGGAGGAGAATGATCTAGGCTCGGGGAAGGTCAACCCGGTGCATGGGGGACAGAGGTGTGGTAAGGCTGCCGAGCAGAAGGAGCGACCGGGCAAGAGTAAGTCCTGGGGGTCTTGTTTTTGTGCCGAAGCTCTTGTAACCCTCCTGAACTCTGCTCTACGGAGGCTTTTCTCTCATTCTGCAGCTCACTGTTTTGAAGAGGAAGCCGTCTCTCCACTTGCAACTTTCCCTTGCAACCACATCCCTCACCTGACCGAGTCGGTCCCTGGACTCATGGACTACCCATGAGCCTCTGCCCAGATAAAGGACCCAGGAAGAAGATTGGCCCTGGGTGGGATCCCCCTGTGCGGGTAGCAGGGCTGGAAGGAGGCCAGTATTAGGGGAACTCAGGGCTAAAAGGACAAGCTGAGTGATCTTCGGAGAGCAGCCCTTGGAGGGCTGATTGGAACCCCTTTTACCCCACAGGGGATCAGAGAGCGTCCGTGTACTCACCTGGGCTGCCCAGAGTCAGCTTCCCCTGGGTCCGTAGGACGTGAACAGTCTGAGTCCCCAGGCTAGACCTGACCTGCTTAGTCTGAGCTACCCCGAAGCCAGGCTGGTGAGTGGGGGGGTACATTAAAGTAGGGGACAGGAAGGGGAAGGGAGTGTGCCCTTCCTCCCACCCCCCACAGAATCCATCAGAGATCTGCTGACAGAGTGAAGATCTTGGTGAGACAGAAACCATATGGATGGGGCCAGAGAGCAAGACAGTAACCAGAATACAGGAGCTCATCCCTCCTGACGCACAGCAGAGGCCAATTAGCAGAGACAGGACTCGTCTCTTTAAGTTGGGTTTTATTCAGACAGCTGGTGATGTGAGAAAGTGGGATTACCATCCTAAATATCTGCCTTCCATATCATCCCCCCGCCAATAGGCCATGGGAAAGGCGAGGGAGGCAGGAATCAAGGGCAGTCCGTCATTCCAGAGCTCAGCTGGGACTCTCTCGTCTGGTGGCTTACCGTTTCTGAGACCCGCCACATTGATGCTTCTCCCGTTATCAGCCCTCACACACTTCCCTTGTCCTGTGGATGTCCAGGCTCTGGTCCTTCTTGATATGTTGAGTCCAGTTTACCTGATGCTGTGATGTCGACTTTCTCTTCTTCCTGGGGCATCTGGGTGGGAGGGGCTAGCACAGACAAGTCAACCCTTACTGGTGTGTACATGCTAAGCTGGTGATGCCAATGTAGGCCCTGATTCATCTTTACAGTATGGAGTACAGGTGTGTCTTTGAAATATAGACTATGCAAGTGTCCCCATTGTCCCCTCCTGTCCCTCTGTCAAAATGGGATTATCTTAGAATATGCTCTCTGATGCTGGATACAGTGGGCCCAGAAAGAATGAAGAACAGGACCAGATATATCCACAGAATTACACACCCATCCCTGAAGAAAAAGCCCCAGATGTGCCCTCATGCACAGCATATGGATAAACCTGGAGATACTCCACCTACATAACAAGGGTGGAGAGACCTTCACCCCACACATTTCTTGTCCCATCTCTCCAGAGTTGCTGGACGAAGCCACTCACCCTCAAGGAAGAGGAGCCATTAGATGGAACTCCCATGGGCCAAGAGGGTCTTGTAGAAAATGGACTCTGTGATGACTGACAGCCCCGGGCCGGATGTACTGCGATGTCTCAGCCTCTTTCAGGTCAGGGAGTGTCTCAGGGCTCAGAAGCAGTGAAGGACAGTACAACAATCAGGATCATTGCTGATGGCTCTTAACTTGGGCTGTTACTTGACAAGCCTGGGCTCTGGGCAGCATGCCCATGGCGGTGGACACCTGTGGCCCTCAAGAGCAGAGCAGGCAGGATGCACTGTGACCCCAGTTTGGTACGATGTGGAATCTGCCCATTTGGGCCTGGCGCAGAGACAGTGGAGACATCAGCATGTGTCCGTGATTCAGCCATAAATGTCGATTTGTACCTAGGCCAAGTCAGTCCCGCGAATCCATTTCAAAGGAAGAAAATCACATTTGTGAGGCAGTGACGGAGCAGTAATTGCACTCGAAATTATAATTCCATGAAATCTCATTCCTTGGGCTGAGGCTGGAGCTATGGGGTCTGGCTCCCTGGGCTGCTCTGTTAACCTCCGGCGGAGCAGGCATCTTCAGAGGCTCTGCCCTCTTCAAGCTACCCTGGTCAGCTACAAGGTTTGCTGGCCCCCAGCTGTTTGCCCCAGACTCTCCCTGCCCAGTTTCTGAGCCAACACAGATCCATACCATACAGCCTCTGGCTAGATGAGCTGGAGGCCCTGGAGACACTCCATGCTAAGGTTCGGGTGACAGGGAGCACCCAAGGTATGGATGGAAAGGGAGGCCATCACAGCAAGCAGCCTGATCCCATTCAGCTCCATAAGGGAGATGTGTTTGTATAGATGTATGGCTAAGACGGTGGCCGGAGCATGTGTCTCTGTGTAAGAAAAGACAATTTCTAAAATAAAAACAGAATAGAATAAAACAATGATCCCCTTTCTGGCAGTGTGAGGCCTCTCACCTAGTGTGATACTCATTTGTAAATTTAAGTCTCCTCCTCGATAGCTCACTGGAGACAATATTCCAACAAGAGCCTAATTCCCGGTAACAGCAGCCATTTATTGATGATCTCCATCAGTACGGAGCTCAGTCTATAAATAGACCTGCTCCGTGTTTAGATCAGAGAATGCCCTTGGCATGGCTGGTGAGGCCGGGTCCTTGGCTTAAGAGGGTGGTGCTGTGCTGAGAAGGCAGTCACTTCCCCAGAGTCCAGGAACACAGGGATGCCGCAGCCTGTCCCAGGAGAGTGATGCACCCCAGATCCTCTTCTCCAGGGTGAGGGAAGAGAAAATAGACAGTGTGTTCCAGGGATAGACTTTGATCAAGGACCTGCACTGGATCCCCATTGATGTGTTAGTCGTGGTAGGACCACAGAAGGAGAGGAGGGATGGATCAGCAGGTTTCAGGAATCTAGTGCTCACTGCGCACCAGCTGCTGCCCAAGTGTGCTGTCCTTCGTTGATGCAGTCGTCATAGTAACCCCACGGCACAGGTGTGATAGTCATCTTCATTCTGCAAAAGGTGGATGTTGAGCTTAGCACTGATGAGAGGTGAGATCATGCCTGTGCCCAAGTCTCCTACATGGTCTGGGTATCACCTTGGCTTGGGTTCCTGAGCAGTTAGCTAGTGTTTATGGATGGGGAGTCTTTGAAGAGCGAACAAAGGACTCTAAACCCTTCCCCTCTGACCTGGACATCTACCAGCATGGTCACTGCTGCCTAAAATACCATCACCATTTCTGTCACTGTATGTGGTACTTGACACATGTCAGCATCTGTTCTGTGTTCTTTCCATTGGTCGCTTCTCTGTTATCATCACAAGCCTATGAGGTGTCGTCACCTCCCCCGTTTTAATGCTGAAGAAACAGAGTCACAAGAAGGTTCATAGATTCTCCATGGTGCCCAGGTGTGATCCAGTGTCTGATCCCACAAGTCCACGCTCTCAGTCAGTGGTGCTGCCCACACACCCGCCTGGCCGGCTTGGACAGTCTCTCTCCTCAAGACCACAGTTGCACCTTAGGCTCACCTGTCCCAGAATGCCGCCACCCGATCAGTGCCAAGCACTCTCTGTGTAGCGATGCCCTTGTTCCCGGGCCACACCTCTCCCAGCAGGAGGACTCAGCTCTCAGCCCTGTTGTTGCCCTTGGATGCTGCTGACTCTGCACAGTGCAGACTGCCCCTGGATCCTCTCCTGCACTCTCATGAATGACCCACCTCAGGTCCTAAACATCTTCCAGGATGGTCTGGACACAGTCTGTCGTTAGGTTGGCCATGGTTCTGATGGTAGACCACCAGGACAGGGCAGAGCAAGAAAAGGACAAGGGGTCCTTGTCATCTCAAATACCTCACATCTTTATATCACAGCCCACAGTAACCTGATGACCATGATGTCATCCTGCCTTCCCACACGCCTGCTACTCCTCACTAGAGTCCCAGATCTGAATGTGAGCATGGTCTGTGTGGACAGCTGGGAGATACCAACTTCGAAGGAAACAAATCAGAACAGAGTGAGCCTGTCCTCACAGCCCGGCTGACACCTGCTACCAAAGGACACGCTCTTGATTTGATCTCTGCCAGTGACACTTTGTCTTTCCTCGTAGAAGATCTGTCCTCTGAAGCTGTAGTTTTCCCACTGACAGGAGAGCAGGACATGGAGTCAGAACAGCTTGTTTAATAGTCAGCCCGGGCTTCTGGAGCTGACAGCTGAAAGAGGAGAGCCATTCTCCTGGGAGTCACGGCCCTGCCGAGGGCATTCTGTCAGGAGTGACATGCCAGCCCTGGAGGAGGACACTGGGTCTCCTCTGGCCAGCGTGAAGAACCAGCATTCCCAACATTGGCCTTGAGCTGGCCACGCCCAGGGAGCTCTGATTATAGGCCCCGCCCACTGGCCCCTACCCCAAGAGTCAGGTTGTCTTTGCTCAATTTGGAGATGAAGAAACTGAGTCACAGCAGTGATACGTTCACTTGTCCAAGGACACAAGCCAGTGAGTAATGGAATAATGTCATCCCCACCTGTACTAATATCTCGCTCTTACTTATCACCACCATTAGCAACAGTGCCAGCACCATCCTTGTATGATCTAACATCACCACCACTACCATCATCTTCATTATCTTCTTCTTCTTCATCATCATCATCATCATCATCATCACCAACCGCCGTCACCGTCACCCCCGTCAGCAGCAGGAGTACATCCAACTCTTTCTCCTTCCTTTCTTTAGAAATGAGTGTTTCTCTTTCATGTGTCATTGATTTCTTTGAAATAGTGGAATAATTTTCCTTTGTGGTGTGCTTGTCTTCTTTCCTTATTTAAAAAGACACACACTATTCAGACACTTACAAAGACAATGTGCTTAGTTACTGTGGAATTAAAATGGAATCATTATTTGGGTGAGGAGAATAAAAGGCTGGTCATTTGGCTCGATAGTAATATTTTGACAGCCCACTTTGCAGTGTAATTTTTATATAAAATCATGTCCTTTTTTCTTTTTTGGTCAAACACAGGATAGAGTAGCACATTTTCAGCCAAGCTTCTCTTCGTGAATGCAAAGAGGCTACAGCATCCCCAGATCTCACATCCGCTCTGGTTCTGGTATGGTGGAAGCCTGCCTAGCTTGGTCCAGGCATTCCCATCAATCATCTCCTCTAATTACTAGGTATGTCCGGGTCACATGTCTGTCCCTGCACTAACCTTAGGAGTCAGGAAACCCCTTAGGACTCAGGGTGTCATTTATCGTATTCTGCTTTTCCCTCTGCCACAGGATGCAATATTAAGAAGACATGAAGAAATCCTAGGGAGATGGCTCAGTGGTTAAGAGTACTCCCTGCTCCTGCAGAGGACCCAAGTTCCTAGCACTCACAACTTCCTGCAACTCCAGCTCCAAGGGATCCAATGCTCCCTTTAGTCTCTGCAGCTACCTGCACACACATCTGTTCATATACATGCATAGACACACAAGAATACATAAATAAAACAATAAATGAATCTTTTTAAAAGGTGACAAGATGGGGATTTGGGTGTGGGGGTCCCTGCAAATACCATGTCCAGGTGAGGCAAGATGGAAATTTGGTTCAACACAATTTAGTTAGCTGGTATTGGTTCAAACTTGTAGAATCTGACTCAGAGCAGTTTGTTTTTGACATATTTAAGCACAGTGCAACTTTGGGGGAAAAGTTTCCTTGTGACAGTTATCACAACAAAGTTTAAGGCATGGCTACATTAAAACTCCTTTGCAAGGTGCATGTCTTTTGCAAAGTACCTGTGACCTCTTCCATAAAAATGGGTGTGGGAGAATGTTGTTTTAAAGTGTGCTACTTTTGTTTATGTTGCATTTGTTTAACTCTGTGAAGCTGTGTTCCTGTGCCTGTCTAAAACATCTGATGGTCTAATAAAGAACTGAGTGGCCAATAGTGAGGCAGGAGAGAGAAATAGGCGGGACTGGCAGGCAGAGAGAGTAAATAGAAGGAGAAATCCAGGAGGAACAAGCAGCAGCCAGAGAAGAAGGAGGACTCCAGGAATCAGCCACCCGGCTACACAGCAAGCCACAGAGTAAGAAAAGAGTAAGATTTACAGAAGTAAAAGAAAGGGAAAAGCCCAGAGGCAAAAGGTAGACAGGATAATTTAAGTTAAGAAACGCTGTCTAGCAATAAGCCAAGCTAAGACCGGGCATTCATAAGTAAGAAAAAACCTCCGTGTGTGATTTACTTGGGAGCTGGATGATGGGCCCCCAACAAGACAAAGAGTAAAACAACCCAACAACACAAATGGGTTCTATTGACTGAGAAACAGTGCTCAGGATAAGAGTCTACAGAGGAAGGGTCTGGGATAGGCATAATAGTAAACTTCTGCAAAGTACATGGGGCATCTTTCATAAGATGAGGTTCTATTGATGGAGAAATAATGCGCAGGAGTCTAAGATAAACATAATAGTCTGGGGGATTCAGGTGAAGCCTGGCCTTACAGGTAGCAAAGATCACCAGGTTATTAAATACGTCCATTCCCAGATTTCTGGGCAGAAACAGATATAAATCCCTCTGTTGAAGAGAAAGGCTTGTGTGTTTAACAGTTGTCGTTTCCTGGGTGCTATCTGTCAGCACAAGGACTTTGTGTCCTCTACATCTAAGGAAATGGAGCAGTCAGGAAAGTCCTCTCCATGAACGCATGATTCCCAGCACCCACATGAAAAGCCAGACCTGGTGGTGCCCAGTTGCCATCCTAGCACTGGGGAGATAGAGACAGGTCTCTGGGGCTTGCTGGGAAGACAGCCTAGCCTACTGAGCAAGTCAATGAAAGACCCTAACTCAGAAACATAAGGTAGATGAATTCTGTGGAATTATTCCTGTGCCTAATCTCTTACTTCTTCTACATGTGCACAAATGTCAAAAAATATAGTTTTTAAAAAGGAACAATATTCTAGCCATAGGACCAATGACAGAAAGCACAGGCCAGGAATCAGAGAATTGAGATGCAAGGGTCATTTGTTACACGGCGGGACCCCACACATCCCAACTCGCTGCCATATACACACAGTGTCATCTGTTTGGATTGGATGTGGCAGTCGATCCTGTCTTCTCCTCTGTCTCAGGACCACTGGGAGTCACCCCCAACACCTGCTGACTGAGGATGCCTATACCCTGCAGGCCTCATTCTGCCCATCCCCCTTCCCTTGCATTGCCTTGCTCACCCGGTCCTAGGTGGTTCCATTTCCTGTAAATCCCTTGGCTGCCTGTCCCCAGAGACCACTGTCCCTGGTCGGGGCCAGTGACAGGCTATGCCCGCTCTGAGCCATGCGCATTAGCCTGAGCTGACCAGTTCTCTCTCAGCCTCTGGGCCGGTGTGGGAGGCAAGGTGTATTTCTGCCTTACACAAAGGAGCCAGAGAGCAGAGCTTGCCTGAGGCGGCCCAGGAAAAAAGCAAATCTCTTTGACTGTTGTTCAAATTCAGTTTTCCTCCAATTGAGGAAATGGTCACGCTCCGGCTGCCACAATGTTCCCTGGTCAGAAAGGTCAGGGCTCTTGTTCTGTCCTGTTCAGCTGCAGACATGTGGTCCCAGACACTCCAGGACAATGCCCCTCCCTGCTTGGTCCCCAGTCACCTCCACCTGACCTGGATTGAATGTTGTCAGTTGAAGGGAAGATTCACTAGCTGAGCGCCCTAAGACTCAGAGGGGGAAGGGGCCCATTCCCCCTCCAGGCTCTCTACCCCTTCCTCTCCTGCTGAGGCCTCAGGGTCTATGGAGGGAGCCCGAGGTCACAAGCTTATGAGTACAAAAACGAGGGGGGAGGGGGACCCTAAAGGAACCATGCTCAGACTTTTGTGTCTGTCATAGACTCTTGTCCTGATACAGAAATCCCCTGGACACACTTGCTACCCTCCCTGGTCTCCATGGTAACACAGAGATCAGCAATGTCCAGAGATGCTGTCTTCATCTCTCAGGGTCAGCCAGCCACAGATTGCTCCATCTCACCCCTTTACCGTGCAGGGGACACTTGTCCTGGCCAACACCTGCTCTTTGGGGTCACATCAGGATGATTTGGGGGTGTTGTGATTTAGAGATGAAACAAAGACTCATTGTTGAAGGTTTGGTCCCCATGGTAGATCTAGTCATTGAGAGGTCATGAGTCACAGGAATTCTGACCTGATCAGTGGACTGACCCACAGGTGGGTTCATATTTGTCAGTCTTTGGGACCTGGTGGAAACCAGGGGGTGGGGCCTGCTGGGGGACATGGTCTCCGGGGTGTGCTCTGGAGGGGATATCTTGTCCCTGGCCTATCCATCCTTGCTTCTCTGCTTTGCAGCTGCCGTGAGGTGAGCAACCTCCCCTGTCACATACTCCTACCATGATGCTCTTCTTACCACAGGACCGAAGTCGTGAGCCAGCCCCCTGGGCACTGAAGCCTGAGGCTGTGAGCCAAAACCATCTGCCCTACTCATGAAGTGTCCTTCTCAGACACCTGTGGCGTCAGCAACAAACTGACTAACACAGGGTCCTGCTCATTTCCCATCATCCTATGCAGTCCCTCACTGGAGGTTCTGGGGCGTAGATTCTACCCATCGTCAGGCCCAGGCAGTGCTGGAGAATCAGTGGCGGCCTGACCAGTCAAGGCTCATCCTACGGATCCTGAGACCCCAGGCCAGGAGGACCAGATGGATGGCAGATCATCAGCTGGGCCTGCGCAGGAGGTTCTGGGCTATGACATGCATCCCTGCCCCCATCCTTTTGGGTCTCATTTCCTGGTCCCTGCCTCCAGCCACCAGAGATCTCCAGATCCTAGCAGCTCAGGTTGCAATAGAGTCCATTTCTCTTCTAAGTTGGCCCAGGCTAGCCCGTGGTATCACTGATGTCCCTTCAAATCAAGTGGAGACAGTTCCCCTGAGCACAGCTGCAGTCTATCCTGGAGGGGGAGAAAGCTCTAAGCTGGCTTTGTCCAGCTCCCTTGGGACATGCTGGTGTGGGGGGGACTGGGAAAAGCTGACTGTGTGATGGGGAAGAGGACCTGCTTGGGGCTGGTGGCTGAAGGTGGCTGAAGAGATGGCTATTGCTGATGAGAGCCTTGGGTCTCTGATGAAAGGTGCTGGGCTGCTTTGAGGGTTGAATCTGTTTATTTAAATTAACTGAACCATAAATCATGCCTGTCACATTCCGGTCCCTTCTGTCTTATCGATGTCTACTGGATTTTTTAATATAATTGTGCTGGATGTCACACAACATTCCTGTCCTGGACAGTTAGCTGGTATGACAGCCTCCACATCTACCTGCCCTGCTGAGGCTGAGGGCTCAGGTCCCTGCTGATGTCACCTGGACAGTTTGGGCCCTTGACAGCCATCATGAGAGAAAGACTACATCAACAACAGGATGAAGGAGCCAGCTTAAGGAAGGATGACATTGGAATGATGTGGCGGCTTCTTGAGTGGATGCTGGGTCAGTTCCTCTTCTTCCTGCCCAGGACAGTGGCTTTCCACCTCTTCTCAGACATGCATGTGTCTAAGCCCACCAGGCCCCATATCCCTAATGGCCTCTGGGCATGAGCTTTCCTTAGCTACCTCTTGCTACATCTGACCCACCTTCTAGGTCTGTCTGGCCATCCAAAACCCAGCACACATTTGTCTTACCTCCCTAATCCATGGAGACACTAATCACCTACAACAGACACACAGGGGCCCTCACTGAGACCTGAACTGCCCCCAGCAGCCAGGCTGGCCCCATGTTCTGCCTCCGCCATCCATCACACTCCTCACCGGAATATCATCTTCCCCTACTCCCCAGCCACAACATCACCCTCTCAGCCACTCAGTTCTTCCCTGTAGGGAGAGAGGCTCCCTTGAATCCACCTTCTTTTCAGGTGTCTCTGTAGTCCTGAATCCACAACTAAAATTTGACCATTTTTTTTTTTTTTGCAATTTATTTTATTGAATGTATTTTCAGTAAGAAGATGCTGTAAGTTTCCTAAGTGACATCATCCCCAGTGGCCCCCACTCTGATGGTGGCTTTGGGTGCTCTCTACATTATGCGACTCTCTCAATAGACTGTGAACACATCCCAGACTCTGGTACATGCTCTGTAAACAGCACACTCTGCTCCCACCCTCTCCAGCCCCTGCCCATGCCCTCTCCTCCCCTACGCATTTGTAAGATATACCTTCTGCCTTTCTCCGCTCTCGGTAACCCTTTTAACATGTACATTTAATTGATTGCACTTTAAATGAATTAATGTTTCCACCTCCCTTCTCGATTATAGTGATTAATTCCGATCTTTGCCTGGGCTGATGGGCTGCTAATACATGGCCTGTTTCCTCCATTTTATTTTTAAACTTCTCTGTTGATATTATTATTCATCGGTGTTTGCTTAGCACTACCCCAGCACACCATCTCTTTAAGGTTACCATCTTCATTTCAATGTTGCTCCTCACTCAGCTTGCCTCTTCGCATCTGTCCTGGGGGGTATTCTGGTGGCAAGGGGCCCTGGAGTTAATTTCCCGCTCTTTCTCTAGATCTTCAAGCATCCAGAAGTCTTCACTCAGCCTCCCTGTGAACACCACCCACCTGAATTTTCTGTTTCTCTTGCATTCTGTTCGGCCATCTGCTGGTGGCCTGCTGATGCCTAAGTCCTCCCCAGAGGCGATCTGTGGTCAAGCCTACCAGAGCCTGTGTCCTTCTGGGCCTCCAGGGAGTCTGGCCTGGTTCTTGTGTACTGTGACCCTTGGGGCTGGGTAGAGCAGTGAATGTACCCTCCTCAACCCTGCAGCTCCTCAGCCTGTGGCTCTGGGTGGAGCCTATGTTGGCATTGGATAAAGCATGGTCCTCCCTATTAAGTCTTAGGGTGTCCCTGTGCAGGTTCCTGACTCCCCCTGGCTCTCTGAAGAGGGTCCTGATGGCACTATTGTCAACTGTGTCCCGGGGAGGTACATGCCGAGGGCTACAGGTTCCAAGGCATTCCAAGGAGTGATTCAGCTTGAATGAGCTCATTCCTGCTTGGGTGCCATATTACTTCCTGGGATTAAAGGCCTGTGTGCTTCCCAAGCAAAGGCATAAAATCTCAAGTGCTGGGATTAAAGGTGTGTCACCACTGCCTGACTTTGTGTCTAATCTAGTGGCTGGCTCTGTCCTGTGATCCTCAGCAAGTTTATTAGAGTGCACAATCTATCACCACAGCCAGCCACTTAACCTCCTGCCCCGGGCAATGGCCACCCACATCCCTCCATGTCCCTCCTAGATCTCTACCAAAAACTCTTGTGCAAGCTTTCATGGACACCTGGATACCAGGATCTGGTGACATGATGGTAAGGAGATATGCGTGGCTCTCTCAGAAGCAGCCAAAGTGGGTTCAAGTCCACAGGAAGGCCCAGCTTCCATGTGTCCCTCAGAACCAGACTGTGGCTGTACCAGCCATGGATACTCCCTAGAGTCAGCTAAGGATCCAGTCAGCAGGGGTGTGGGAGGGGCATGACACCTTTCTTTCTGCCACATCTGCCAGACACTCAGATCACATGACTATCTGCAAGGCAGGCTGGGAAATAAAATCATAAAGTCCAACCCTGGAGCCTAGAGGAAAGAGAAACTCAGGGGCAGCCCCAGGCATCAACCTCAGCTCTGCCTAAACTCCGCCATAAGCACTCTGCAGGTGTTACCTTCCCTGGTTATTTGTCATGTGTCTCCGCATCTCCAAAGCAAGGTGAGAATTCATGGATCTGCTCAGACCCCAGAGCCAAGAGCTGAAGGCTTATTGTTGGGGAATATTATCTTAAGGTGTGTTACTTTTGTTTATGTTGCATTTGTTTAACTCTGTGAAGCTGTGTTCCTGTGCCTGTCTAAAACACAGATGGTCTAATAAAGAGCTGAATGGTCAATAGTGAGGCAGGAGAGAGGACAGGTGGGGCTGGCAGGCAGAGAGGATAAATAGAAGGAGAAATCTGGGAGGAGGAGAAGTAGACAGAGAAGGAGGACTCCAGGGGCCAGCCACCCAGCTACACAGCAAGCCATGGAGTAAGAGTAAGATTTACAGAAGTAAGTGAATGGGGAAAAGCCAGAGGCAAAAGATAGACAGGATAATTAAGGAAAGCTGGCAAGAAACAAGCCAAGCTAAGGCAGGGCATTCATAAGTAAGAAAAAGCCTCCGTATATTTATGTGGGAGCTGGGTGGTGGGGGTGGGGAGGGGGAGGGAGAGCAAAAACAACAAACAACAGCTTATGTTTATATGTCTGCTTGAGATCAGCCCTGGCTCTGTGCTGAGAAGCTCGTAGTGAAAACTCTGTGGGTAGGGAGCCCGGACACAGGCAGGATAGACAGAGGTTTCCTTTCTTTCTTGGCATTAGAGTCTGGGCTGGTGCATAGCAGTGTGAGGGTCACTTCGCAGAGCAGGAAGCTCAGGCTTGAGTCTGGTTAAAGGGAAACATAAGGAGCCTGGCGATGGTGGCACACCCCTTTAATCCCAGCACTTGGGAGGCAGGAACAGGAGGATCTCCATGAGTTCGAGGCCAGCCTGGTCTACAGAGCAAGATCTAGGACAGGCATCAAAACTACACAGAGAAACCCTGTCTCAAAAAACTAAAGAAAAAAAAAAAAAGAAACATAAGATCCCTGGTGAGAGGACATTTTTTTTCTCAGACATCAATTGGTAGGACTTAAATTCCAGAGACTCCTCGGAAACAGGACCGGAAGATATTGTCACTCACAAAATTAATTGCATTGCTTTTTCCAAGTGCCCTGGTCAGAGTGGTCCTCAGCAGGGAAAGATGATGACCTGGGGAGGGACCATCCCTCAGAGCTGTGACGATGGGAACAGCGCACCACAGGATGGGAGCGTGTGTAGACAGGTGGGACAAGCCTAGCTCTTGCTATTGAGGCCTCCCACGCAGACGGGTGGCATTTTGTCAATGCCTTGCAGGTTATCTCAACTGCCATTGGACCTGGTGCTTGAACCCTGGAGCTCAGGCTGCTCAGAGGCCAAGGGCTTCCTCAGACGAAAGAGCCAGCTGCTCACGTGCCTGTGTTTAGCCTGGAGTTGCTGCTCCTCTAAGTGTTACAGCTCTGAGGGGAAAAGGTATCCTCGCAGTCGGGAGCCAAGGAATACCACAAAGTCACCCTGCACAACAAACCTCACACAAGAGATTTATTGGGAAAGCCACAGGAGGGAGGTGACTGCCTCTGCTCTGGAGAGAAGCAGCCGAGAACTGAGTAGGAGGCAGGCTTGATGTAGGGTTTCTTGGGGGGTGGTGGTGTGTGGAGCTTTCCAGGGTGGCCTGGGATTAGAGGGATGTTGTAGCCTGATCTTGGGGCAAGCTCAGGGACTGGTGGGATTTTGTGGCCCCATCTCAGGCTTTTTCTATAGGGGGGGGGGGGACACTGGTTATTCTCTCACTTCAAGGGGCCTCGGATGTGTGGGTGAGGATTATGTCTGGCCACCAGAGCTGAGCTGGTGCAGTGCACAGCAGCACTTAGAGGCGCTCATGAGGACAAGCGTTCTGAATCTCCCATGATGTATTCCCACACTGTAGTTCGGAGACACCCAAGCGGGAATGAGCTCATTCAGGCTGAATCACCCAATGAGTGCCTTGGAACCTACAGCTCCCGGCATGTACCACCCCGGGACACAGTTGAGAAGAGTGCCATCAGGACCCTCTTCAGAGAGCCAGGGGGAGCCAGGGACCTGCACGGGGACACCCTAAGACTTAATAGGGAGGAGCCGGGCGGTGGTGGCGCACGCCTTTAATCCTAGCACTCGGGAGGCAGAGGCAGGCGGATCTCTGTGAGTTTGAGGCCAGCCTGGGCTACCAAGTGAGTTCCAGGAAAGGCGCAAAGCTACACAGAGAAACCCTGTCTCGAAAAACCAAAAACAAAAAAAGACTTAATAGGGAGGACCATGCTTTATCCAGTGCCAACATAGGCTCCACCCAGAGCCACAGGCTAAGGAACTGCAGGGTTGAGGAGGGTACATGGGCCGCTCTACACAGCCCCAAGGGTCACAGTACACAAGAACCAGGCCAGACTCCCTGGTGGCCCAGGAGGACACAGGCTCTGGTAGGCTCCTCCCTCCTCTGAGGGACCTATAGTGGCTACAGACCTTCCTGTCCTGTTTCCCCTGTCCCCCCGCACTGCTGGTTTCGGTTGGTGGCACCTATGGTCACCACTGCCACACTGTGGGAGAGGGAATCAGCCTCGGACCTAGAGAGATACTGTAGATTGATCGGGGCTGCCGTCGGGCCCGAGCTGCGGACACACTAAGTGCTCACCACACCCGGGTGAGTCCTTGTCAGCTGCTCTCTGTTGTCTACCCTAGTCCATCGTCTCGGGAGAGCTGGGGAGGGCTGGTTGGATAGAGATAGCTTGCTCCCCTCCCCCACCCCGCCTCCCCACAGCCTTTCATTTCAAAACTCATAAATCAGCAGTGCCAGATGCAATCACTCTCGCAAAACCCGGCTCCGTGCCCCAAATATTCTGGGCTACGCGGGAAACATAATTTGGTCAATCCTAGGAAAACTCACTCAAGTTCAGTGTAATGTGGTAGGGGGTAAAGGGAATTGGCAGCGAGAAACTGGAGGGAATTGACCATCGTCAAGGAGTATTCCCTGTGTGTTCTCTTCTGATAGGGATGGGAGGAGCAGGGCCCCCAGGACGTGGGACCAGGGTAGCCTCTCGCCTTTGTGCAGGAGATGGAGGGATTTAGAGTGTTCCCTATCTCGCCCTCTGCACGTTACAGCTCAACAGTGCCTGAGGCCAGCTGGCCAATAGCGCTTTTTATCACCTGACCACAGAGAAGCCAGTACAGGCAGGGTATGGATGTGAGAGTAGTGGTGCCCAGGCCCAGGGAAGCCTGCGGACTTCTCTCAGGGGTGGCTTGGGAACAGCAGCAGCAGAGGGAACATGGCAACCCGCGGCAGCACCTCCAGACCTCACTGTGATACGGTTCCCGTTCCTGCCAGACAGTGACGCCGTTGCTCCTGCAGCTGGGTGTGGACAGGGGGTCACCCCAAATCTCTCTCAGATGATAGCCTGCTGTGTGCACATCTGGATAGGAAGATACAGGGGGAACTCGGCTATGGGTCCCCGCAAGCAGATTGCAGAGGATGAGATGGTACCAGCATAACCCCACACACACTCCCCACCTTATCTAGCAAAACACAGTAGAGCCCTACCTCTGCTCCCGCATGGACCCTCAAGTATCTTCACCCCAAAAGTAGAGCCACCTCAATATCTTTGTCTTTGAGGTTCCCAACGAAGTCCCAGGGTCCCCGACACACGGATGGTGGTGATGGCATACCCCGTGACTCCTTACCCACAGATACAAGACGACGTACTGCTGGGTGATGGACGAGGAGTATATTGAGATGGGTACAGGAGGGGTTCAGAGTCACATGGTGACTAAGGTTGAGACACGACACATTGTGGTAGTAGCTGATCAGGCTGGTGTCTCAACCCAAGGCCGTGGTTCCAAATAGAACATTGAGGTCGAATTCTGCCTTCAGGGGACTGAAGGCTTTCCACAGAGTGGCCACCGATGTGTCCTGTAGGCACATGACCGAAGGTTGCCCACGCTCCTCACTCTAGCCAGAAAGGGACAAGGAAACTGAGTGAAAACAGCATTTCTTCTATCACCCCAGAGGCTTAGTCCCCTCCCCAATACCTGGAGTCTTTAAACAGCCCACTTGTGGGTCTTGGTGAAACATAGGCAGGAGAGGACAGGGTTTTGACAGGTGCCTACATGGCCTGGGTAGTTGTGCCCACCTGGTGGGAGCAGAGTCAAGCAGGTGGACAAGCTCTGTTATTACCAGGACCTGAGACACCACATGGAGGACACACGGAAGACTGTCCTGTGGGGGCCCATAGAGGCTCTGGGTTAAGGCCTTGCCCAAGGTCAGAGTTTGAGCTTGCTTTACCCAGCAGGGCTTCATAATGGGGTGATTTGACCATGGGCATGGTTACCAGGTGTTGGGAAGGGGCTACACTTGACTGTACATTATGCTTTGATCTTTCCAGGGGGAGGTCTTTTGCCTCTCCCTGTGGCATTGCTTAAAAAGCCCTTTTGAATGAAGACTTGAGGCAGCTGGGTATGGACCCAGGGCCCTCCCGAAACTATCCTGTGTCTCTGTCTTTCTCCTCATTGCTATCTTTCTAGCTATCATTTCCTACTTCCTCTCTCCTCCAACCAAGAACCCTTCCAAAGATTCTGACAGACTCCCTCACCTGTCTCCCTGGTACCTGACTGGACAAGGGTGGAAGGCAGGCAGGAGTCACATGGAATCACTAGAAAGCCTTGGAGGGTTCAGCCCACAAGTGTGGTTCTGAACCATCTAGACCAGGTCCACTCAGCCAGACCCTGCTGGTCACTCTGGGCATGCCCCTGTAGCTGTTCTAGGCTAGGACCTATCTCTTCCTGATGTTGCTCAGCTAAGTTTGAAATCCCCCAGTGTTATCAGTGGGATCTGAAATGTCCTCACAGACTTGTTTGAACACTGGGTCCCCAGTTGGTGGCACTATTTTGAAGGCTGTGGGACCCTTAGGAGGAAAGGATCTGGCTGGTAGAAGGTCACCAGGAGCAGGCCTTTGAAGATTGAACTCACCCCTGGTTACAGCCTTACCTTCCATATTCTAGTCCACACCATGTGCCCAGTGCTGTCCCATGTTTCCCGCCACCAAGACAATGACTCTTTGCCAGCCTCCCCTCTGTGACACACTGAGACCCTCTGAAACCGTGAGCCAAAGTGAGCCCCATACAGACCCATGGCATTGATTTGCAGTTGGTTTCTTGTGTTGATTGGAGGTTGCTGTGTTGATTGGCAAATTGCTTTTTGGTGGTGATTGGCAGGTCGTTGTGCTGACTTGGCAGGGTGTCTGTTGTATTGATTGGCGGGTTATTAGTTGTGTTGATCGGTGTAACCCTAGAGCTGACTTGCTTTTCTGGAATCCACACTATCCATGGCTTTGTCCACGCTGCCAGCAGCCAGGCATCCATCCTTGCTGAGCTTGGGGACCAAGTGAGCCTCTCCAACTCCCATAAGCAACACTTGCTGTTGTAAGGGGCCAATGACTTGGCTCTGGGTGCATAGTCAACCTCCCTGGCCCCCAGATTGGCTGAGAAGAGGTGATAAAGTGGGGTGCAGGAGCTTCTCACCCTCTGCTGGATTTGTCAGGTTTTTGGAGGTTAAGGACGTGTGTTAACAGGGGTTTGGCCTAAGACGTCCAACTAAGGTGAACAAGTGTTTGTGAACATAAACTCTGACCTTGAACTTTCTCAAGTGGAAAGGTGGTACTTGCTGTCGGAGTGTATCAGTTTCTGTTGAATGGACATTTTGTATCCAGGCCTGAGGTTCCAGCTCTGTGATGAGGTGAGGCGGAGACCCAGAGATGCAGTGAGAGCTGTGAGGGGCTCAGCCTGGACGGGGAAGAGGACACTCACTTTCTGGCCTACAGAGCCCTGGGCTGCTGACCTGGACACTGTGCCTCCGGGGGAACCCAGCCTCACCTGCAGCCAAACTGCCCTGAGTTCTGATTGGATGGGAAACAAAGTTCCAAAGTCAGGGCATGTGAGAGGACAGCTGGAGACACCAAGCCTGGGGTGACAAGGCATGTTGTCCTCAGAGTAGAGTCTGTCCGGTCAAGATTAGGTTGCGTCAGGTCAGAGGTCTCTGCCCAAAGGAGGCTAGACCTTGTCTGTCTCAGCCTTCCTGAGTCTTAGTGGATTTTGGCCCTTCTAGAACTCTCTTGACTCACATCTCAGGAGGACCCCTCACTCACTCTCTGCTTCCTAAATCCACACCATGTGCACGGTGCTGTCCCACACTCCTGCCATCCATGGATGGTGCCCGCATTTTTCCAACTCTAAAAATGCTTCTGGTTGAGATGAAATTGAAAATGAGGGAATGCAGAAAAAAAAAATTGCTGACTCCAAGGACCCGGTTTCAGCCCCATCCATCATCCTAACTGTTCCCACAGAAGGGCTGCGTACAGAGCTTGTCTCTTCTGGTACTCCTCGGACCTCCCTGCAGAACCCGGGCCTCAGAGGGATAGGATTGCATACATCCTAGGGGGCCACAGGGACCCTGAAGAGGGGAGGAAGGACACACAGCCTCATCCATCTCTGTGGGTCCCTGGATGTCCTTGAGCCTTTTTCCTCCTCCGTTCCTGGCGGTTCCTCCAGACCATGGACGAATTTACCCTCTTTTTAGGCAGGACATTATCTGCCCTTTGTTCTGGCTGCCTGCACACTGTCTCAATAGTTATCTCCTTCATCCCCCTCACCGCTCCCTCTCTCTTTCTGACCCTGGAGGATTAAGAAATATGGCAGGCACCTGCTGTGTCTCCTCTGCTCCTGTATCCAGTGATGGATGTATCTACTCAGGGCCTTTCCTGAGATCCCCTGCCTGCTCAGTCGTAGGCGGGGCTTGATACCAACTCTACGTGAATGGGGCCTCTGCACAGCACTCTTACAGTCCTCTGGGCATGGACACTCATGGAGTTGTTCTTCATTTCTGTTTATTACACATTTATTTTTACAAATCCCAATATGTTGTAACCACCCACTCTTTGCTAAGCACATACCACCTCCTTGGGGTCTCACTGCTAAGTGGGTCGCGTGCGCGCACGCGCGCGCGCGCACACACACACACACACACACACACACACACTGTTCTCTCAGGGACCTCCATTCAGGCAGGGTCCCCTCCAAGCTTGGGTCAGAGTGTCTCCGCAGTGACAGAGCGGTAATCCATGGCTGCCTTCCTTCCTTCAGGGCACAAGTGTCCCCATGTTCCCATCTCCTGTACATCTGGCTCCTGTACAGCCAGCCAGCAGTGAGAGGGACCATGAGAGGGAGAGAGAGAGAGAGAAAGAGAGAGAGAGAGAGAGCATACTCAAGGGTACTTCTGTGAGCCTCACCTTAGGAAGGCTCCACTTCCTTATAGCACCACAGATTGAGGACCAAGTCTGTATCCTCAGCCCAGCGTTTTGGGTACATATCCACACTGTAAATTGAAACTGTAAATTGTGCTGTTCTGAGGATTTGGATCTGGAAGCCCCATGCTGGACAGAGAAGCGAAGCTGTCTGGAACCCCACAGAGGTGAGGATGCTGTCCTGTCTCAGACGCCTCTTGCCAGTGAGGGAGCAGCCAGCAGTGATCAACCACACGCAGAGTGGGGACCAACACCTCTGGACTAGCCTCATCTCTCCCTGCTCAGGGTGACCCAGGTGAGTCCCACCACTCCCCCAGGCCTCAGTTTCTCCTTCTGTAGGACGAAGAAATTAACTAGATGATTTCATATCTCCAAGGTCAGCGTCCCCAGCATCCACCCCCCGCCCCACGCTCCCAGCATAACCGCCTCGGTATTTCTCTTTAAATCCACTTCTAATCTAGCTAAAGTTTCCATTAGTGTGGCCGGGAACCACTCTTGACTGGAAGCAGAGGAAGCCACAGTAGGAAATTGTGGCTTTGCCAAAAGGTGGTAAGCCTGAAGACTGTTGGGGGTGGGGGGAGTGAAACTTCCGCCACTTTGCAGCTTTCTGCAGCTCAGATAGCTGGGAGCATGGGTCCAGGTTCTCAATCTGCAGGACGCCTGGGCTTCTGTTGGCCTCTGGGGTTGGATCTCCCATGAGGCTTATGGAGATTCAGATCCTGTGATGTCACTCAGGAGTTCTGTCAAGTCTCAGTCCCTCCCACTGACTGCCTGTCACTCCATCAGATGCCAGCTAGCTGCAGCATTACCTGGAGCCACTGCCTGTGTGTCCTAAGCCCTGAAGGACAATTTCTTGGCTCCTTTTCCTAGGAATTAGCAAATCAAAGGGCATGCTTCCCAGAGTTTCCAACTCCCTCTTCCCTGGAGGCCAAGGAAATGGAAGAAGGAGGAGTGCTGGGTAGAGCGTCTATTAAAGCCTCAAGTTCAAGTTCACAGCGACCCTTCCCATGGTGCTGGTTGCTACGGCTTCAAGGACAAGCAGCCTCAGCCTCACATCAGAGCTTGCTTTAGTCCTGGGAATCAGGACTGGATTGCAGCTCCTATGAAAGACACGACCCTGATTCCTGCTCCAGTGATAAAATGTTCCCCCACGAAACTCCCACGACCTCAGTGTTGGCTGAAAACAACGGGGGGCAGATGCTTCAAAATCTCCCCGAAACAACTGGGGAAATGGCCCAGCTAGTCAAGAGCTTGCCTTGCAAGGGCGAGGACCTGAGTTTTATCCTCAGAACCCATGTCACATGCCCGATGTGTGTGCTTATGAGCCCAGCACAGGAGAGCTGTAGAAACGCAGATCGCTGGGGCTCTCTAGCCAGCCAGTCTAGCCTACTGGATGAATTCCAGGTCAATGAGAGACCCTGCCTCAAATAAATGTGGATTGACAGTTGAGGTTGTCTTCTGACGTCTGCATGTACACAAACATACAGGTACACACGAGCCTGTACACACACACACACACACACACACACACACACACACACACACACACCCCTCACACACGAACATTTCCAGAACCTTCCAGTTCACACCAGAACCTGATGGCCTAGTCCGAGCTAAGGGAGCGAGCCAGGTCATGGCCACATAGACAGAACTTGAGCTGGCCCTCTGGCCCTTCTGTGGCCTTAGCCACAGAAGGTGTGTGTGGGGGGGGATCTAGAATTGTAGATTTCAGTCAGAGCAGTTTTGGATGTGTGTCCATCACCCTTCCAGGGGCTCGTTAATGACCTAGCATGAGTACCTTCATGTCACAAATAAATGTCACCGTCCGGGGCCGGGTGAGACTTCCCCCAGGGTCACCTGCATCACTTCCACGGTAGTCAGGTGACCGCATGCCATGCTGTTTTGCCCACCTTGCATCTTGCTGCTTCTAAGGCCTGCAGTAAAATCCTCATATTGCTTTGGGCGGCTCTGCTCTCCCCATGCAATCACTCCTCTTCCTCCCCGCCTTGCCTGCAGGGCTGCATGGCCACAGCCTGCCTGCCACTCAGAGGAAAGTGGGGCAGAGAGAGTTTTGAAGCATGCGCGTCCGAAACCCCGTGCAGCCCGCCCAGGTAAACAAGTCTGTTGCGCCAATTGAGAACACACCAAGTAAATTAAATAGATTCAGTCCGCGGCATGTAAACTTCCCCAGGAGGCTGATGGCGCGGTCCCTCGGGGCTGCTGCTTCTCCCCTTAGCTATAAAGCGAACATCTTGAGGGTGCCTCCTGGTCTTTGTCACCAGCTTAGAGCTGCAATCACTTGCCAAGGGCTCTTTTCGCCTGCGCCAGATGTTCTCTCTGGGCCCTGCAGAAACCTCTTTCTCTTAATAGAATGTCTCAATTGCTAGATCTCACCGTATGTCCCTGGCGCAATTCTTTGTCCGGAGACGGAAGCACCTGGAAGCTTCAGCCCTTGCCCTGGGGCTCAAACACACGCTTCTGTAACCATTCCCGGCTGCAAGCTCTTTTATTTTCCTGCCTTGTTGTTTCTGATCTGTCCCCTTTGACCCCAGTGTTCACTTTAACCCCAATATTTGTTTTTTCTTAACAGCAATGGTCCCGGACTCCTCACGGAGGAAGCCAGTGGGAAAGGATGCGTGGACAGAGGCAGGTATGACCCTATGCAGTGAATGTGTGAGTGACTTCCTGGATACTTCTTACACTCTGGCAGGTACATTCCATCCTCTCTGGCCCTTGGGCCTCCTGGGGATCCCAGCAGAGCCCCAATATTGACTTAATGGTGGTGACTGATGGATTTCACCTTCCCCTTTCTTCTTCAGCGTTGGTAAGAGAATAAAGTCCTCATCTGTGATCTGCTTAAGTGCTGTGTGTCCCCAGGAGGAAAAGAGGGAAGGGGAAGGGACAGAGGAGAAAGGGAGGGGGAAGGAGAAGGGAGGAGGGGGGCTGTCACAGGCAAGAGCCTCCACCAGGATGGAAGAGCCTGATTCCCACACCTGGTCCTCGGCGGCCACCGTCTGTGGTAGCTGCATTTGCTTTCTGCTACACACCAGCTCTACTCAGCCCCAGCTTCAGGAGGCCACAGGGGACATAGCCTGGGTGTGTCCCCAGAGCCACACCAAGCTGGAGGCCTGTTCTCTTCAAGCAAGTCCTTTTTGCTGAGGATGTCAGATGCAAAGGGCGTCAGCAATGAGCGAGGCTATTTCTCCACCACCTCCTGTGCTCAGCAGCTCCAGGGCCCTTAATTCAGGCCTGTGCTCTCTCTCCCTCTCTTCCTCCCCCTTCTCTCTCTCCTCTGTGTGATTTGGTCATGGGATGTGAGTGCCCTGCCTCTGTGAGGAGTCAGCTCACACAGGCATCCTCACCCTGCCTGTCACATCCCCGTTACCCCCCTCAGAACAGCTCTGCCCCTGAGAAATGTCACCATGCAAATGCTCCTCCAACTTGCCTGTCATTCATCTTTGATTGTGTTTCCCGAAGGAATCCCCTCTCTCTAGAAAGCTGGCATAGGAACACACTCCCGCCCCACCCCCACCTCCACTCAGGGGCTGGTTATCAGAGACCCAAAGGACTTTTCCCTTGCTCTCCTGTGCTCTACCCAGTGTGGACACAGGTCTTCACCATAGCGGCTCTGCCAGGCTCTCTGTGCAACCAGGTCGGTCCTCCTCAGCATCCAAGCCATGAACGTGTGCTTCCCTAGGAGATACAATGAACTCAAGGACAGCTCTGCCCAGCCTAGACTTCAGCAGCCCATTCGCGTCCCATCTCTTGGCGGGTTCCACCACGCATGTGTGTAGTCAGAGGTTTTCATATGTCCTGCTCAGCCCTGCGGTCCCGCAGTCGCTTATAAAATAATCATTCAAAGGCTTAATATTAATTACCAGTTTATGGCCATGGCTAGCTCTTATAGCTAAACTCAGTCCATTTCTGTTAATCTATATGACACTCCATGTTCCGTGGCTTTACCTGTGTGCCATTACATGCTGTTCCCTGGATGGCGGGATGGCGTCTCCTCTCTGCCTGTGCCTCCCCTTTTTCTGTTTCTGACCTGAATTTCCCACCTGCCTCTAAGCTGCCTTGCCATAGGCCAAAGCAGTCCATTATAAACCATTGGGAACAACACATATTCACAGCATACAGAAAGACATCCCCCAGCACATGTGGCCTTTGTGAAGCTTCTCCGCCTCCTGCCTCAGTTTCCTTCTATGTGAAGGTGGAATCCCTGCAGGACAATCACAGAGCCATTGGGATGAGTGTGGATGTGCAAGATGTAACCCAGGTCTGCTAGTCCCTGGCGAGTGGGTAGGAAATGTTAGTCATTGTTCCCGTTTGTCGAGCTGCTAAATGTTCTTGTCATCCCTGTGTGGTTCTTATGCCCAGGTAGACATTGATTCATGGAAGGTTCCACGGAGGTCCCAGTTCTTTATAAATTATGTCATATTGAAGACGAGGCTGAGATGGGGGGCGGGATGTCTCTGCTGAAGCATAATTGTTACTTCCTCCCAGGCACCTGCTCTGCCAACCCTGTTGGGAACACTGTGATCCGTCCCCCGATTCTTGCAGCATCTTGGTTAGAGCTGGATCTCGTGTTCTCTATCTTGCAGATCAAGGAAGTGAGGCCCCTAGACATCAAATCCCTTGCCCAGCGTCCAGCCAGTACGCGGCGGAGCCGGCAGCCATGCAGGCAGGCTGACAGTCAAGTCTTTACCCTCTGTGTATCTGATGTTTCCTTCCTGCTCACTCCTAATCCTGTCAGACCCGGCCCTCCATTCTCTGTAGCTTGCCGCACCAAGTAAGGCATCTTCTTGATGACTTAGGATGGGCTAAGCCTTTGTATCAAAAGTATTTAACCTTTTGTGTTAACTTGCCTCATAGCGTCTCTCCCTTCTTACCTCTGAGCTGCATTCACAGAGGCATCAGTGGAACTTGATCTGGACAAACCTTTGATCCATCCTTTACAGTCTCCAGTCCCTGCTGACACCTGTGGAGTCCACGTGGTCTCTGTCCTCACTCCAGGCTTTCACACGCTAATCAGTGACTCCACACCCACTGTGGGTTCTCTGCATCCTATCCGGGTCCGGCTGCGTTTGTTGTTTTGTGTCCAGATTCTCTGCTGCCTCTTCCACTGCGGATCTTTGGTTGAAAGTCAGTCAGAGCCGATTCCATCACTTGGCTACGGAGATTAGTGGTTCAATAAACAGGAGTGTGCAGGTGTCTTTGTGGTGTGCTGGCTTAAGAGTTCTTCTGGTGTATACCCAGGAGTGTCCACCAACAGAAGAATGGATAAAGAACAGAGAGATACTGGAGATTTTTCAGCCACAAAGAAGAATGAAATTATGCCATTTGCAAGGAATGGATGCAAATGGACCTTACCACATTAAGTAATATAAGAAAGACACAAAAGGACAAATACCACGTTCTCTTTTATTTATGGATCCTAGAATTCTTATATGTGTGTAAAAGCATTTATATTTGTTACATACATATGATATATATGTGTATATATATATGGACTATATATGTCACATGAAAGTGGAAGAGAGTGTGGGGAGATTAACGGGGGAGGGAAAGGGGGAGGGGAACACAGGGTGAGAGAGAGTACAGCCTGGGGTAGATGTGGTGAAAGCACATACGTATCTTCCTAAAACCCAACGCTGTACAATGAATACGTGCACACGACAACAAGAATGCTTACGGGCCAGTGAGATGGCTCAGCAGGTACAGGATCTTGCTGCCAAACCAGGCAATCTAAGTTCAATCCTTTGGACCAACGCAGCGGGAGCGAACTGACTCCCCAGAGTTGTCCTCTGGCCTCCACACTTGTGCATGCATGCGCACACACATACTTGATAGAAATGTTAAAGACAGGGTGGGGGGGGGGCGAGAATGGTTTGAATAAGTGGGCTATGGAGATGGCTCAGTGTTGCCCTGCAAATGTGAGGACCCGGGTTTGGATCCCCAGTACCTACGGTAAAAGCCAGGTATAGTAACTGGGGAGGTGGAGACAGGAAGATTTCCTGAAGTTCACTGGTCAGTCAGCCTAACAGACCGGTTAAACCTCCAGGTTCAGTGAGAGACTCTATCTCAGAAAATAAAGTGGAGAAATTGAGAGGGACATTGACACCAGCCTCTGGGCTCTCCAAGAACAGACACACACATGTGCAAGTGCGGGCACACATGTATACATGCACAAACACATCACATGTACATATATTAAAAATGTTTTCAGTAATAAAAGTAAAGGAGAGAAGGAAAGGTAGATACGGGATAGGACATGGAACTGGAGGTGATGGCATGTGTGCTTGGAGATAACTTGCCTCTTATTTTTTCCAGGGCTTCATTTGGGATAAAAAGGGAGTGTCTTTGGACAAAACTGCACTGGATCTGGTGGCCGCTGGCCATGGCCGCTCTCACAGCAATGGAGTTCTTGAGTGTCTGTCCACTGTTCCCCTGTGCCTGCTGTGGAGATTTAGCTACTAAAATGTTGTCACTGCTCCTGTCCCTTCTCATCTCCAGGCTTTATTTACAAGTCCCTCAAAGATTTCTGCCCACATCTCCCCTTTCTTGGGCTCTCGGTAGGGGATAGTCAATGCCTTGGGCCTCGCAGTTGGGACATGGTGTTGTTTGCTTTGGCTCTTTTTTGGGGGAGCACTACCCAGCTCCCAAATAAATCACACACAGAGGCTTATTCTTCATTATAAATGCCCGGCCTTAGCTTGACTTGTTTCTAGCCAGCTTTTCTTAAATTATCCCATCTACTTTTTGCCTCTGGGCTTTTCCTGTTCTCACACTTCTGTAAATCTTACTCTTGCTCCATGGCTTGCTGTGTAGCTGGGTGACTGGCCCCCATAGTCCTCCTCTGGCTACCTCTTCTTTCCCCTAGATTTCTCCTTCTCTTAATTCTTTCTGCCTACCAGCCCCTCCTGTCCTTTCTCCTGCCTTGCTATTAGTCATTCGGCTCTTTATTAGACCAGCAGGTGTTTTAGACAGGCACAGGAACACAGCTTCACAGAGTTAAACAAATGCAACATAAACAAAAGTAACACACCTTAAAATAATATTCTGCAACAGGGACAGGATACTCTCTATACTCTCTGTGCATCTTCAGCTGTCCTGGGCAGTGTAGGTACTGCGTATCCTCCTGCCCACCCAGCCATCCCACCAAACCCTCCTCAACTCTTCCGCATCATATGAAAGATTCTAGTGCTAATGCCTCCAGCTTCCCAGCAGCAGGACCTGGGAACATGGACTGGCTCCCTGAACAGCATCCTCTCTGCTCCCAGCCACAGCGGCTTTTCGCTTGTCCCCTGGAGGAGGCAGGCTTGCTGGCTCCCAGTGCTTCCGTTGATCAATGTTTGTCCCATGGGTGAGACAGGGTAGAGGAGCCCGGAAGGGTTTCCTCCCACCTCTGCAATGACACCTGTGCCCCGCCCCCCATTCCCCGACAGTTGGGCATCACAGAGCAATGCTCTCTGACTCCTGCCAAGCTCCATGAGAAGCCCCCGGAAGTTGCTCCCTGCAGCCTGCAGGTGTCTCATGGCTGTTACCCTGGACTCACAGGCTAGGGCGCACCGAGCTTTCGAGCCCGGTTGGATATCTTGAGCCAAATATTCTTAGAAGCCCTAGGTGGTCGCCACTCTGTCCTAGAAAGCCAGTGTCCCAAACCACCTCTCCTGGAAGCCATGTCTTCCTTAGGAGGGAGCCAGTGTCCCTGAAAGCTCAGCTCTCTCTGCTCCGATCTTGAAGACTGTCTGCCTTCTGCTTGTTAGCATGGAAATGATGTTCTTTGCAGCCTTCTG
This sequence comes from Peromyscus leucopus, assembly GCF_004664715.2. Lineage (NCBI taxonomy): Eukaryota > Metazoa > Chordata > Mammalia > Rodentia > Cricetidae > Peromyscus > Peromyscus leucopus. The sequence goes on from NC_051082.1 coordinate 20,470,999, forward strand.
CAGCCCCAGTGGAGACCGCACGTGGTCTTCCTCTTTAAGGGCACTGCTTCTTTCACGGGCTATTGGTCAAAAATTGGTCACACGTAGCTAAAGAGAACAGGGGAGGATGTGGTCTGCATTCCAAACACCCAAAAGGCATAGGCTGTGGAAGCTGGCGAGGGGGGGGGGGTGTCTCCAGGTGTATGCAGCATCTCTGCCACACCCACAGTCTTTGGATTACTCTCTCCTCTGTCCTGTTTCCCCACTGGAAATACTGCTTCTGCTGAAAAGCACCGTCTGCTCAGTCCCTTGACATCCAAGCGTCAGGGTCCAGCATGGACAAGAAGGGCTGTGTAGGGAGAACTCATCCACACAAGGACCCTGAGCCTTGACACTGGACAAAGCTCCTTTGTGCATACGACGTGGCAGTGTGGGTCAAGAACCCCCAGGAGATGGTGACATGGCTCAGTGGGTAAACCAGAATTTGGACCCCCAGCACTCACTAAAAAGCCAGAGAGGTGCGGCAACCTGCCTTTAATACTAGTGCTAGGGTAGCGGGTGAAGATAGGGGATGCCAGGGGTGGGCTAGGTGGAGAATCTGAATCAGTGGGTTCTGGGTTCAACGAGGGACCCTGCTTCAATAGATGAAGCAGGAAGCAGTTGAAGAAGGCATCCAGCAGCATCCGGAGGCCTCCAGGCACATGCTTACTGGTGTGCGTGTGCACCTGCAGGCACATGTGTCCCTGCACACTGGGACACACACAGACAGACATGCCAGTATACGTGCACACCACACATACGCATGCACGCCCACACACGCGCACACACACACTCTGGAAATGAAGAGGAATAACTCTGGTGCTGATGGTGTCTGGCAAACGGAGTGCAGTAGTATGAGGGCGTGGTGGCTACCCTGCCCGAGCTCACCAGGGTCTTCCATCCTGCTTCCCCAGACTCTCCTTATAGGTGACTGACGCACACGTACTCTTGTTCTGACCTGGGGTTCGCTGCCAAATGGCAGTGGAGCACCTTGTCTTGCTTCATCTTAGCTGCAGGGGAGGATCCAGTAGGGAGCGTTTAAGAACATGTTGAAAGAGATATCTCCAATGTATGAAAAACTGGTGAACGCTGCGGTTTCGGCCCGGGGCAGTGACAGAGGCTCAGGAGCGGCTCCCTGAGCTATGCACAGGAGGTTTGTGCCTCTGCAGGGTTTCCATCATTCTGACAGTCACTTCTGGCCCCATCAATCCATACTAACCTCTCCGGGAATCTTCCTCTCCATCCATTGGCCAGACAGTGGTCACATGACCAGGTCTTGCTGCAAGGGAGTTGGGCTGAATGGGGCTCCTGCTCGACAGCATGGTAGAGTTCAGGGGTTGAGAGAAACTTCCTGGAAGAATCCCCCCAGATGGTGCTGTACAGACATACACACACCCACACACCCACACACCCGCACACCCGCACACCCACTCACCCGCACACCCGCACACCCGCACACCCGCGCACACACACACACACACACACACACACACACACACACACACACACACCCGGGCTTCCTGTGGACAGGCATAGTCCACGCAAAAGGACTTGGGGTCCCTAGCTGCAACCCTGAGTCAAGACACAAAGCCTGCTGCAGAGTTAGTGCCCAGCACATGGCACAAGGCTGGGGTGAATGCTCCTGAAATATTTTGTACCTTATGGAACACTCTGAGATGACAGAAATCTAGGCTGAGGGACAGGACGGGGGATTTGGGTACACTGGGGTGCGGGTGGGGGATGGGGAGCAACATCCATTGAGAGGTGGAGTCACTGCTAAGACAGAACAGTGTCTTCAACACAACAGGAGTCACCTCCGTCAACAACAGCCAGACACCTGCAGTGTTATGTGACCACTGCCCCATGGTGAGGCCCCAGGCTCTCTCCTGCTTTGCATCATCTACACTGGCCAATCTTCAATCTTCTCCCCTCCTCGTGATCCAACTCTTGGGCATCCAGCTTCCTGGCCGGAGGGTGAGGGGGTGTGAGGTGGGGGGGTGGGAAGAGGAGGGGCGTGGCAGTGACTAGAAAGGGCTACCTGTTATCTCTCTTCTCATCCATTGGACAGTATACAGTCACATGACCATGCCTTGCTGCAAGGGATGCTGGGGTGTGTCTTTATTCTGGGATACAATGTGTCTAGCTAAATCCAGGAGGCTATAAACTACTGCAGGGAGGCGGACACTGGAGACAGCAGCCCCCCCCCCCTCCCCGCAGAGGTGTGTCTGCAGCCTTGAGAGCCTCCCATCTGTGACTGTAACCAGTTCTGGGCAGGTGAGGAAACTCAAGAGATGGATGGCAGCCTGCACAGATGGTCACTGACAAGCTGGGGAAGCAAAGTCAAGCAGGGGACTTCCCACAAGCTAGGGATTTAAGTTGCGAGACTCGTTTTCCTAGAAGTTATGGGAGGTCACCAATTCAAAGGGGAAAAGGGGAAAGACCACAGCTGGCTGCGTGAGGAAGAAGCTGGAAACTGTTGCTTCAGTGTTTACGCCCCGCATGAGGGCCATTATTCGTTTTGTTTCTGCTGCTCAGCCTCTTAAGCGGTGTCACCATGACAGGATTTGGCACACATCTCCTGTGACGCTGGTCCCCCTATTTGTCACGTAAGCGACAGGCATGGCCCTCCCGTGCAGCTCTTCTTTCCTTGGTCTCCGACACCACATGGGGAACTCAGGGGCCGAGGTGTTCCATCCATTTACCCATAGAGATGTGACCAGAGGCCGAGGACAGCCGCTCAGTATTCTCCCCAGGCCAGACACCGCAGTGGAGAGTCCGTAGCTGAAGGGAGAGGGGAAGGCCAGCTCGTCTGCCTTTTATCCAGCTGAGGCACTAAAAATGCACACGGCTGAGGCTGCTGCGTGAAGTCAATGCCATAGCTGTAAACACTAAACACTCTTTCACAAGGGATTGTTTCCCCCAGAGCTGCTCACCTTTCTATCCTGAGAACAACTGTCCACCTAGTTAACGTCACGGGGCACTGTCTCACATACAGGTAAGGAATGTCATCGGTATCCCCCACTCAGGTGATCTCTTCTGGTTTCCGAGCTGTCCCCTTCCCTTGGATGTGTCCTGAGAGAGTCCCTGAAGGGTCCCAGGAGGCACAGGCATGCAGGTCCTGTGCCCACACCTATGTGACTAGCTAGGGATTGAGGTCCAGATGTATTTCTAAGGTTACATGTTAGGATCGTTGTCTCCCTGCCTGTTCCTCCTCCGTGTTGGGGAGGGAGTTTTTGCAGCTAGAGTCCAGAGATGGCCTGCTCTCTCTCAGGGGATTTAGGTGCAGGCAGGGAGGGAGACACAAAGGCTGTATGATCCAGCCACAGTTACCATGCTGGTCAATGTTTGGACAGCATCAATGTGTCAACTTCTATCACCCACCTCAAGGGCCTGTCATAACCTTCCTTGGGGACTGCATTCTTTCCTCAGCTGTTTCAGTGACTGGGTCAAACATACAACTTCACAAAAGTTAGCTCCATCCATTCAGGCTAATCCTTACTTTTAAGAAGACTATTCCTAAAAAACGTTGGCCATAAGCATCTAACATTTGTGTTTATGGAAGTCAAGGCTGAGTGTGGGGCTCCAATCTCTCTTTCTCTCCATGCGACATCTTCCCTTGTACCCTCCACAGTCACCTCCAGAAAACAACACTACATCTACAGCTGCTTGCTGTCAATGTGGACCAGTCCTAGCTGCAAAATGCACTGTTCTACGCACAACTTGTTTAAACAGCCTGCGTTGGATCTCTTTGCCTACACAAGTCTCTGAATTCTAGGCGACCTTGCTTACCCTACAGCTATTCTCTCTCAGGCCAGATGGGGCGCACTGTCCTGTTGATCCAGCACAAGGCCTTTGATTGGTGCAAGCTCAGTCCTTCATTTACATGAAGGTTCACTCCGATTGGCTCCATCACCCTTGCCACGCCCCCTTTTGGGTATGCGAGCCAGGAGCCTCTCTTGCCATTTCTGCTCCTAGTGTTGCAGTAGTAGGGCCCAACGCTGGTCTTCTCTAGCAGTCTTTCCTCCTCTGTTTCCGACCTTCAGCATTTGTAGAAGGGGCTAAGCTGGTAACAGGAAGGGGAGGTGGCAAGCAGGAGCAGAATGATGGCCGTGGTGAACACAACAGAAGAGGTGACAATAATGGTGACGGGGTAGCCGGAGATCTCCAGAGAGTGTTCAGGACAGAAAAAAAAAAAAAAATGGGGAGCAGAGGTGGCCGCGACAGCAGCGCTACTTAAAACCAAAGACACAGGACTGTGGCCCTGGTCACAGAAGAGTTGTCAGAAGCTGTCATGTTTTAAGAACCGAGGGTCTCTGACACCCTAGGGTGACACTGTCACCATAGGACCTAGAGTCCCGGCACTCCAAGGCTGTTTGAGAGCTGTCATGGCATGTTGCTTTTGCTACTGTTGAGAGCAGAGGATTACAACAGCTCCCAAGTGCTGGTGGCTAAATCCTCCAGCAATAACCGGGTCCTGAAAGCCAAGGCCTGGTGCAAAAGGCCCCCAGCTCTCCATGCCCAGAGCTGTTAGCATCTAGGTCTGTGTGGTTATTTGGCTACCCTCAGAGCCAAGCAACCACCATCTTGGGGAGTTCAGCGGCACTCACTGGTAAAAGGATGTTTCCCCTGGGTTTATGGACTGTTTACAACCCCATTAGAGGTGAGGAGTCACAAGACCCTCATCTGAGAGTCCAGCCACTCCCTACCACCCTGTTTTATACAACTCTGCCTTAAATTGCAGGTGGAGGAAGGAGCTCCATCTATGGGGTGGTAGGGAAGCCATCATGCCTGCTGAGCGAAGACTTTCGGTGCGGCCTTTGGGGCAGAGGAGCATTCACACCCTGTAAGTAACCCCTCACCTATGTTCTGTAATGAACCCCAACAAACTCATTGGTTTTCCAGAGTGATCTTTGGTGGATTCGTGCCTCAGTTCGTCATTGGAACCTTCGGAGGAAGGATAGATGTTGCTTATGTCTCTCTCACTGGGCAGGACTTTTAGCAACGCTCTGCTGGTCCAGCTCTCAGGCCTTGGATATGTCAGGAGCCAGGACTGACAGTTCTGGGAGAGCTGAGCAGAGCGGAAGGACCCAGATAGCTGAGGGGGAAGAAGCATGCTGGCTCTACCTGAGTTTATTCGGGGCTGGTACCCCCAAATGACCTCACTTGACTTCTTCAACCAAGGACACCTTGAAGCAGAGTGACTGTGGCTGGCACAGGTGTTTGCCTTTTTTACCTTCCACATGCTTGCCCTGGATGCCCATGAGACCCTGGACCCCAACTATTGGGACTAACAGACCTACAAGAAGACAAAAGTCACCCAGAATCTCTGGGTGAAAACGCAAGTTTTCAGGAGACTCCAGCATACAGCCAACGTGAGCACTGACTCTCCACAGCCAGGAGTCACCCGTGTTCTTTGAGTCTTGGTGGGATCAGGTTCTGGGTTTATGGATTATAATAAGGCTGGGAGTCCATGTCTCTAACAAGCTCCAGGCAATGCCCTGGCAGCCTGTCCGTGGACCCTGTGAAGGAGTGAGACCTCAGAGCATCTGAAAGGGATTGGGGAGGGGGTCTGTTTTGGAGGCGCCATCCATTTTGAATAACCTTGTGGATATTTGGGATTGTGAGAACAGCTTAACAGTTGAAAGAAGCAAAAATAAACCATTGTGGAAGTCCAGCGCGACTTGGCATGCACTGCAAGGCTCAACAGGGAAGGGCAGAGAGGGCCATGCGCACTCAGGTATTGGGGGCAGGGCATGGGAACTGCCATGTCCATGGTGTCCCGATCTCCCCACAGGAAGTTTGGCCAAAGGGATAAGTTGTCCTGTTGCTCTCTCTTTGGTCTCTCCAGGATCTCAGGATGTCCGTGGGATGCCACAGAAGGAAGGAACAAGCCTCGGGGTCCATTAGACTCAGGTTCTTTCCAGACATGAGATGAGACCAAGGGTCAGGCAGAGTTGGTACTTTGCAGGTCACAGAACCTGAGGAGGTGCTCAGCAGGGGAGCAGCTCTGAGGACTTTGAGCTGTCAGGGAGGGTCGAGCATCTGACCCTCTCAGGTGGTGCAGACTGTGGTGATGGTTCTGAGTGGTTCTGACTAGGTGGTGGTACTGGAAGAGGCGGATCACAGTGATGGTCTCTGGGGTGTGTGCTCCTCTTCCAAACCCACCAAGTTCACATGGTGGCTACGCACAGCTAGTCACATTTCAGTCCTTTTATGAAAGGACTTAAAAATGCTAAGTGTCAGCCTGGCTGTGATGGCGCCCAATACTCAGAGGCAGAGGCAGGTAGACATCTGAGTTCTAGGACAACCAGGGCTACACAGAGAAACCTTGTCTTGGGGGGGGGGAAGGGGATCAGGTCTAAAAGAAATTGGGAGGAGAGTTGGATGGGGGGGGCACGATGGCTAACTGTGGTGTCTATTAGCATACCAAAGCTCATGCTGGCCTCTGGTCTTTCTCAGTATCACAACTACCTATGGCTTTTCTCAGCTCTTCTCAGTCCCCTACCCTAAACTTCTCTAGCCTACATGCCTTTTTAGCCGTGTGCTCTCTTGCCCCCCCCCTCCCCCCACCCCACCCCTCTGCTCCTGGCCCGGTCCAATCTGCTGGCCATGTTCAGTCTACTACTTTCTCTCCCTGCACTGGACTCTTCCAGATGCCTCTGGCTGGTCACTCCCTCATATCTACAATAAAAACCTTCCCCTCAACCATGCTTTGGAGCACTCATGTCCTCCCTTTGTACAGTAAGGCTGACAAATTTTATGTGCCTGTATTTCACCATAATTAAAGCTTATTTTAAAAGGAGCAAATTGGCATTATCTTTGTGTCAACGGCATTGTCGTTTGTTTTACATATATAAATATGCACAGGTTTTTAATTTTTATTTCCTCTATAATTTTATCTATTTTTTTTCCAGCGGCGAACAATGAATCACCATAATGAGAAAATAAAATGTGGGTGACCTTTGTGTGTCCTTCATTAAAGTTTGTATTTGGGGATGTTTGGCTGTCTTGGGGAGAGCAAGAGAGCTGGGTCCCTAAACATAGCAGATGAGGAGAGGGTAAAAAAAAAAAAAAAAAAAAAAAAAAAAAAGCCAAGGGACAGCAGGATCTGGGATAAACACGTAGGCACCACAGGAAACTGGAGCCAGTAGCCGGGGGACTGAGAAGACATGCCCAAACCAGCAGGTGGTGCTTGGCCATGGATGCCAGGAGCTAGGACTCAGATCCTCTCCTGCCAAGCCTTGACACACCACTGGCTCTGATGGCCCTAGGATGGCAGACTGCATGTCACCTCCACTTAAGGTAGGAACAGTGGTCCTTCACGGCACAGCCTGCAGATGGCAGTCCACACTGAGGCCAGCTCTCTGCAGGCATCGGTCCAGCCTGAGTGCAGGGTGGTGGATGATGGCCACGCTTAGTCTCTGTGAGCGTCAGCTCCGGTTCTCACTTGCTGTGAGTCAGAGCTCCCAGTGCCTGTGATCAATCCTGAGCCCCAGGGCACCCCAACAGCCAAGACCAGGATGGCCAGTGTGGCAGATGGCTGCGAAGCAGCATTTATCTTGGCAGGGAGTGCTACAAAATAATGGCAGAGTTCAGGATGTCCATTAGGGGACATTAAAAAGAATAAAAGAACTGGCCTCGGGAACACCCCTGAGGTCTGATCCGAGGCCAAGTAGCAGCATGGAGGGCAGTGTGCTGGATCCTTCCCTGGCGCCATAAGAGAGAATTTCTCACTCCATTGACAGTGCAGGATCTGGCAGTTGAAGGAGCAAATGGTCTTAATTTTTACTGCGATTCACTGACTTATAGCTCCTCTTGCTCAACTATATTTTTGGAGTGCTTCATGTTTTGCCCTGTGAAGACTCCTCTGTGTGTGGGCACTTGCATTTTATATGGGGACACAGTGGAAAAGAGGTCGATGACCTGAAGTGAGTCTAAACATCATCCCATGTGTGGACCAATGAGAATTACAATCACCGTGTTGGCTAACAACAACATCATCATCACTGCCACAATCATCATGGTTACCACCACCACCACCACCACCATAATCAATACCATTCACTGTCAACATCATCAACATTATTATCACAATCACCATGGTTACCATCACCACCACCACCATCATCATCATCATCAATACTATCATCATCATCACTGTCAACATCAACATTATTATCACAATCACCATGGTTACCATCACCACCACCACCATCATCATCATCAATACTATCATCATCATCACTGTCAACATCATCAACACTATTATCACCATCATCGCTATTACCATCACCATCACCTTCATCCCTACTATAAATACTATCACCACCATCACAACCATGACCTTTGCCATCATCACCACCACCATTATCCATCATTCCATCATGCTATAAGCTCAGTCTGATCGAAGATCTGCATGTTAGTCCTTCCTGCCTAGCCTGTAACATCATGGCTGGCACAGTCCACATGTGCTTGCTGGATGTGTATGGGGGTTAATGAGTATGGAAAGCATCCAGTGGACTTCTCCAGTGATTGCCACATTGCAAGGGGACATACCACTTACTGCTTGTTTTAATCTCTGTTCTATCACTGTGAAGAGACATCACAACCAAGGCAAATCTCATCATTGGGAGCTTTACTTACCGTTTCAGAGGTTGAGTCTATTATCATCATGGCGGGGAGCATGGTGCCACACAGACAGGTGTGACTCTGGAGCAGTAGCGGAGAGCTTTACATTCGGATCCACAGACAGCGGGAAGAAAAAGAGACACTGGGCCTGTTGTGGACTTTTGAAACCTCAAAACCCACGCCCAGGGACCCACATCCACCTCCAACACAGTCACACCTCCTCCAAGGCCAAACCTCCTCCAACAAGGCCACATCTCCCAATCCTTTCAAATAGTTCATCAGCCGGGGAGTAAGCATGGAAATATATGAACCCATTGGGGGCGGGGCATTCTTATTCAGGTCTCTATACTGCTAGAGCCTAGATACCACAGGACCACCAATCTAGACGTTCTTCTTACCCAGCCTCCTTCCCTGGAGCCTTTCCTACCTCCCAAGGCTTCCAGCGGCCTCATTGATTAAATGCCCAGGCCCACTAAGTAATAGATTTACCATCAATACACACTGCCCTGGAGGCAGACCTGGGCAGGAAGTTCTCTAAATAAAGATATCTAGTCATGGGTTGACCTGGTGGAGGGATGTAGGAGAAGGCTCCATTAGCCAAGACCAGAGGCTCTGGGTGGGAGGAGACATAAGGCCTCAGCTGCACTGGTCTCTGAGGCAAGTAAGCCTGGCCGGAGGGCTGCTTGTACTGCTGGGCAGTGCCTTTGAGTACTTTCTGATGAGGAGCTCTGAGGCACCCACACATCGAAGGAGGCAAGTCCTAGATCTCCTGGCCCTCCTTGATGATCTCATGGAAAAGGACTCGGACAGCTTGGGATAGCCATTGGACATTGCCTGACAAGGAGGGGAATGGGTATTTTATAACCTAGCTACATAAGGCAGAGCGGGGACTCAGGGTGGTACTCCGGTCCAAGAATGCGAAAGAATTGCCATGGCTGGCTTCTGCTTGCAGAGAAAACGTGGCACTTGAAAATACTACACAGAAATGTGTTCTGGATACTTATTTTTTTTAACACTGCTTATATCCCCTGCATTTCATCTGGAACTTGAATTCTGGGGGCTCCTGTGTCAACATGTCCAGCTTTTTCCTGCCGAACTGCCCAGCCCCTGGGGGTGGTTATTGGATAGAGAAGCAATGAGAACTTAGGACCTGGCTGTTCTAGCCTTCAGCAAGGATCGCACTGACCCCTGACTTCACACACATTTTATGTTCCTCTGCTACAGGAATCCCTTGGTTCTCAGGCAAGAAGAGGAAAGAATTCAGTTCAGAGACACAGTTGGCTTAAGCGGAAGTTTATTGAGCAAAGCAAACATGGAGGCTGGAATGCAGTGAGCTAGAAATAGACAGGAGCGCAGTGGGGTCTGTGAATATTTATGAGGTTGGTAGCATATTCATGAGAAAGGCGGCCCTATTTTCTCTCCTCCAATCACAGGGGACCCAGTCTCTTACTTAGGGTGTTTCTTCCCAGGAGTCTTTAGAAAGCTCACGGGGAGGGGAGATCTAAGGTTCGGTGCAAATGATACAGAGGTGAAGGCTGAGTCCTTGAAGGGTGCTGCAGACCTTTTGTGGGTGCACATACATGCTAGATAGGAAAGTGTCCTGGTGCCTTAGCTTCTGTTATTGTGGGAACAACCTAACTGCAGCTTCAAGGATATTTAACCACAGAGGGCTGCTCCAGATGCCTGGAGACACAGTGGAAGATGTCCCTGATTGCCTTGTATTTAACTCTTTGTCCACCTGTCCTACCCTACCCTAGGTACCTCTTCTCCTTGCCTGGCTGTCAGTCATTCTTATGGGAGTAGCCGGCAATAACTCCATCTGAAGGTATCTTAGTTAGGGTTTCTTTTGCTGTGAAGAGATATCCTAACCACAGCAACTCTCATAAAGGAAAACATTTAATTGTGGTGGATGGCTTACAGTTCAGAGGTTTAGTCCATTGTCGTCATGGCAGGAAGCAAGGCAGCGTGCAGGCAGACATGGTGCTAGAGAAGGAGCTGAGAATTCTTACAGCTTGACTCACAGGCAACAGGAAGTGATCTGTCTCACTCGGTGTGGCTTGAGCATATATGAGACCTCAAAGCCCGCCCCCACAGTGACAAACTTCCTCCAACAAGGCAACATCTCCTAATAGTGCCACTCCCTTTGGGGGCATTTTCTTTAAACCACCATAGAAGGCATCTGTTCTAGCCCTGGGCTATTTCTTCCCCCAAGTCCTTGTCTCTTGCATCCATCAGTGTGGGCACCAGACCACTGCCTCAGAGAAAGACCAGGGTTAAGGATAGTAGAAGCCAAGGTTTTGCTTTGCCCTTGGAACCCATGACATTTTCTTGAAGGCCATGTGAGAAGTTTTGGTATGTTTGACCAGGCTGTTCAAATGAGATAAAAACTAGCCAGAATGGCAGTGGAAAGAGCAGACTAGAGAGGAAGCCTAGAGGGGATCCTGCAGGGGTGACCCCAGGAAACAAGACAGAGAGGAGCTCGGAATCAGGAGACCTGGCCCTCCATAAAGATGGAACCCCAGAACAGACTCACCTCACCCTGAAATCAGATCTCACACCCCACGCTCAACCCTCTGACCCTGCTCCACGTAAGACCCCTGACTTGAGGGTAGAGGGGAATGGGCTCTGTAACGGACAGCACAGGACTTCGTGTGTCGTCCACCTCTGTGTCTCCGTCACTCTACGTGTGCAGTCACCATTCCTGGTCAGTGTCCATGTGTGGTCCGTCTCTGTGTCACAGTCATTTTGCATATGTGGTCACTCACTGATCATGTCACTCTCCACGTCAGTTCCATGTGCTGACTGCTCTGCTGAGCCCTCCTCACTGGAAGCCGGTGCTGTGGCCACCCTGTACTGGGGCCTGGGGACCATATGGGAATCCATGAGTGAGTCCTCAGGAGTGGAGACGGGCACTGGGAGAGAATCCTCTGGATGGCTCTTAGTGATGAGGGATGAGAACGAGAGGTGATACCCACCAGCACACAGCCATCCTTTTTCTTGGAGCTGGATGGGTACCAGGGGCCCACCTGCACCAGGTCCCACAGTCTCCTCAAAGGCACTCATCTCTCTACCCTCCTGGATATGGATTCATAGTCACTTGATGCTTGGACATTTGGCAGTGATGAAGTTCTCACAGGGAAGAGCTTCAGGACAGGGTTGCCGGGGTGCTTCAGGTCCTCCCCGGCAGCTTCCCTGGGTCCGAAGCTTCAGAACAGCAAGACCCAGACCCCCATGGCGTGTGGCCCATAAGAATGTGCTCAGTGTCCATCTTTGGAAAGAAGCTAAGGACATGGGTCATAGGACAGACTTACACTCCCAGCCCCTCCCTTCCATGCACTGCCTCGGCACAGGAAGCTGCAAACCATACCGAAGAAGACGTGTCCTTGGCCACAGTGGGTCCCCATGCCGAACTGTTACTGGGTCTCCTTCCCAGGCAGGGGAAGTTGTGCTGGGTGGCACAGCAGGATGTGGCCCACAGAGGTTCGTGTGAGGAGGGGGCCAATGTCCTTTGGTAATATTAATGTGGTGACCACTGGGGAATTTATCGATGATGGGTGAGCTGTCATTACAGGTAATTTCCCTGTACCATCACATTAGCTCCGAGCGTTCAATGGCCTTGTAAAAAGTCACAGCCACTATTAGCAGGATAGCGCCCTTACCTGCAGTGTGCTTCGGGAGTCAAAGCAGAACCAGCCCGCAGCCTGTGTTCCCTCAGGCCACTAAATTACCTGGCTGGACAGCGATTCCAGGATGGAGTTATTAAACGCAGACAAGCTGGCCCCAGGAAGCCGACTTCCTGTAAATGTACTGGAAGAAAGGTCAAGACATGCTGGCCCACGGAAGCCAAGCCGACTTCCTGTAAAGGCCCTGGAAGAAAGGTCACCGGAAGTGCTATGCAGAGACAAAAGAGCAAAGAGGCAGTCCGCAGAGACCCAAGTACCAAATGCTGGGGAAGGAAGAGGAGACAGATCTGCCTCTGATGCTGGGAACTTCAAGGGTCAGAGTAGACAGGCTAATATGGGTCTTAGCCTTCAGAGCTGTTCCTGGGTCCTGACTCCACGCTGGTCTTCATTGGGCCCATTTCTTTCTCTGGTATCGTGGCTGCTCTGTACCAAGGTCCCTATCTCTCTTCTAGGTGTGGAAATTAGTCGAGGCAGAATCTGCAAGCTGGAGTTCTCTATGCTGGGTCCAGACTTTAAGGATAGAAGAAGTGAGCGTCAACACGGGGTGTCTTTGAATAAGGAAGGACTCAAGCTCCTTCCCCGGGGAAGTATGGCCAGGCCTCCAGCAATTCTCCAGTAAGTCCAGCATCACTGTGCTCTTTGGCCTGTGGCTGGAGGCAGGGCTCTGGGCTTAAGTTCCTGGGCGCCTCATGTTCCGTAAACACCAGGACACATAGACAAGCCAGGAGCTTGCAGGGGACTGTTCCTGCTAGAGAAGCCAAAGACTGGTTCCACCATGGTGGGGAGGCCGCAGCAGGGCTCCACCCAAGCCTGAATTCAGGAGTGAGACAAGGAGAGAGGCCCCTGCCTGAGTTCCTCCTCCCCTCATTCCAGGCTCCAATGAGATGTCAGCATATTCCCACAGTCACAGCCTCTGAGGATCCCAGGAAAGAATAAAGGTGAGTAACCCCCAAGGGTCTGAACCGGGGACCCCCATAGGTCCACCAGATGCAGCTCCCAGGGTATGCACACCTCGAGAGGAAGGCTCTCTTCATTTTTTTTCCTGCCCAGGAAAAGAAACCCAGCAGGCTCTGCCGAATTCAGAGCTGGGAGCTGCCTGTGGATCTAACCAGAACCCCTCTGGTCCCACAGTGCTGTCCTCTGTACCTACACCAGCTGCCCTCCTGAAAGTCTCATCTACACGGACCCCTGTGAACAGCTCTACAGGACCGCGACCACTGAGCCAGGCCGTCTCCAGGTCAGTTAGCTCAAGGTCACAGAACCTCCCCTGTGCCCTGTAGCTGTGATTACAGGCGGAGCTTTCCAGAAAGGACAAGTTTGATTATTGGAGAGGGGGTCGATAGAGTCCCCGGTAGAGAGGCGCAGAACCACCTCAGGCCTCAGTTTACCCTGAGAGTGGAACAACAAAGCCTTCATCGCAGCCAGTCCCAGAGCCTCTGATTCCAAACTGCAAGGAAGGGTAAGGCCCCTCGGCCCTATCCCGCATGGCCGGGGTGTACACAACTGCTAATAGCAGTCAGGTCTTTTACCCTTGGATGGTCCCTCTGAGCTATGGGAACAGAGGATGCCTGAGGCAGGGAGAAGGTATGTTTGCCTCCCTCCCCCAGATACAGTAGGAAGTGGGGGAACCTGATGGGGTAGCAACTGGGGCCTAGAGAATCACACCCCCCCACACTCCTCAAGTCCAAGGCCTTGTGGTCCCCTCTCCTGTTTATTTCTCTAAGTCCTTCTGAGCGGCCATGTCCAGGTCGATTGTGACAGGGAGGTGAGTGAGAGCGACCAGAGCGACTTGCTGAAGCCAGACATCACCCTGGTGAGTCCTGTGTTCCTTTCACATGGTCCTCGGCTCTTAAGTGGCCCTGTCAAGAGCAACGGTCCCGGCTCTTCCTGAGATCCTGACTCCATGTGGTCCCTGAGGAAGTCACACTGGTAAGGATGTCCTTACCTCACACCCCGATCGTACTCTGCTGCCCTGGGCACCTCCCTTGTCCTGATCGCCTGGTGGCCCAGGAATCCCACCTAGTCTCTTTAGAGGGGTCAAGCTTTCACGGTGGCTTCTAGTTCTCATCCCACGCCAGTGAGCAAAGTCCCCCCCCCCCCCCGAGGCAGCACGTGAGAAGTGACCTTATAATGTCAAGATATTGCTTATAGCTTGCCGCCAAATCAGGAATCACAGACACGCTCTAGGCCCATAGTCCTCAACCTGTGGGTCACGACCCCCCACTGGGGTCACCTATCGGATATCCTGCATATCAGGTATTTACATTACGGTTCATAACAGTGGCAAAGTTACAGTTCTGAAGTAGCAACAAAACTAATTTGATGGTTGGGGGTCACCGCAAATGAATTGTATTAAAGGATTGTAGCATCGGGAAGGTTGAGAACCACTGTTCTAGGCCAACCAAGTTCCAAATCAGCTGTACAGAGACAATGCGAAGATCCTGCAGACTGGCTGGCTTTTGGAGGTGGGGAGTAGTGTGATTTACCCTAATGTGGGGAGGTTTCCAGGGCTGTATGCTCGCTCTACAGAGCCTCAGGAAGCCCCCAGACTTGCCCTGAGGCACCCCAGAAATGGATGTCTCTGCAGCCCTGTGGGATGATGGGTAATGCCTTAGGGTCTCTGGATCCAGGATAGTCTGAGGAGAGACGCTGGGCTCTCTTGCTTGGCATCATGTCCTCAAGGAGAGAGCCAGTCTGTCTAATGTGAGGCTCTCTGGTGAGCCAGACAGGGACCTGGGACCCTCAGGAGCACTGGAGCCTTGTGCCTGAGGGATCCAATCTCCCAGAGCAAGCCGTTTCCTATCTGCCTGCTGCCTAGGGCTGCCTCCAGAAGCCCAGGCCCTTGTGAAGTGAAGGGCCATTGCACCTTCAGGTTTCTACCTCCAGGGCGGCGCTCTGGCCACACCAGTAGCTCAGGATTCACCCTTCAGCATCCCAGCATACCATGAATCCCCATGCTTCACACCCCTGTGCCTGGTACTGGGTACAAATTCCACGGAACTCCCACCCCTACTACTACGTTTCCTCAGGGAAGATGAAAAAGTGCTGGCCATCTGTCCCAAGAGCCTGGGGACTTCAGTCAAGTACAGAATATTACTGGATTCTGTTTAAAAAATGTTCATTGCATGGAGTTTACTGAGCCCACTTCAGAACAATAAATCCAAACTCTTTGCATAAGCATTTGCCCTTAATAAAACATAAGGACGCCGGAACTAGAATGGTTTTGACTATTTACTAACATCTAAGTTTTAACTAATTTAAATAAATTCAATAAGTGGCCGTAAGGGCTGGGGACGGGGTGGGGGATGGAGACACTTACCTAAGCACAAAACACAAAGACTTACAGGTTATTTATTTCTTTAATTTGTCCCTCAAAATGCAACTGTAAATCTGTATTATACTACAACTTCAATGAATATTCATTTCTAAAATGAAATAGATGTTTCTCTGGTTTCTATTCAAAACCAGAGGGGAAAGCAGGCTGTGGCTCACAGCCTCTGGTTCCAGGGCAGCCCTGGTATCCATGGGGTGCCAGGAGGCCTGACTGCCAGCTGTCTGTAGGAGCTCTACAGACTGTGTAGAGCTGTGTGGAATGTGCTGTGTAGGTGCAGAACTTCACAGTGTGGAGGGTGCCATGCTGTCGCTGTTCTGGATCACACGCACAGAGCTGTCTGCCACCTCTTCCCTGCAGAATGAGCCCAAAGTCGTGGGGACAGTCCCGCCCAATGAGAGGGTCCAGCCACATAGACCTAGGGTCAGAGGCAGAGACTTTGCGGTCACACACACATCAGAGAGTCCAGAACACTGCTGTGAGCTGACAGAGGCTCGAAGCCCTTAGCCCTCCAATTGTTTCTGCTGCCGCCCTCTTTGTTATCATCATCATCATCATCATCATCATCATCATCATCGAGTCCCTTCTCTCCTCACCCCTACACCTTGTTCCCTTCTGCACCCCACACGCTGAAGCGGATGCTGTGGAGTGGGAAATGGGTTTGGAACAGATGCCCTTCACACGTTTTCAATGTGATGGGGAGTCACGGGCCTTCATTAGGAGCGGGTGTGTCCTGAAAGATGATATCCTGACTGAGTTAGCCTGTCCCCAGACTGTGGCTGGGGTGACACTCAGGCACCAGCTAAGTCCCTTTGGAGCCTGCTTGCTCCTGACATCAGGGCACAAGAGTGGGAAGGGGAGCAGTGACTGAACCGCTCTCTCGGGGTCCCAAGTGCTGGGTCCTCAGGGTCTGAGTGCCAGGTTCTCTCCCCATGCTCAGATAGGATGCACAGGCTTGAGAACCAGGCAAATCAGAACGGGATGGGGGTCTCTAGTATTATGTAATGTTCCTGTGTCCAATCGAGAGTCATTATATGATGGAACTAGACAACGGGCAATCTCTTCCTAAGTAGGATGTGTGGTGATGTCACTAGATAAATGCACACAGACTCCAGCATTCCTGGAACCTGACCCCAAGCCCCTGCTAAAGATTACAGGATAAGACTTGGTTTCCCTGACACTGCCTAGTCACCGCATGGGTGGGGGGAACAGCCATCATGGGGCAGGAGGGAAGGCTGGGCAGGGCTGGGATTCCAGGAATCAGCACCCAGGGGTGAGAAAAGACAGTCCAGGATGGGGGAAGGCATCAGTGGAGATAGAGAGGGCGAGGCATGTGGCCCCGGCATAGATACCACTAGACCTCACTCTTGAAACAAATTTAAAGGCAAAATTATCAAGAACGACAGGACACAGTCACAGACCAGTGAGCAGAGAGGTAGCTGCTGCCCACCTGACACACAGCCCTGGACTTTCCCTCTTGGGATATGAGGATAGGGCTGATGCTGGGACTATGGGCACCCGGCAGCATGGCCCCCATCATGGGAGTACCGGTACCTGCACTTTACAGGGGAATCTAAGGCACAGAGGGTAAGGCTCTCAGGAAGCCGATGGATGGTAGAGCTCAAACAATGTGGCTGGGCTCTGCTGAGCTCACCCAGCCACCCAGCTGGGCTCAGCAATTGCAGATGTCACTTGGATGGGGCACACAAGGTCTCCAGCCTCCTGCTTCAGAGCTGCATATTAAATGAAGAGTGCTGACTCCCGCCCCAGCCCCGAAGCTTGAGGAGTGTAATCGCAAAGTGTTCTTGGGAGGCATGCAAGGTGGTGGCGGCAGCTGTGATTGTCGCTATTTGCACTTTTGGAGGTGGCACAGTGACACACTCCAGTATCGGTTTCCGGAATCAGGGCCGCCTGCTTCCCATGGCTGAGAAAGGTGCCTGACATGAACTATCCAGGCTCTACAGTCCTGTAGGCGGAGACAGCTGTGGCTAGCTCACTGGCTCCCTGCGGGATTTAAAGCAAACAGTGGTGTGCGTGTGTGCGTGTGCGTGTGCGTGTGCGTGCGTGAGAGAGAGAGAGAGAGAGAGAGAGAGAGAGAGAGAGAGAGACCCTTGATCATGAACAAGTACTTCCTAAATTAGACTCATTTAAAGCTCCATTGACACGTCGTCATGGAACACAGCTCCCGGCCTCTAGACAGCATACGACAATGGGGTCCTATGGCTGTTCACAGGCCACCGTTCTTTCCAGAGGGGACAAGCCCCTCTTGCCGGGACCCTCATGAAATGATGACTCTGGGTATGATTCCACCCACTGGGATTGAACACAACTGCCCCTGAAACCCCCAGCCAGAGACTCAGCAGGAGCCCAACAGTGGCCAACAGGCTCTCTCCTGCTGGGTCATAGAGCCCAAGGGTGAAGGGTAAGGTCTTCAGTAGGAGGAACCAGGACACCAAATGGAAAGCCTCGGAGGCCAGTCCAAGCCTAATGTGGGAAGGACCAGCCCCCAGGAGCAGGCCTTCCCGAGGCCACCCTCAGATCATGGTTTCACTATCAACATCTGTCCTGGCTGGTTTTGTGTCAACTTGACACAAGCTAGCGTCATCAGAGAGGAAGGAGCCTCAGTTGAGGGAATGCCTCCATGAGATCCAGCTGTAAGGCATTTTCTCACTTAGTGATCAATGGAGGAGGGCCCAGGCCATGGTGGGTGGGGCCACCCTTAGGCTGGTGGCCCTGGGTTCTCTAAGAAAGTAGGCTGAGCAAGCCACGAGAAGCAAACCAGTAAGCAGCTCCCCTCCATGGCCTCTGCATCAGCTCCTGTGTTGTGGAATAGTCTTTTTGTACACTGTGAAGATGTGTCTTTGCCGAGGAGCCTTCTGATTGGTTTAAAAAAGAGCTAAATGGCCAATAGCTAGGCAGGAGGTATAGGTGGGACTTCTAGGCACAGAGAGGACTCTGGGAAGAAGAAAGATGGGGTTGCCAGCCAGACACAGAGAGGAGACAGGGGTTGAAAGATGGAAGAATGGTAATGCCATGTGGCAGACCATAGATGAAAAAATATGGGTTAATTTAAGTTATAAGAGCTAGTGGAGACAAGCCTGAGCTAAAGGCCAGGCTTTCATAATTAATAACGAGTCTTTGGGTCATTATCTGTGAGCTGGCAGCCGACAGAACAAAGTTTACTACATTCCTGCCTCCAGGTTCCTGCCCTGCTTAAGTTCCTGTCCTGACTTCCTTTAGTGACGGACAGTGATGCGGAAGTGTAAGCCAAATAAACAAACCCTCTCCTCCCCAGCTTCCTTTTTGACCATGGTGTTTCATCACAGCAATAGGAACTCTAACGAAGACACCGTCTGAAGGGCCCCAGGTATTGCCCTGGCATTCATGTTGTAACCGGAAGAAGAAAGCAGGAGACCACACAGGGTCTTCCATTAGAGTCATTTTCTGAAGTGCCCTGTGTCTCTTTAGACTCTTCCTATCCATGGATGTGACAGAGACGCAGTGACAGCCATGGGGCCTTTGAAGACATTACGAGGACACTCCTTGTGCCCCATCTCTGAGGTCCACCATCCTCTGAGCTGTCAATCTCAGGGCCCCCACACAGGTTCCCCGCAGCTCCAGGGAACCTCCCGCTACGACCTCAAACAGGGCTGCAGAGGCTCCCATCCCTGTTCTCCAGAAGGAGCGCGGTGGAACTTCCACACGGGTTTTTCCACAGCTTCGGATGTTGCTCGCACTGTGGTTTGAATATCCCTGGAAACCCACACTGCCACTTAGTTACTGCTATGGCTCTAATAGAGAGAGGCGGGGCACGTAAGAGGTAAGATCAGGTCGCGAGGGCTCTGTCTTTGTGGGTAGATTAACATTGCTGGCACTAGAGTGAGTGGACCGATCTAAAAATGGGTTCACCTGAAGGTGTGGGTTCACCCTCTGCCTCTCTTGCCCTCTCACCCTCCATCATGAGGTGACTCGGCAGAAAGGCCCCGAAATGATGGTACCTACCTATTTGTCAACTCAGACTCCAGAGTTGTGAGAGATACATCCCCTCTCTTCCTTCCCTTCCCTTCCATTCTCCCTTGTTTTGTTTTGGCTTTTTAAGACCGTCTTGCTATACAGTCCCTGCGGGTCTGGAACTCACTGTGTAGACCAGGCTGGCCCACACTTCCTACTGCTTCTGTCTGTCACATGCTGGGGGCCACAGACATGTAACCACTACAGCCACGCTTCCTTTCTCTCTTTGTAAGTTTCTAGTCTCTGGTATCCTGTTACAGCAACAGAGACATGGGACAGCCTCCATGCCTCACCCCAGCACCTCTGAAACAAGATGCTATGTGGTCCCAGGTCACATGAGTCACACACAGGAAGAATATTGAGGCTCACCTGGCCCACGCGAACCAAAGGCAGGACAGTGGTCAACTTCAGAGGGAACCCCGAGAACAGCTGTTGGCAGTGCTGGGGTGGGGGACACACAGGTGGCCACATGGTGAGCATCCTTCACACACACAGCAGCAGCCATCTGCCCTTGGTCCATGGTCAGCAGCCGGTGTGTGATTATTCCTGCAATGCCTCCAGGTCTTTCGGCTCCAAATCCATAGGGGTAGAGTCTGGGACCGTCTGAGTGCTGTTCTAAATGCAGCTGGGAAAATGAAGCTGGGAGCCCGGGGCGATTAGACTTGAGTAATAGATTGAGTTTCTGGCTGTAGTGACTCCAGGCATGTGGCACTGGCTTGGGCCTCCTGATGAGGCGCCCATAATGCTTTCATCCTTCAGGCTGGGTCTCTAGGAGGCTCTGCTGAGCTGGCGTTTCTCTCCGCAGAGGGTTCGCAACAATTATCGCCCTGATTGATGCCGCGCCGTTTCCTTCTGTGATTTACAGAATGCGAAGCGGCCGCTTTGACTAGTGCTTCTGACACAACCGTGGCTTCTCTCCAGCACCTGCTGCTCCCAGAGCCCTAACCGTGTTCCGGGGATAGGAAAGAAAAGCCCTGTGGCTGGGCTGGAACAGGTGGGACACTAGGCTTCTGCCTAGGGGGGAGTCGGCGTCCAGAGCAGCAGGAGGCTTGGGGTTCAGAGGGGCACGGACCTCATTGTGAGGCTCAGACTCAGTTTCCCGTCTGGAGTGTGGACAGTTGTCACGGATTCATAATGCCCTCTCAGGGGGGAATGTGGTGGTCCTGTGCTGGCTGCTGAAATGCATGGGTCCTGATATGTCGTGAGTGGTGGGGACTTCCGGCATGGACACATCCCAGATCTAGGTACATGGCAGGGACATGCTGGTGTGGCTGTGCCTGTTACTGATCTGAGGCCGGCCAGCTGAGAGCTTACCTCACCCCATATCCAGAGACAGAGTCAGGCTGGGAGAGATAGGAAGCTGAGAAGGGGATACTGTGGCTATGTGCTGGGCTAGATTGATGGGACAATGTCCAGGGCGTACCTTTCTCCTCTCCTCCCCTCATCCTCTCTACCCTGCAAGTCTAGGCTCTGCCTTTCCCATCATTCTCTCTTTCTCTCTCCTGGCATCCACCCGGTACCTCACTGGCCTCCCTTGCTCTAGGTTCAGCCCATCCTCCAGGTCTCTCTATCCCTCCAGGCTCCTCCACAGTCCACACCACACTGACACCATTCCAGTGCCACCCTTCGCCCCTAAACCAACGACATTGTCCATGCCCCCAAGAACTTCCTCCTTGAGGGAACGGCAGGCCCCAGCTCCTGCCTCCAGTCCCCTCTCTCTTTCCTCACTTCTCTGCAGAAAGCCTCCTTCCTGGTCATATCCCTCGGCATCAGCTTCCCCTGTCTTGACTCAAATCAAGCTAAAGACCCTCAGAGCACCATCTGGTCAACCTTCCTCACCAGGAGCCCCAGCCCCTGTGTCGAATGTTGTAGGAAAGTGGCTATTTCCCACCACATGCGCTTACTGAGCTGCTCTATGGGGAGGGATCCCAGGGGAGGCTTTGGGTGCCAATGTGTCCTGGGCCTGGCCAAGCCTGTACCTGCTCCTTTAAATCTCCTGGACTCCTTTGTCTTCTCTGAGTGCATGGCCGTGACCACAGACACTCACGGGGATTGAAAATGGTACTTCTGTCTCTCTGCAGCCCTTGGGGACTGGCCTCTTAGTTCTAATCCTGGACAGTCTGACTTTGTATTCAAGGTGACTTAGGGCTTGAGTCACCAGGGCAAGTGTCACTAAATTAGCCCCAGCTTAGGACTCTACATGTGACAGTGTAGGTGGGTTGCTATGGCGCCCATCGTCATGGCCCCAGGCACCAGAGCCTTCAAGGAAGGGTGCATCTTGTGGGGGTGTGAGGGTAGCACAGGAGCAAACAACATCTCTCTTAATTTTAGCAACAGCATCTGGAGCCAGAAGGCTCCAGCTGCTAACCAAAGGGCACATCCAAGCTCCAGCCTGCCTTGCATGGCTTAATCTGGCCTGCCACAGTGTAGCCAGGAGAGATAATTAGGAGAGAAGGGCAGGGTGGGGCGATCAGGACGGGAGCTTCTGCAAGACCATGGAAAGGTCTTTCAGAGTGATGTGCATGGGGACAGGACAAGCCACTGCAGCAGGTGTTGAGACTTGTGAGGGGCCGAGAGGAGAGAAGGGAGGCCCAGGGCTCCTGTGTCAGCACAGCCTCTCCGAATCCAGAGAGAGATGCACCATGTATGTGTCAGGTGTTCCAAGGCCAAGGAGAGTGACGCTTGCTAACCATCATGCAGGGTCACCTCCCCCAGGGACACCTCAGGTACCTTGCCAAATTCTAAGTAGGTACTTTGTTCTTTCTTCCTCTCTCTGATGAGGAAGCTGTTGGTCACCTCCTCTTCCTCCTCCCCACTCCGGAGACCTGAACTCCAGGTAGAGGCCTGACCTTCAATAATAACAATGATAATAATGAGTAATAGTACGTAAGATGCTGAAGGGAAGGGACCTGTACCACGGGGCCAGGAGACTCACAGAAGACAGACATGCTGGGTTTTGTCAACTTAACACTTACAAGGGTCATGTGAGGGGAGGGACACTCAATAAAAGAAATGCCTCCAACAGATTGGTGAGTAGACATGTCTGTGGAGCATTTTCTTGTTGATCAACTTGGGAGGGCTCAGCCAGCCCACTGTGGGATGTACCACCCCTGGGCAGATGGTCCTGGGTGCTGTAAGAAAATAGGCTAATCAAGCCATAAGGAGCAAGCCAGAAAGAAGCAATGTTCCTCCACAGCTTCTGTGTCAGCTCCTGCCTCCAGGCTCCTTCCCTGCTTGAGTTCCCTCCACAGTGGACTATAAGCAGGACTCCTAACCAAACGAGCCTTTTCTTCTATGGCCCATGGTCATTATCACAGCAATAGAAAGGGGAAAAAAGACAACAGGCCACCACTCCATGGTGATTAAATGCGTAGCAGGCAGCCTCATCCCTCTCTGGACCAGGCTGTCTTAGTGGTGGCGTTCAATGGTTTACAAGAAGGTGGCACATCCCTGTCCCGCCCACGTTGTCCTTTGGCGACTGAGATTACCTCACTGGTGTGAGGGTCCACCGTGCTCAAGTTTAGAATCACGAGATATTGCCAACCACATCTCACACTTGTCCTCAATGGGTTTTGTGGATCCGTCCTATCTGCAATCAGCATGTAGGCCCTGGATTTCCATGCATCACCTCTGGATTCTGAGTCTCCTCGCTCTGCCTGGTGTGTGAAAACAGCCCAGGAGAGTGGTGTCCATCAACATCTGTGGAGACTGGGTAAGGCCATGGCAGGAGGGGTCAGGGCCTGGTTGCTGGAGCTATTCCTACACAGTTGGCATCTCCAAGGCCTGGCTTGGGTACCAGCCGCTCCCACCTCTGGTGAATTCTTTCCTCTTCACAGTGAACCTCTCACTACCTCAGAGAATCACAGGCCTCTAATAAGGTTTTCCCCACCGACAAAACCATGAGGCCCCCCTCTCTGCAGAGGAATCCACCATGGCTAACTCTGGACATCAAGAATCCAGCCGACTGCCTCTCACCCAAGCCGGGTTTTATTTCTGTTGCTATGACAAAGCTCCCTGACAAAACGCAATGCAGGGGATAAAGGATTTATTTGGCTTCTAGTTCCAGCTTTCAGTCTGTCGTTGCAGGGAAGTCAAGCAGGTACTTGGGGCAGCTAGTCGCAATATATCCAAGAGCAGGGAAAGAATAAATGCTCGCATGGTTAATGCTCTGCTAGCACACTTACAGTCCGGGAGCAAAACCAGGCGATAGTGCCACCCACTTGCAAGCTAGGCCTTCCCACATCAATTAAGGTAACCAAGATAACACCCCAGAGACACGCCCATGGGCCAACCTGATCCAGACCACCCTCCATCGAGACTGCCTTCCCAGGTAATTCTAGGCCGTTATCAAGACGACAATTAAAACTAGCCATCACATTCCTGTGGAGGCACAGAATGGGCAGGTAGACAGGCTGTGGTGAAACCTCCTGGGTGATTTCAGTCCCATGAAGCTAGACTCAAAGCTCAACATTAACATGAGTTTTGTGAAAGCTATTCACAGAAACCTGCTCATTCGTCTATATGCCGAAGGATTTGCCTTGTTGGGATGTAGTTCTCGAACACTGGACAAAGGGCCCCTGGTTTCTTGCACCATCTACAACGTGTTGGCTAGGGTACTTTCTTGAGTCTAGAGAGCCTCAGCCCCCAGGTTCTCACTGTTAGAAATGGCCATGGTTCCAGGACTCTGACTCCGGCTGTCAGTGTGATATGTGGGGGTCAGAGAATGATGTAGAAACAAGGGCAGGGACACCTTCACCTCCCACACAGCTTATTTCATTATAAGTTTATGTAATTAATTGATGGTCATGGTTGGGTTTAATCATCAGCAGGTAATTTCTGATGCTTGGGAAATTAGCTCAGAGGAGCCGGTGTGAATTGGGCCTAAGATCAATGGCTTCAGCAATCCCAATCCCAGCCCCCAACAGCCCCCACCCACCCATTCCCAGCACCCACTGACCCAGAAACCACAACCCCTACCTAGTACATGAGCACCACACCCTCAGCCTAGTACTCACACATCAAACTCAGTACCCATAACCCCATCACCTACAGCCTCAAAATGACAGCTTGTCCCCAGGACCCACAACTCAGACACCGTACCTGTGATCCCAACACCCACACTCAAGTGTATCACCTATAGCCTAGCACCCACAGCTCACACTTAGTGTGTGTGTGTGACACCAGCACTCATAACTCAGACTTAGCACCTACAACCCCAGAACCTGCACCCCAGCTCAGAATCACCAAGTGTGACAACCGTCATGGGTGTGCTTGTGGTGTTGTACATATCCTCATGGATGCCTCCCAGGTTCAAAAGTATTTTCTCTCCCACTGTGAGCGAGCCCCAAAGTCAGGATGGCATCCATGAGTCCAACACGTGACCATGAGCAGCAAGTCATGACCTAATCATGACCTGAGATAAGGGAGGCCAAGGACATGCAACAACACTCACCATCCATCTCCTGGGGGTCCTCTGTGAAATGACCCCTTGCAAGGACATGGGTGGGACAAGTTGGATGAAGGGAGCAGAGGCCATAGGAAGGATTTTCCTAGCAGAGGGAACAGCGTGTATGAAAGTCCAGAGGTGAAAGAGCTGGCATGTTCTAGAAAGACCTGAGGCTCCTGGTGGAGAGCAAGAGACAGGGAGCGAGTATGGGGCCATCAGAAGGCCACAGAGGGATTTTTGCAGACCTTAGGCACCAGGTACTGGTCTGGATTTTGTCATTGGGGACGGGGGTCAAAGCTACCAAGAGCTTTGAGGATAGAGGGGCCAGGTCTGCAGTCCTAGAAGAATCGCCTTGTTACCCACTCTTTCACAAGCCACCCAGTGCACTCACTCAGGTGTCATGAGAGTCCATGCCTCTGCAGGGGCCGTGGCCTCTGCCTGCTCAGCAGATGCTGGGCAGGGAGCTATTTTGGTCCCACTCTGGTTGGATTGGGTCTAATCACTTCAGTGCAGTGGGGACTCCGCCACGCACCCACAGACTGTCTCCTCTCTCAGCAATCACGCCCTTGATTAGTCCCGAGTGCACAGCAGAGGGGGCCTCAGATAGGGGAGGGGCAGAGGGGTGACAGGATGGAGGGAGGAGCATCATCTCACTTCCTTCCACCCCCCGGCTCCCTCAATTCTTGATCACCTCAGACACTGGCCTCTTGTGCCGCCCAGGGTGAGTTACGGGTCCCACAAAGACAGAGACTGGTGGGCAGCATCCTGGTAGAAGGTCTGAGTGCCCCAACCCCTAAGACATCTGGAGAGGCTGAGTACATCTGCAGGCAGTGGTAATCAGGAATTGAGACTCCCTTCCTAGGGCATAGGTGGGAATAAAGGACACACAAGCCACACAACAAAAAAGTGAAGGTAAGACCTATGTGACTCTGGAGACCTTCCAGGCCATTGGCTGAAGCCGATACACCATGTGACTCTTGCCTAAACTTTCTCTCCATGCATGGTGCCTGAGACACATTGATTATCTTAAATGTTTGTTACCGTGAAGCACAGGAGTGTTAACCGTGTGCACACTGGAGTGTGAGAGATAACGAGGACATGTTCATCCCACCAACAATCTGTCTCCATGGAGCGACCCCCAGCCCCTGTCTAAAGAGGGAAGCCTGGGGAAATGTGTTACCTTTTAGGAATAAACAAAATCCATGTGCATAATTACAAGTCAGAAAGAAGAGTCTGGGCCGCCACACCAGCTATTCCACTGTTTCCAATGGGGGCACAGTTATCCTCTACTGTGGCCACTGCTGCCCTGCTTCCAAATGGGATGGTGAAGTTTACCAAGCCGAGCTTTCTCCGTGGCTCATTGTAAGCTCTGCCCCAGTCCAAGAGGATGTGTTTTGCCCTGCCTCGGCTTTACATCCCATAATTTAGGTCACATGCCCTCTAATACAAGCTCTGCCCTTTGGGCCAAGCTGCTCTTTACTATTGGCTATCCGACCAAACCGAATGACAGAACTCCCACAACTCCTGTCCTTGGCAACAACATTTTATTTACTGTTTCTTCAGGTCTGACCACTGTAGATACATTGTGTTCAGTTCTTTCTCCTTTAAGACTGAGTAATATTCCATTGAATGGGCATACCACATCATCTTCACACATTCAGGCCTCAGGATATTTGGGCTGCATCCAGATCTTGGCTCACATAAGTAAATAAAAAAGTCTCCATTGGTTCTAGATAAATACCCAGCAGTGGGCTGACTGGGTCACAGGCAGGCCTGCTTGTAGGTTTCTGTGGAATCTTCACACTGTTTCTTAGGGCAGCTGCACTAATTTACATTCCCATTTCTCCAAGTTCTTGCCAACTCTTGTTACTTTTTTATTTCACTTTTTCATAATGACCTCTCCAGTGGGGTGAGGTGATGGGGCACTGTGGTTCTGATTTTCACTTCCCAGTGCCTGGTGACCTTGAGTGCCTTTCAGGGTGTCTGCTGGCCATTGATGTAGCTTCAGGGAAGTGTCTACTTAAGTCCTTTACCCATTTCACTGGGGTGGTTTGTTTATTTTTCCTGTGGAGCGGCAAAGGCTGATTACACATTTTGGAATTAACCCTGATTACTTACAAGGTGGGAAGGCATTTTCTTCATCCTGTGAGTAGGGCATTCCCTCTGATGACCTCCCTTTTTACACACGCCAAAGCCTTAAGATTGTTGTCTGAGTCCTCAGCGGTCACCTTTGCTGTCTGTACAGAATCAGGTCCAAGACATCATTACACAGGATTGCCCCCACCCCCCTCGCCATCTTCCCTGCACAGCTCTGTAGCTGGGCCTGAGCCTGCACATTTGATCTGTCTGAGTTCATCCTTCAGGTTGTGTGAGGCGAGAGTCCAACTTCACATCTGCTCATGGATGTTGAGTGTGAAGGTTTGAATGAGAATGGCCCCTATGAGCTCATCTATTTTAATACTTCAGCCACAGTTGGTGGAACTGTTTGGTAAGGATTAGGAGGTGTGGCCTTGCTGGAGGAGGTGTGTCACTGGAAGTGGGCTTTGAGGTTTCAAAAGCCCACATCATTCCCAGTTAACTCTTTCTTGTGGATCCTCATGCTTGTGGATCAAGATGTGAGCTCTCAGCTACTGCTCCAGCACCATGCCTGCCTGCCTGCTGCCATGCTCCCTATCATGATGGAGACATGTACTCTAACCCTCTGGAACCATGAGACCCAAATTAAATGCTTTATTACAAGTTCTCCTCATCATGGTATCTTAGCACAACAACAGAAAAGTAACTAAGAAGTTGAGTTCCCCAGCACCATGGGTTGACGTGGCTGACCTTGACACCTTCCCAAAGTCTACCACCACCCTAAAGTTTTGTTTCTGTGCTCTCAGTTCTGTCCAATTGGTCTGTCTGTCTGTCTGTCTTCATGTCCACAACCTCCAGGATGGACTCCTGAGTCTTGCAGCCTTTCCAAAGTCAGGAGCCACATGTTTTCCTTTGTCAAGACTGTTTTGGTTCTTTGGGGTCCCTTGAGATTCCTATAAATTTTATTTTTTTAGTGCTGCCAAAAACTGACTGTGTGGATCATGTTCGGTAATACAAACATTTATCAACACCAATCTTCCAACACGAGGCATCTTTCCATGTGCTTATATTATCTCTTAGCAGTGTTTACAGTCTTCAGGGTCAAGTATCTCATCTCTCTGGCCAAGTCCCTTCCTAGGTGTGTTCTTCTCTTACTGCTATTGAAAGTGGGATCATTTGCTTAATTTCCTTTGGGGACCGGTCATGTTGCCGTCTCAGAACAAGGCTGGTCTTCACACGTTGTTCATTCTGTGGTCTTGCCGTCCTTGTTCATCCAGCCTGTCATTTATGTTCGCGTTTGGGGTTGTCCCTGGGTAAGATGGTATCATCGGCAAATGCGTCTTCCTTCTAGCCCCCTCTGCTGTGGTGGAAGGAGGAACATGGCACAATCTCGGTATTCTGCCAGGTGCAAGGCTTTGTTCTGGGGCTTATTATGGGATGTGTCCTGGGGACCATCTGTTGACTCAGGAAGAAGCGCTGTGCATGGCACTGTGTCTATCTGGGCAGCAGTGTCTTCTGGGGCTTCTGTTTTCTTGTGCCCTCTCTGGCTGACCCACCTGTTCTTGGGGTTGCTGCTGTAATCTGCTGCTGGGGTATGTGGCCAGGAGACCCCTCACTGGTGCCAAGGATGCTTCATCCATTGGGGCCTTCCTGGCAGGTGCCAACATATTCACACATTGCACCTCCTGCCAAACCCTCTCATACTAGGTCCTTCCGCCCCTGTGTCGGGTTCTCCCCGGGTGTCTGTTTTGTCTGAATCACCTGGAGCCCCCTCTGCCCTCCCTTTGGTCGCCATCTGTATGGAATACACTTTTCTTTCTTTCCCTTTTAAATCTGTGTATGTCCTTGTTTCCAAAGTGAGTGTCTTCACACATACATATACACACAAAGACTTTTTAAAAAGACAAAAGAGATGGGATGGCTCAGTAGGTAAGGTACTTACTATGCACGAATGAGGACCTGAGTTCGAATCCACACAACTCCTATCAAAGCCAGACATGGTAGAACACCTGTAATTCCAGTACTCCTAGAGCATGATAGGAATCAGACAGGAGAATCCCCGGAAGCTCATGGCCCAGCTAGCCTGGTGAACACAGCAACAAGTAAGTAACCCTGCCTCAAACAAATGGACAGTGGGGACTTACACCCAAGGTTGTCCTCTGAGCTCGACACATGCACCTGGACACTCATGCACCCACACTCAAACACACACACACACACACACACACACACACACACACACACACACACACGCACGCATGCACGCACGCACGCACGCACACACACGCACATGCACACGCACACCTACCTCACATCTCACACAATGATAATAAAATAAAAACATAAACAAAAGATTTTTTTTTAAAATAATAAATAAGTTATCTTCGAGCCGGGCGGTGGTGGCGCACGCCTTTAATCCCAGCACTCGGGAGGCAGAGGCAGGCGGATCTCTGTGAGTTCGAGGCCAGCCTGGTCTCCAAAGCAAGTTCCAGGAAAGGCGCAAAGCTACACAGAGAAACCCTGTCTCGGAAAACCAAAAAAAAAAAAAAAAAAGTTATCTTCGAGACAGCTTGTGCCTGGGCCTTACTTTATTTCTGTTCGGCGGCTCTGCTCAGGAGTTTGGTCCTTTTATGTCTCAAAAGAAATTGGGGCAGAAACACTCCAGCTGTGCAGGGCCACTGGCTGCTTCACCTCTGCCTTGTTCCTTTGCCCCTCCCTCCCTCCCTCCCTCTCCTGCAGCCTTCCTTGCTGTCTTGTTGATAGCACGGGGACATCCCACCGCTTTTCCTTCCTGCGTCTTCTGTAGCTCCTCTCACGCTTCCTGTGGGAACCACATCAAACACTTTCGAGTTGTAACAGCCTGTCTTAAACTGCCAACAGCCTGACTTCAGTCACTCTGCCCTCCCATGCCCCTCTCATGCTTTATATTGACTCGTCACAGGTTACAACTCTTTGTACTTCCTGTCCATTAACAGAGGCCCAGCGGCCTCTCAAAGGGAGGACCACCGGCCGTTTTTGCTTGAATATCACAGGGTCCCCTGGTCATGGAGAACCAGTGATGGGGTCCTGCAAGATGGGAGGGGAGCAGGTCCTCTTCCTCAGGAGATGTCACCAACTCCTTGCTGCTGAAGGCCAGACATCCACGCCAAGCGTTTGACGTCACAGAATTCAGAACTGCTCCATGCTTCTGCCAGCTGCATCCCTCAGCACCAGTGTGTTCCTTAAATATCCACGGGACACCGCGCTCACTCATGCGTTTTACCACACCTTGACCCATGCCCAAGAGCAACTCCTCGTGACAGAGGTAACAGAATGAAGCCAGGCCTGGGGTTCTACCCAGACTCTGCGGCCCATGACACTGACGTGGACAGTGGAGAGGGGATGAAAAAGGAGCAGACTCTCATTCATTCATTCATTCATTCATTCACTCACTCACTAAATTGTTTACTAACTCATCCATTCACTCTTTCATTTACTCATTCATTCATTCTCCCATTTACTCATTCATTCACTAAATTGTTTACTAACTCATCCATTCATGCTCTCATTTACTTATTCATTCATTCACTCTCTCATTTACTCATTCATTCACTCACTCACTAAATTATTTACTCACTCATCCATTCACTCTCTTGTTTACTCATTCATTCATTCATTCATTCATATACTCTCTCATTTACTCATTCATTCACTTACTCATTCATCCATTCTCTCAATTACCCACTCACTCACAGCTAGAGTTTATTTAGTACCACGTCAAGGGACCCTGCGGCAATCAGAGGATCATGTTCATGGGCTCCAGGGGGAGCCTCCTGAGCTGTGGCCACCACAGAGGACCAAGTGTCATTTGTGCCCTTTCACCCTGAGTGGTCCATCAGAAATGACTCTAGGAACAGGACAGTCCCTCCTGGTTTCCAGTCGAGGAATCTTAGGCACAGGAGGGTTAGGAGTCTGGAACCTGCCAACCTAGGAGGCCAGAGGCAGTGTAGTCGTCCCACCCTGGATTCCTGAGTTCCCACACACAGTACACCTTCCAGAAGACCCAAGTCTGTGTGACTCCTCATCCCCTGAAGTGGGGACCTGTGCACCTGAACTCACCTGCATGCTGAGCCTTGGTACCTGTTGGCGTCATTTTACTGTCTCTGCTGCCCACCCCCATCTCTGTCCTGAGCCCCAGGTCAGGTGTTCTGCCTGACCCTGGCTGAGGCTGGCTCGGGGAGGTAGGTTATACTAACCCCAAATGTTGCTTTTATGGAGCAGGGTTGTCTGCAGAGAACAACAACAAAAAGCCACACAGTTTGGAGCTTTGCAGATGTGAGCATCGGGCATAGGTGCCCCCCCCCCTTGACTCTGATGTAAACACTTCTGCAGCCCTGGGACTAGGGACAGTTTGAGGCAAGCAAAGCCATGCCCCACTGGGTTCCTTGTCCCCGCACCAAGGAGGCTGCACAGCTGGCACCGAGGCCCTGGGGCTCTGGTGAATCTTTCATGGGGCGCTGGGCCCAGAGGCCTCTCTGCTCCATGTTCCCCCAAGGCTGTCCCTGCTCTGTTGGGTCCTGCCATCTGGAAGAGGAGCTGTTCCCACAGCAAGGGAGGACAGGGACCCTGTTGTTCCTCCCTGTGCCCCCTTCTAGCAGGGCTGGCCCAATCCTGCCTGGTTCTACAGGACTCCTGCTCCTCACTGTAGACGACCGGCCATTTGGAATCATCCCTCACTCTTACATGGCCCCGGAAGGCCATAACCAGCTCCAAGGGGACTTAGAGGAGACACCATCTCCATCCCATTAAGAGCTTCAGATTGGACATTGCAGTTACAGTAGAGTTAGATTTTAGGGTCAGTGTCAGGGTCCCCCCAAGGCTTTCCTCTCCCCTGGTGCTGTTGTCAGGGTCTCGTGTGAGTAGACAGCAGAGGGTCTAGCCTGGGACCCTGAGTCACTATGTGAGGGTCAGTGAGACTTTGCTTAAGAGATACACCTGAGCCTACAGGCTTGCTTGTTACTACTGCTCCATACAGCCCACCCTGACTGATGCACACCACCTTCCCCTGAGCCAACTCCTGGCCTCAGCTACCAGATGGAAGTGTGTGGACAGACAGGGGGGTGTCACAGGGGCCTCATTTACAACACCACACACAACAGTGAGGGGTCAGCGGTGCCTCTGAAATGACTTTGGGCATAAGAGTCAGCACATCCTGGGGCTCCTTGTGAGTGAAGATGTCATCGCCCAGTGGGTGACAAGAAAGTCTGAGGAATCAGGGTTGGCTTTGTTCTGGTTTGAGGAGAATGTGTTTTGTTCCCCAGGGGTGACATAGGACATTTCTGAAGCTCTTGATCTCTTTAAAAAACTTCCTCCCTCAGAATCCACAAGCCCGAGAAGCTCATTCATTTTGTGCCTGGATGAAATCAGAGGCAGCATTTCCACACGGCTGTTCTGATTCATCAGGCATCCTGCACATCTCTCCTCTCCTGCGGCGTCATCTGCAGGGTGAGGGCAGGCTGTTGAGAACACAGGGTCCTCTCCATCCTCCTACAAACTCTCCCCGGCCTGGGAGTGGGGATGGAGACCCTAAGATGCCCCAGCCCCAGGACCCAGCCCTTCACAGTGTGACCACAAAAGGTGACCTCACAGCTCCTACCCTGTACCAGGGTTCAAGGGGAGAAGAGCAGGAGGAGGCTGTCTGCCCTGTGTCTCTCAGCTGCCCCAGCCATCTTCCTTTCCCACTGTGTGGGGCTCTCATAAGGCAAATTGAAACTTAACCATGAATGTGAATCTCAATATTGGTTTTTATAGTTGACAAAAAACAGTTTAAATGCAAATGTTTCCCTCATGTGATAAATTACCCAAGTGACACCTGGCTCACCTGGAGGGTGGCTGGAGGTAGTCAGAGGAACCCTAACGTGAAACAGAAGCTCACAGGGCCTAAGATGATGGGCAAACCTCATAGTGGTTGAAAAGATGGCCCCACCCCCAGCCTTCCACCTCCCCAGTACCACAGGGACTCTGGCTATGAAGTGCTCCTCCTTCAGTGGTCGCTAATGAGTGGGTGATAACCAGCTGCCGTCATGGATCACAGCAGTTAAACACATCATCAGAATGTTGACCCATCAGAGGAGGAGACAGTAGCCCAGGCTAGGAACTACAGGAAGCTCAAGTCTCAGGTTTGCAGGAGCCATGGGGGAGGAGGAGCAGGCAGTGTCTCTTGGACCACTAGATTCTGAGGCTGCTTCACGAGACCCAGAGGGTACAGAGGGCTCCACGAGGCAGAAGGCAGATAGACTGCATAGGCCGGAGTCAGCCATGGTTATAGCCCCTGTAGACTCTACTTCAGATCCTCAGGCCCAGCCTTGGGTGCATGGCAGAGACTGTGACTGTCCTGCCTCCCACCTGCGACTCCACAGAATCCCAGCCAGAGGGCTCCTCGCGACCTCACACAGATCCATTTGGGCGGGGCCCCAAACACCCCAGCTCAAAGCACTCTGGGGAAAGGCATTAAAATGGAAATTGCTAGGACAATGGTTTACTCAGACAGCCTCCGCGCATTCGCTTTAACAAACCTTCACTGAGTTAGCCTGGAAATCTCCACAGATTGTGGGTGGGCAGACGGGAGACACAGGTGAGAAAACTCATTTCTAAGCACTGTGGGGAGAAAAGCATTTATCCCACCCTGTTAGGTTCAGTAGCTGGAGACATGTGAATTAAGCTAACAAACACAGGCAAACAAGACAGAAGGCACACGTCTATTTTTTTTTTTAACTTTACACAGACAGGGGTGTCACAGAGGTGAGCAAACACCCAAATGCACAACGATGCAGCTGGGTGGTGGTGTAGAGGGCTGAGGGGCGCTTGGGAAAGCACAGAGGCTTTATCAATCTCAGGGGCCCTCAGGAGTCATGATGGTTAGAACTGTGAGTGGGATAAGGACACTTGTGTTCCCAGCTTTCTTCCGTGGCTGTGATAGAATACTGCTGCCACCCTCAGTGGTCAGGTCTTCCCACCTCAATTAACCTAATCAAGATAATCCCCCACAGGCATCTCCCAGGTGAGTTTAGATCTCAGCAAGTTGAAAGTTGCAATTAATCATCACACCAGCCTTCTTCACGGCCCCACATGGCCAAATTAACCACTTCCGGCCAAGGTTTCTTAAACAGAGGAAATTTAGCATAGGACACATGGCCTGGTGGGGGTGGGAGGGTGGGGGAAGGTAGCTAGCTCTGCATACTAAGAGAAGTGGGAAGACAGTAATAACAATAATGTGTACATTTCAAGTAGCCCTGCCCGGTTTTGAGCTCTGTCGTGGTGTAACCAAATCTCTTATTCCTTAGATGAAGCATGAGTGCCATCACCATCACTCATAATTACTATCATCACCATCACCACATCACCTTCATCATCACCATCATCAGCGTCATGGTTACTAGGATCACCAGCATCACCAGCATCACCTTCACCATTACCATCACCAGCATCTCGGTTACTATCATCACCATCATCACCGTTACTATATCACCATCACCAACAGTACCTTCATCATTACCATCACCAGCATCATGGTTACTATCATCACCATCACCAGCATTACCTTCATCAGCACCATCACCAGCATCATGGTTACTATGACCACCATCATCACCAGTATCACCATTACTATACCACCATCATAATGCCAGCACCAGCACCATCAAATACTACCATCACCACCATTACCATCATCATCATCGCCATCTTTACCGTCTTCACCATCACCAACATTTTCACTGTTCCTATTTCACAGCTGAGGACGACATTTCTCAGGAGCTAAGCCGCCTCTCATCCATGTGATGAGAGAGAGTTGCCTTAGCCCACTAACCACTTGACAGTATTGTTTCCCTTTGACTGTGTCAATGAGCCAGCAACACCCTGCACCCTGTTTTACCTGTTTTCCTCCTTGCTCTGCTCAGGGGGGCATTTTCTGTGCTTGCCGAGTGTTTACACTCTCTCCTCTGAACCGATTGTTCCTCTCCTTTGCTGATCCCCCATACTGCCTCTTATCTTGCTCATGTGGTTACACGGAGTGTTACATATTCTGTATGGGAGTCCTTTGTTATTTATCGTGTGAACGTTTCCTCTGACTCCTTTTCTAATCTCCTAGCGAGATCTTTCATCCTCCAGGAATTTGGAATTTCGGCGTGTGTTCTTTATGTCAGTCTTCTGCAGTTTCTGGCTTGGCTAATCTTGTGCATCCCTGGCTTAGGTTTTCAGATGTTCTTATCCAAAGTTTTATAGCTTTGTCTTGTATTTAGTGCTCAAGTCCATCTGAAAGTATTTGGGGAAATGGTATGAGGCAAAAGCTCAATTTTGTGTTTTGTTTAGCAAGGAGGGACTCTTTCAATGCATGTCTCACCATGAAGGGTACTGATGAGCCACAGCTCCTTCCTGGGGTCTGAGGTTCACTCCCTGCCCTGTGTCTGGAGCTGCGTACCTGCTCTGTTGATCTCTTTGCTCTGCCTTGTGGCTCCACCCACCCACAGACTCTATGCCCTGTGCAGTGGAATCCAGGACCACTCTCTCTCATCTCCTCCTCTGCCTCCCATTCTTTCTTTGATTCTGCCCCCACACTTGACTATTCTCGAACTCTGTCTTCATGGTGAATTCCTCGATCCACTTGTGATTTTCTCTAAACAAGTTCTATGGTGCACTGAGTGTGCTGA